>NW_026647137.1:370944-741888 GCF_950295315.1 Erinaceus europaeus | reverse complement strand
ACAACAACAAAAACAATAACCACCACAGTGACCAAGCAACAAGGGCAGCGAAAGGGGAACAAATGGAGTGCAGGAGCTGTGGATTATTCGTGGCGTAGGCACTCAGCTGTGGCAATAACCCCTTGAGGCAATCAATCCATACATGAAGATGTAATACAGGTAACAGAGACGTATATGTCCCTGTGTGTTTCCACTGAGTTAATGTAAATGCACTTTTATTGACTTCTTCATTTATTTATTACCTTGCCACGAGAATTTCTTTTCATTGCTAAAAAAAAAGTGTCCCATCAAGGGTACCAAGTGGTGCCACACCCAGGTAAGCACTCATGTTACAATGCAGGAGGACTGGGCTTCAACAACCTGGTTCCCACCTGCCAGGGGAAATCTTTACAAGTGGTGCGGAAGTGCTGCAGTTGTCTCTCTCTGTGTCTCAAACTCTCTCTACGTCCCTTCCCTCTCAATTCCTGTCTATTTATTCCAGTGAATAATCAAGAAAATAGAAAGTCAAAAAAGAAAAAGGAAAAGGAAATATTCCACGACTTCAAATGGGCTACTCAGGACAATGCTTTCCTTGTTAAGATCCTCACAGCATTCCATATGCAGAAAGGCAAAGACGCCATGTGTTTTTTAACCCAGTTTTTATATTTATTTATTTATTTATTTAGGTGCTTATTCATTTTTGTTATTGATGAATTAATGTTTTACATTTGACATTGACTAGGGATCTGACACCAGCGGACTCCAGTACCCCTATATGGTACTCTGCCTCTACAAAACCTATCCATTGAACTGTCCATCCATCCATCCATCCACCCATACATCTATCCATCCATTCATCCATCCATCCATCCATCCATCCATCCATCCACCAGTCAACCAAGCTAAGTACAAAAGGAGATCTCTCCTTGAATGGTGAGGAGAAACAACGATGCATAGGTAGGTTGCAAAGGCCCAGTTTGGCTGAATAGGGCAGAGGGGCTGAACCAGGGAATGTGTTGGGGCGTGTGGGTTTGGGAGGGGTGAGCCGGAGACCCTGTGAGCTGGGTCACATTAGGGGCAGGCAGGGGGTGGAAGGGGTTGCGAACAGCTGTCACTGGAGAACCATCACAAGTGCTGGAGCTGGTGAGCAGGGCACCTGGAAGAGAGGACAGACAAAGGAGAGAAGCAAAGTGCGGTGGAGAGGAGAGGGGAGAGGATGGTGAGGACAGGAGAGGACAGGAGAGGACAGGATTGGAGGGGACCTGAGAAACCTACCTGGACAAAGGCAGCATACAGACATCCAGGAAGGCAGGCAGGCATGCAGGCAGCTCTGGCCTGGGCTCCCTGGATCCCGGGCGCACCTCCACCTGTCTTCTCTTGGCTGCCAGCCCTGAGGTCCCTCGTCGGTCAGCACTGTCTTCCCATCCTTCCGTCCGTCTGTGCCAGGGCCCAGGCGTCTGGGCGCTGTTGCCTGACCTAGTGGCAGGGCAGTTGGGCTGCCCAGTGCCAGTGTGGCCAGCACAGATTGCCAGGGGCTAGGACATCACAGAGGGCTCCTGTGGTTGCTAGGCCACGGGGACCCCGCCCATCCAGTTGACCAGCAGCCATGACCCCCACGCTGAACTTGACCTGAGGGGTGGTGGCCAGCCACCAGAGACAGAGCCCCAGGCCAAGGCAGGTGCTGGTCGGCCGGGCCAAAGTGCTATGGGCAGATTGGTGTGTGTCTGGGCATGGGGCTGTCATCTGACAGTCCAGGGCGGGGGACCAAGTTCCGCCAGGCCCCTGTCCCACCATGTGCACTGACACACAGTCTTGCTGACTGACTGACAGTCCCCGCCCCAGAGATACCCACACCAAGTCCCTGGGTGCCCTGAGCTGCCCCTGAGGGTTGGTGGGTGCCTGCCTGGACACATGCCTCCGTTAAGGAGGCCTCTATTAATCCCGTTGCCTACTGACAGCTGCCCTCCTGCCCCTCCTCCTCCTCCTCCGCCTCCTCCTCCTCCTCTTCTTCCTCCTCCTCTTCCTACTCTTCCTCCACCTCTTCCTCCTCCTCCTCCTCCACCCCCTCCTCCTCTTCCTCATCCTCAGAGGGACTCACTCAGGGCCCTTGGCCTAGGCAAGCCAGGGCTGCTGCTCTGGCTTCTGCAGCTTCTATCCAGTGGGGGGGTGTAGGAATCTGTTCCTGTCAGTCCCTGATTCCTGGGACCTTCCATGCCTCCAGCTGCCCCCACTCTCTAGTCCTGACCCCTCCTCAAGGATGCCCCCTTTCTCCTTACCCTCTGTCCCCCAGCTCCCAACTAACATCTACTGTGTTCCTCCCTGCGCTACTTTACTGCCACCCTGCTTCTGCCCTTCAGCCCTCAGGGCCCAGTGCCAGCCCAGCTGCCATCTCACCATCCAGCAGGGGGACCTGCCCTAACCCCCTGCCACCACACCCACACACACAGCCCTGCACACACTCCTGGGCTCCTCTGCCCGCAGCCTGCCTCTGAAACAGTCTCCTTCTGCCCCCTAGCCCCCTTACAGCCTCTGCCACGGACCCCCACAGACACCTGGGCATGAGCAGTGCAGACATGAAAACAGCTCCCCTCGCCCCCACTCCAGTTGCTCCAAGGTTGTCAAGAGTCTTTTTTTCATGCTGTAGAGGAGGGAGTTGATACAGTCCAATGTCCTGGGGAGCAAGAACTGCAAACAGTCCATCTACAATGTAACATTTGGGTCTCAGGCCGCCCAATCCCTAGTGCGCTGTGCAGACCTTTGACTGGCAAAAACACCCCATCTGAGCGTGAGATCTGGCTGGGCTAGTGGCTCTTTCTGTGGACTAAGAGACAGACAGACAGAGTTTTCAGGTTCAAAACCTATACTTCCCAGAAGATGGTCATTCACATTGGTAAAAAAAAAAAAAAAAAAAAAAAAAAAAAAAAAAAAAAAAAAAGGCTTTTAATTTTTTTTTCCCCTGCCTGGGTAACCTGTCTCCTGCCTGTTTCAAAGTGAAAAAAGGGAAAAATCTTTTTTGGAGGGAAAAGGACCAAAATGCAGGCAGGTGGACTCCGTGGAAGGTGGATGGGGAGTTGCTCCTGCCCTGGCACTAGAGCCCCAGCTGCTGTTCCAGGTGCTCTCTGATAACAGAGATCTCCGTGTGTCGTGTCATGACACTGTCTCCAGGACTGAGCCTCAGGATAATGAGGATTCAAAACGAGGCAGGTGATACTGCCTTCAAAAGTAAATCCAGGGAGGTTTGGCGGTATGTCAGAGGGTTAAGGGCTTGTGGCGCTCACGAATAGAGGGGACAGGTGGAAGGATTTGGGGTCTGGCCCCCAGACCGCCACCTGCAGGGGATTCGCTTTACAGGGGGTGAAGCAGGTCTTTAGGAGCTCTATCTTTCTCTCCCACCCTGTATTTCCTCTGCTCTCTCCTTTTGTGTCTGTCAGATGCAAGGTCAGTAACAACAACAACAACAACAAAAACAATAACCACCACAGTGACCAAGCAACAAGGGCAGCGAAAGGGGAACAAATGGAGTGCAGGAGCTGTGGATTATTCGTGGCGTAGGCACTCAGCTGTGGCAATAACCCCTTGAGGCAATCAATCCATACATGAAGATGTAATACAGGTAACAGAGACGTATATGTCCCTGTGTGTTTCCACTGAGTTAATGTAAATGCACTTTTATTGACTTCTTCATTTATTTATTACCTTGCCACGAGAATTTCTTTTCATTGCTAAAAAAAAAGTGTCCCATCAAGGGTACCAAGTGGTGCCACACCCAGGTAAGCACTCATGTTACAATGCAGGAGGACTGGGCTTCAACAACCTGGTTCCCACCTGCCAGGGGAAATCTTTACAAGTGGTGCGGAAGTGCTGCAGTTGTCTCTCTCTGTGTCTCAAACTCTCTCTACGTCCCTTCCCTCTCAATTCCTGTCTATTTATTCCAGTGAATAATCAAGAAAATAGAAAGTCAAAAAAGAAAAAGGAAAAGGAAATATTCCACGACTTCAAATGGGCTACTCAGGACAATGCTTTCCTTGTTAAGATCCTCACAGCATTCCATATGCAGAAAGGCAAAGACGCCATGTGTTTTTTAACCCAGTTTTTATATTTATTTATTTATTTATTTAGGTGCTTATTCATTTTTGTTATTGATGAATTAATGTTTTACATTTGACATTGACTAGGGATCTGACACCAGCGGACTCCAGTACCCCTATATGGTACTCTGCCTCTACAAAACCTATCCATTGAACTGTCCATCCATCCATCCATCCACCCATACATCTATCCATCCATTCATCCATCCATCCATCCATCCATCCATCCATCCATCCATCCACCAGTCAACCAAGCTAAGTACAAAAGGAGATCTCTCCTTGAATGGTGAGGAGAAACAACGATGCATAGGTAGGTTGCAAAGGCCCAGTTTGGCTGAATAGGGCAGAGGGGCTGAACCAGGGAATGTGTTGGGGCGTGTGGGTTTGGGAGGGGTGAGCCGGAGACCCTGTGAGCTGGGTCACATTAGGGGCAGGCAGGGGGTGGAAGGGGTTGCGAACAGCTGTCACTGGAGAACCATCACAAGTGCTGGAGCTGGTGAGCAGGGCACCTGGAAGAGAGGACAGACAAAGGAGAGAAGCAAAGTGCGGTGGAGAGGAGAGGGGAGAGGATGGTGAGGACAGGAGAGGACAGGAGAGGACAGGATTGGAGGGGACCTGAGAAACCTACCTGGACAAAGGCAGCATACAGACATCCAGGAAGGCAGGCAGGCATGCAGGCAGCTCTGGCCTGGGCTCCCTGGATCCCGGGCGCACCTCCACCTGTCTTCTCTTGGCTGCCAGCCCTGAGGTCCCTCGTCGGTCAGCACTGTCTTCCCATCCTTCCGTCCGTCTGTGCCAGGGCCCAGGCGTCTGGGCGCTGTTGCCTGACCTAGTGGCAGGGCAGTTGGGCTGCCCAGTGCCAGTGTGGCCAGCACAGATTGCCAGGGGCTAGGACATCACAGAGGGCTCCTGTGGTTGCTAGGCCACGGGGACCCCGCCCATCCAGTTGACCAGCAGCCATGACCCCCACGCTGAACTTGACCTGAGGGGTGGTGGCCAGCCACCAGAGACAGAGCCCCAGGCCAAGGCAGGTGCTGGTCGGCCGGGCCAAAGTGCTATGGGCAGATTGGTGTGTGTCTGGGCATGGGGCTGTCATCTGACAGTCCAGGGCGGGGGACCAAGTTCCGCCAGGCCCCTGTCCCACCATGTGCACTGACACACAGTCTTGCTGACTGACTGACAGTCCCCGCCCCAGAGATACCCACACCAAGTCCCTGGGTGCCCTGAGCTGCCCCTGAGGGTTGGTGGGTGCCTGCCTGGACACATGCCTCCGTTAAGGAGGCCTCTATTAATCCCGTTGCCTACTGACAGCTGCCCTCCTGCCCCTCCTCCTCCTCCTCCGCCTCCTCCTCCTCCTCTTCTTCCTCCTCCTCTTCCTACTCTTCCTCCACCTCTTCCTCCTCCTCCTCCTCCACCCCCTCCTCCTCTTCCTCATCCTCAGAGGGACTCACTCAGGGCCCTTGGCCTAGGCAAGCCAGGGCTGCTGCTCTGGCTTCTGCAGCTTCTATCCAGTGGGGGGGTGTAGGAATCTGTTCCTGTCAGTCCCTGATTCCTGGGACCTTCCATGCCTCCAGCTGCCCCCACTCTCTAGTCCTGACCCCTCCTCAAGGATGCCCCCTTTCTCCTTACCCTCTGTCCCCCAGCTCCCAACTAACATCTACTGTGTTCCTCCCTGCGCTACTTTACTGCCACCCTGCTTCTGCCCTTCAGCCCTCAGGGCCCAGTGCCAGCCCAGCTGCCATCTCACCATCCAGCAGGGGGACCTGCCCTAACCCCCTGCCACCACACCCACACACACAGCCCTGCACACACTCCTGGGCTCCTCTGCCCGCAGCCTGCCTCTCAAACAGTCTCCTTCTGCCCCCTAGCCCCCTTACAGCCTCTGCCACGGACCCCCACAGACACCTGGGCATGAGCAGTGCAGACATGCAAACAGCTCCCCTCGCCCCCACTCCAGTTGCTCCAAGGTTGTCAAGAGTCTTTTTTTCATGCTGTAGAGGAGGGAGTTGATACAGTCCAATGTCCTGGGGAGCAAGAACTGCAAACAGTCCATCTACAATGTAACATTTGGGTCTCAGGCCGCCCAATCCCTAGTGCGCTGTGCAGACCTTTGACTGGCAAAAACACCCCATCTGAGCGTGAGATCTGGCTGGGCTAGTGGCTCTTTCTGTGGACTAAGAGACAGACAGACAGAGTTTTCAGGTTCAAAACCTATACTTCCCAGAAGATGGTCATTCACATCGGTAAAAAAAAAAAAAAAAAAAAAAAAAAAAAAAAAAAAAAAAAAGGCTTTTAATTTTTTTTTCCCCTGCCTGGGTAACCTGTCTCCTGCCTGTTTCAAAGTGAAAAAAGGGAAAAATCTTTTTTGGAGGGAAAAGGACCAAAATGCAGGCAGGTGGACTCCGTGGAAGGTGGATGGGGAGTTGCTCCTGCCCTGGCACTAGAGCCCCAGCTGCTGTTCCAGGTGCTCTCTGATAACAGAGATCTCCGTGTGTCGTGTCATGACACTGTCTCCAGGACTGAGCCTCAGGATAATGAGGATTCAAAACGAGGCAGGTGATACTGCCTTCAAAAGTAAATCCAGGGAGGTTTGGCGGTATGTCAGAGGGTTAAGGGCTTGTGGCGCTCACGAATAGAGGGGACAGGTGGAAGGATTTGGGGTCTGGCCCCCAGACCGCCACCTGCAGGGGATTCGCTTTACAGGGGGTGAAGCAGGTCTTTAGGAGCTCTATCTTTCTCTCCCACCCTGTATTTCCTCTGCTCTCTCCTTTTGTGTCTGTCAGATGCAAGGTCAGTAACAACAACAACAACAACAAAAACAATAACCACCACAGTGACCAAGCAACAAGGGCAGCGAAAGGGGAACAAATGGAGTGCAGGAGCTGTGGATTATTCGTGGCGTAGGCACTCAGCTGTGGCAATAACCCCTTGAGGCAATCAATCCATACATGAAGATGTAATACAGGTAACAGAGACGTATATGTCCCTGTGTGTTTCCACTGAGTTAATGTAAATGCACTTTTATTGACTTCTTCATTTATTTATTACCTTGCCACGAGAATTTCTTTTCATTGCTAAAAAAAAAGTGTCCCATCAAGGGTACCAAGTGGTGCCACACCCAGGTAAGCACTCATGTTACAATGCAGGAGGACTGGGCTTCAACAACCTGGTTCCCACCTGCCAGGGGAAATCTTTACAAGTGGTGCGGAAGTGCTGCAGTTGTCTCTCTCTGTGTCTCAAACTCTCTCTACGTCCCTTCCCTCTCAATTCCTGTCTATTTATTCCAGTGAATAATCAAGAAAATAGAAAGTCAAAAAAGAAAAAGGAAAAGGAAATATTCCACGACTTCAAATGGGCTACTCAGGACAATGCTTTCCTTGTTAAGATCCTCACAGCATTCCATATGCAGAAAGGCAAAGACGCCATGTATTTTTTAACCCAGTTTTTATATTTATTTATTTATTTATTTAGGTGCTTATTCATTTTTGTTATTGATGAATTAATGTTTTACATTTGACATTGACTAGGGATCTGACACCAGCGGACTCCAGTACCCCTATATGGTACTCTGCCTCTACAAAACCTATCCATTGAACTGTCCATCCATCCATCCATCCACCCATACATCTATCCATCCATTCATCCATCCATCCATCCATCCATCCATCCATCCATCCACCAGTCAACCAAGCTAAGTACAAAAGGAGATCTCTCCTTGAATGGTGAGGAGAAACAACGATGCATAGGTAGGTTGCAAAGGCCCAGTTTGGCTGAATAGGGCAGAGGGGCTGAACCAGGGAATGTGTTGGGGCGTGTGGGTTTGGGAGGGGTGAGCCGGAGACCCTGTGAGCTGGGTCACATTAGGGGCAGGCAGGGGGTGGAAGGGGTTGCGAACAGCTGTCACTGGAGAACCATCACAAGTGCTGGAGCTGGTGAGCAGGGCACCTGGAAGAGAGGACAGACAAAGGAGAGAAGCAAAGTGCGGTGGAGAGGAGAGGGGAGAGGATGGTGAGGACAGGAGAGGACAGGAGAGGACAGGATTGGAGGGGACCTGAGAAACCTACCTGGACAAAGGCAGCATACAGACATCCAGGAAGGCAGGCAGGCATGCAGGCAGCTCTGGCCTGGGCTCCCTGGATCCCGGGCGCACCTCCACCTGTCTTCTCTTGGCTGCCAGCCCTGAGGTCCCTCGTCGGTCAGCACTGTCTTCCCATCCTTCCGTCCGTCTGTGCCAGGGCCCAGGCGTCTGGGCGCTGTTGCCTGACCTAGTGGCAGGGCAGTTGGGCTGCCCAGTGCCAGTGTGGCCAGCACAGATTGCCAGGGGCGAGGACATCACAGAGGGCTCCTGTGTTTGCTAGGCCATGGGGACCCCGCCCAACCAGTTGACCAGCAGCCATGACCCCCACGCTGAACTTGACCTGAGGGGTGGTGGCCAGCCACCAGAGCCAGAACCCCAGGCCAAAGCAGGTGCTGGTCGGCCGGGCCAAGGTGCTATGGGCAGATTGGTGTGTGTCTGGGCATGGGGCTGGCATCTGACAGTCCAGGGCGGGGGACCAAGTTCCGCCAGGCCCCTGTCCCACCATGTGCACTGACACACAGTCTTGCTGACTGACTGACAGTCCCCGCCCCAGAGATACCCACACCAAGTCCCTGGGTGCCCTGAGCTGCCCCTGAGGGTTGGTGGGTGCCTGCCTGGACACATGCCTCCGTTAAGGAGGCCTCTATTAATCCCGTTGCCTACTGACAGCTGCCCTCCTGCCCCTCCTCCTCCTCCTCCGCCTCCTCCTCCTCCTCTTCTTCCTCCTCCTCTTCCTACTCTTCCTCCACCTCTTCCTCCTCCTCCTCCTCCACCCCCTCCTCCTCTTCCTCATCCTCAGAGGGACTCACTCAGGGCCCTTGGCCTAGGCAAGCCAGGGCTGCTGCTCTGGCTTCTGCAGCTTCTATCCAGTGGGGGGGTGTAGGAATCTGTTCCTGTCAGTCCCTGATTCCTGGGACCTTCCATGCCTCCAGCTGCCCCCACTCTCTAGTCCTGACCCCTCCTCAAGGATGCCCCCTTTCCCCTTACCCTCTGTCCCCCAGCTCCCAACTAACATCTACTGTGTTCCTCCCTGCGCTACTTTACTGCCACCCTGCTTCTGCCCTTCAGCCCTCAGGGCCCAGTGCCAGCCCAGCTGCCATCTCACCATCCAGCAGGGGGACCTGCCCTAACCCCCTGCCACCACACCCACACACACAGCCCTGCACACACTCCTGGGCTCCTCTGCCTGCAGCCTGCCTCTCAAACAGTCTCCTTCTGCCCCCTAGCCCTCTTACAGCGTCTGCCACGGACCCCCACAGACACCTGGGCATGAGCAGTGCAGACATGCAAACAGCTCCCCTCGCCCCCACTATAGTTGCTCCAAGGTTGTCAAGAGTCTTTTTTTTCATGCTGTAGAGGAGGGAGTTGAGACAGTCCAATGTCCTGGGGAGCAAGAACTGCAAACAGTCCATCTACAATGTAACATTTGGGTCTCAGGCCGCCCAATCCCTAGTGCGCTGTGCAGACCTTTGACTGGCAAAAACACCCCATCTGAGCGTGAGATCTGGCTGGGCTAGTGGCTCTTTCTGTGGACTAAGAGACAGACAGACAGAGTTTTCAGGTTCAAAACCTATACTTCCCAGAAGATGGTCATTCCCATCGGTAAAAAAAAAAAAAAAAAAAAGGCTTTTTATTTTTTTTCCCCTGCCTGGGTAACCTGTCTCCTGCCTGTTTCAAAGTGATAAACGGGAAAAATCTTTTTTGGAGGGAAAAGGACCAAAATGCAGGCAGGTGGACTCCGTGGAAGGTGGATGGGGAGTTGCTCCTGCCCTGGCACTAGAGCCCCAGCTGCTGTTCCAGGTGCTCTCTGATAACAGAGATCTCCGGGTGTCGTGTCATGACACTGTCTCCAGGACTGAACCTCAGGATAATGAGGATTCAAAACGAGGCAGGTGATACTGCCTTCAAAAGTAAATCCAGGGAGGTTTGGCGGTATGTCAGAGGGTTAAGGGCTTGTGGCGCTCACGAATAGAGGGGACAGGTGGAAGGATTTGGGGTCTGGCCCCCAGACCGCCACCTGCAGGGGAGTCGCTTTACAGGGGGTGAAGCAGGTCTTTAGGAGCTCTATCTTTCTCTCCCACCCTGTATTTCCTCTGCTCTCTCCTTTTGTGTCTGTCAGATGCAAGGTCAGTAACAACAACAACAACAACAAAAACAATAACCACCACAGTGACCAAGCAACAAGGGCAGCGAAAGGGGAACAAATGGAGTGCAGGAGCTGTGGATTATTCGTGGCGTAGGCACTCAGCTGTGGCAATAACCCCTTGAGGCAATCTATCCATACATGAAGATGTAATACAGGTAACAGAGACATATATGTCCCTGTGTGTTTCCACTGAGTTAATGTAAATGCACTTTTATTGACTTCTTCATTTATTTATTACCTTGCCACGAGAATTTCTTTTCATTGCTAAAAAAAAAGTGTCCCATCAAGGGTACCAAGTGGTGCCACACCCAGGTAAGCACTCATGTTACAATGCAGGAGGACTGGGCTTCAACACCCTGGTTCCCACCTGCCAGGGGAAATCTTTACAAGTGGTGCGGAAGTGCTGCAGTTGTCTCTCTCTGTGTCTCAAACTCTCTCTACCTCCCTTCCTTCTCAATTACTGTCTATTTATTCCAGTGAATAATCAAGAAAATAGAAAGTAAAAAAAGAAAAAGGAAAAGGAAATATTGCACGACTTCAAATGGGCTACTCAGGACAATGCTTTCCTTGTTAAGATCCTCACAGCATTCCATATGGAGAAAGGCAAAGACGCCATGTATTTTTTAACCCAGTTTTTATATTTATTTATTTATTTAGGTGCTTATTCATTTTTGTTATTGATGAATTAATGTTTTACATTTGACATTGACTAGGGATCTGACACCAGCGGACTCCAGTACCCCTATATGGTACTCTGCCTCTACAAAACCTATCCATTGAACTGTCCATCCATCCATCCATCCACCCATACATCTATCCATCCATTCATCCATCCATCCATCCATCCATCCATCCACCAGTCAACCAAGCTAAGTACAAAAGGAGATCTCTCCTTGAATGGTGAGGAGAAACAACGATGCATAGGTAGGTTGCAAAGGCCCAGTTTGGCTGAATAGGGCAGAGGGGCTGAACCAGGGAATGTGTTGGGGCGTGTGGGTTTGGGAGGGGTGAGCCGGAGACCCTGTGAGCTGGGTCACATTAGGGGCAGGCAGGGGGTGGAAGGGGTTGCGAACAGCTGTCACTGGAGAACCATCACAAGTGCTGGAGCTGGTGAGCAGGGCACCTGGAAGAGAGGACAGACAAAGGAGAGAAGCAAAGTGCGGTGGAGAGGAGAGGGGAGAGGATGGTGAGGACAGGAGAGGACAGGAGAGGACAGGATTGGAGGGGACCTGAGAAACCTACCTGGACAAAGGCAGCATACAGACATCCAGGAAGGCAGGCAGGCATGCAGGCAGCTCTGGCCTGGGCTCCCTGGATCCCGGGCGCACCTCCACCTGTCTTCTCTTGGCTGCCAGCCCTGAGGTCCCTCGTCGGTCAGCACTGTCTTCCCATCCTTCCGTCCGTCTGTGCCAGGGCCCAGGCGTCTGGGCGCTGTTGCCTGACCTAGTGGCAGGGCAGTTGGGCTGCCCAGTGCCAGTGTGGCCAGCACAGATTGCCAGGGGCTAGGACATCACAGAGGGCTCCTGTGGTTGCTAGGCCACGGGGACCCCGCCCATCCAGTTGACCAGCAGCCATGACCCCCACGCTGAACTTGACCTGAGGGGTGGTGGCCAGCCACCAGAGCCAGAGCCCCAGGCCAAAGCAGGTGCTGGTCGGCCGGGCCAAGGTGCTATGGGCAGATTGGTGTGTGTCTGGGCATGGGGCTGGCATCTGACAGTCCAGGGCGGGGGACCAAGTTCCGCCAGGCCCCTGTCCCACCATGTGCACTGACACACAGTCTTGCTGACTGACTGACAGTCCCCGCCCCAGAGATACCCACACCAAGTCCCTGGGTGCCCTGAGCTGCCCCTGAGGGTTGGTGCGTGCCTGCCTAGACACATGCCTCCATTAAGGTGGCCTCTATTAATCCCGTTGCCTACTGACAGCTGCCCTCCTGCCCCTCCTCCTCCTCCTCCGCCTCCTCCTCCTCCTCTTCTTCCTCCTCCTCTTCCTACTCTTCCTCCACCTCTTCCTCCTCCTCCTCCTCCACCCCCTCCTCCTCTTCCTCATCCTCAGAGGGACTCACTCAGGGCCCTTGGCCTAGGCAAGCCAGGGCTGCTGCTCTGGCTTCTGCAGCTTCTATCCAGTGGGGGGGTGTAGGAATCTGTTCCTGTCAGTCCCTGATTCCTGGGACCTTCCATGCCTCCAGCTGCCCCCACTCTCTAGTCCTGACCCCTCCTCAAGGATGCCCCCTTTCCCCTTACCCTCTGTCCCCCAGCTCCCAACTAACATCTACTGTGTTCCTCCCTGCGCTACTTTACTGCCACCCTGCTTCTGCCCTTCAGCCCTGAGGGCCCAGTGCCAGCCCAGCTGCCATCTCACCATCCAGCAGGGGGACCTGCCCTAACCCCCTGCCACCACACCCACACACACAGCCCTGCACACACTCCTGGGCTCCTCTGCCTGCAGCCTGCCTCTCAAACAGTCTCCTTCTGCCCCCTAGCCCCCTTACAGCCTCTGCCACGGACCCCCACAGACACCTGGGCATGAGCAGTGCAGACATGCAAACAGCTCCCCTCGCCCCCACTCCAGTTGCTCCAAGGTTGTCAAGAGTCTTTTTTTCATGCTGTAGAGGAGGGAGTTGAGACAGT
Organism: Erinaceus europaeus; assembly: GCF_950295315.1. Classification (NCBI taxonomy): domain Eukaryota; kingdom Metazoa; phylum Chordata; class Mammalia; order Eulipotyphla; family Erinaceidae; genus Erinaceus; species Erinaceus europaeus. The sequence continues at coordinate 728,967 of NW_026647137.1, read as the reverse complement.
CCAATGTCCTGGGGAGCAAGAACTGCAAACAGTCCATCTACAATGTAACATTTGGGTCTCAGGCCGCCCAATCCCTAGTGCGCTGTGCAGACCTTTGACTGGCAAAAACACCCCATCTGAGCGTGAGATCTGGCTGGGCTAGTGGCTCTTTCTGTGGACTAAGAGACAGACAGACAGAGTTTTCAGGTTCAAAACCTATACTTCCCAGAAGATGGTCATTCCCATCGGTAAAAAAAAAAAAAAAAAAAAAAGGCTTTTTATTTTTTTTCCCCTGCCTGGGTAACCTGTCTCCTGCCTGTTTCAAAGTGATAAACGGGAAAAATCTTTTTTGGAGGGAAAAGGACCAAAATGCAGGCAGGTGGACTCCGTGGAAGGTGGATGGGGAGTTGCTCCTGCCCTGGCACTAGAGCCCCAGCTGCTGTTCCAGGTGCTCTCTGATAACAGAGATCTCCGTGTGTCGTGTCATGACACTGTCTCCAGGACTGAGCCTCAGGATAATGAGGATTCAAAACGAGGCAGGTGATACTGCCTTCAAAAGTAAATCCAGGGAGGTTTGGCGGTATGTCAGAGGGTTAAGGGCTTGTGGCGCTCAGGAATAGAGGGGACAGGTGGAAGGATTTGGGGTCTGGCCCCCAGACCGCCACCTGCAGGGGATTCGCTTTACAGGGGGTGAAGCAGGTCTTTAGGAGCTCTATCTTAATCTCCCACCCTGTATTTCCTCTGCTCTCTCCTTTTGTGTCTGTCAGATGCAAGGTCAGTAACAACAACAACAACAACAAAAACAATAACCACCACAGTGACCAAGCAACAAGGGCAGCGAAAGGGGAACAAATGGAGTGCAGGAGCTGTGGATTATTCGTGGCGTAGGCACTCAGCTGTGGCAATAACCCCTTGAGGCAATCAATCCATACATGAAGATGTAATACAGGTAACAGAGACGTATATGTCCCTGTGTGTTTCCACTGAGTTAATGTAAATGCACTTTTATTGACTTCTTCATTTATTTATTACCTTGCCACGAGAATTTCTTTTCATTGCTAAAAAAAAAGTGTCCCATCAAGGGTACCAAGTGGTGCCACACCCAGGTAAGCACTCATGTTACAATGCAGGAGGACTGGGCTTCAACAACCTGGTTCCCACCTGCCAGGGGAAATCTTTACAAGTGGTGCGGAAGTGCTCTCTCTGTGTCTCAAACTCTCTCTACGTCCCTTCCCTCTCAATTCCTGTCTATTTATTCCAGTGAATAATCAAGAAAATAGAAAGTCAAAAAAGAAAAAGGAAAAGGAAATATTCCACGACTTCAAATGGGCTACTCAGGACAATGCTTTCCTTGTTAAGATCCTCACAGCATTCCATATGCAGAAAGGCAAAGACGCCATGTATTTTTTAACCCAGTTTTTATATTTATTTATTTATTTAGGTGCTTATTCATTTTTGTTATTGATGAATTAATGTTTTACATTTGACATTGACTAGGGATCTGACACCAGCGGACTCCAGTACCCCTATATGGTACTCTGCCTCTACAAAACCTATCCATTGAACTGTCCATCCATCCATCCATCCACCCATACATCTATCCATCCATTCATCCATCCATCCATCCATCCATCCACCAGTCAACCAAGCTAAGTACAAAAGGAGATCTCTCCTTGAATGGTGAGGAGAAACAACGATGCATAGGTAGGTTGCAAAGGCCCAGTTTGGCTGAATAGGGCAGAGGGGCTGAACCAGGGAATGTGTTGGGGCGTGTGGGTTTGGGAGGGGTGAGCCGGAGACCCTGTGAGCTGGGTCACATTAGGGGCAGGTAGGGGGTGGAAGGGGTTGCGAACAGCTGTCACTGGAGAACCATCACAAGTGCTGGAGCTGGTGAGCAGGGCACCTGGAAGAGAGGACAGACAAAGGAGAGAAGCAAAGTGCGGTGGAGAGGAGAGGGGAGAGGATGGTGAGGACAGGAGAGGACAGGAGAGGACAGGATTGGAGGGGACCTGAGAAACCTACCTGGACAAAGGCAGCATACAGACATCCAGGAAGGCAGGCAGGCATGCAGGCAGCTCTGGCCTGGGCTCCCTGGATCCCGGGCGCACCTCCACCTGTCTTCTCTTGGCTGCCAGCCCTGAGGTCCCTTGTCGGTCAGCACTGTCTTCCCATCCTTCCGTCCGTCTGTGCCAGGGCCCAGGCGTCTGGGCGCTGTTGCCTGACCTAGTGGCAGGGCAGTTGGGCTGCCCAGTGCCAGTGTGGCCAGCACAGATTGCCAGGGGCTAGGACATCACAGAGGGCTCCTGTGGTTGCTAGGCCACGGGGACCCCGCCCATCCAGTTGACCAGCAGCCATGACCCCCACGCTGAACTTGACCTGAGGGGTGGTGGCCAGCCACCAGAGCCAGAGCCCCAGGCCAAAGCAGGTGCTGGTCGGCCGGGCCAAGGTGCTATGGGCAGATTGGTGTGTGTCTGGGCATGGGGCTGGCATCTGACAGTCCAGGGCGGGGGACCAAGTTCCGCCAGGCCCCTGTCCCACCATGTGCACTGACACACAGTCTTGCTGACTGACTGACAGTCCCCGCCCCAGAGATACCCACACCAAGTCCCTGGGTGCCCTGAGCTGCCCCTGAGGGTTGGTGGGTGCCTGCCTGGACACATGCCTACGTTAAGGAGGCCTCTATTAATCCCGTTGCCTACTGACAGCTGCCCTCCTGCCCCTCCTCCTCCTCCTCCGCCTCCTCCTCCTCCTCTTCTTCCTCCTCCTCTTCCTACTCTTCCTCCACCTCTTCCTCCTCCTCCTCCTCCACCCCCTCCTCCTCTTCCTCATCCTCAGAGGGACTCACTCAGGGCCCTTGGCCTAGGCAAGCCAGGGCTGCTGCTCTGGCTTCTGCAGCTTCTATTCAGTGGGGGGGTGTAGGAATATGTTCCTGTCAGTCCCTGATTCCTGGGACCTTCCATGCCTCCAGCTGCCCCCACTCTCTAGTCCTGACCCCTCCTCAAGGATGCCCCCTTTCCCCTTACCCTCTGTCCCCCAGCTCCCAACTAACATCTACTGTGTTCCTCCCTGCGCTACTTTACTGCCACACTGCTTCTGCCCTTCAGCCCTGAGGGCCCAGTGCCAGCCCAGCTGCCATCTCACCATCCAGCAGGGGGACCTGCCCTAACCCCCTGCCACCACACCCACACACACAGCCCTGCACACACTCCTGGGCTCCTCTGCCTGCAGCCTGCCTCTCAAACAGTCTCCTTCTGCCCCCTAGCCCCCTTACAGCCTCTGCCACGGACCCCCACAGACACCTGGGCATGAGCAGTGCAGACATGCAAACAGCTCCCCTCGCCCCCACTCCAGTTGCTCCAAGGTTGTCAAGAGTCTTTTTTTCATGCTGTAGAGGAGGGAGTTGAGACAGTCCAATGTCCTGGGGAGCAAGAACTGCAAACAGTCCATCTACAATGTAACATTTGGGTCTCAGGCCGCCCAATCCCTAGTGCGCTGTGCAGACCTTTGACTGGCAAAAACACCCCATCTGAGCGTGAGATCTGGCTGGGCTAGTGGCTCTTTCTGTGGACTAAGAGACAGACAGACAGAGTTTTCAGGTTCAAAACCTATACTTCCCAGAAGATGGTCATTCACATCGGTAAAAAAAAAAAAAAAAAAAAAAAAAAAAAAAAAAAAAAAAAAAGGCTTTTAATTTTTTTTTCCCCTGCCTGGGTAACCTGTCTCCGGCCTGTTTCAAAGTGAAAAAAGGGAAAAATCTTTTTTGGAGGGAAAAGGACCAAAATGCAGGCAGGTGGACTCCGTGGAAGGTGGATGGGGAGTTGCTCCTGCCCTGGCACTAGAGCCCCAGCTGCTGTTCCAGGTGCTCTCTGATAACAGAGATCTCCGTGTGTCGTGTCATGACACTGTCTCCAGGACTGAGCCTCAGGATAATGAGGATTCAAAACGAGGCAGGTGATACTGCCTTCAAAAGTAAATCCAGGGAGGTTTGGCGGTATGTCAGAGGGTTAAGGGCTTGTGGCGCTCACGAATAGAGGGGACAGGTGGAAGGATTTGGGGTCTGGCCCCCAGACCGCCACCTGCAGGGGATTCGCTTTACAGGGGGTGAAGCAGGTCTTTAGGAGCTCTATCTTTCTCTCCCACCCTGTATTTCCTCTGCTCTCTCCTTTTGTGTCTGTCAGATGCAAGGTCAGTAACAACAACAACAACAACAAAAACAATAACCACCACAGTGACCAAGCAACAAGGGCAGCGAAAGGGGAACAAATGGAGTGCAGGAGCTGTGGATTATTCGTGGCGTAGGCACTCAGCTGTGGCAATAACCCCTTGAGGCAATCAATCCATACATGAAGATGTAATACAGGTAACAGAGACGTATATGTCCCTGTGTGTTTCCACTGAGTTAATGTAAATGCACTTTTATTGACTTCTTCATTTATTTATTACCTTGCCACGAGAATTTCTTTTCATTGCTAAAAAAAAAGTGTCCCATCAAGGGTACCAAGTGGTGCCACACCCAGGTAAGCACTCATGTTACAATGCAGGAGGACTGGGCTTCAACAACCTGGTTCCCACCTGCCAGGGGAAATCTTTACAAGTGGTGCGGAAGTGCTGCAGTTGTCTCTCTCTGTGTCTCAAACTCTCTCTACGTCCCTTCCCTCTCAATTCCTGTCTATTTATTCCAGTGAATAATCAAGAAAATAGAAAGTCAAAAAAGAAAAAGGAAAAGGAAATATTCCACGACTTCAAATGGGCTACTCAGGACAATGCTTTCCTTGTTAAGATCCTCACAGCATTCCATATGCAGAAAGGCAAAGACGCCATGTATTTTTTAACCCAGTTTTTATATTTATTTATTTATTTATTTAGGTGCTTATTCATTTTTGTTATTGATGAATTAATGTTTTACATTTGACATTGACTAGGGATCTGACACCAGCGGACTCCAGTACCCCTATATGGTACTCTGCCTCTACAAAACCTATCCATTGAACTGTCCATCCATCCATCCATCCACCCATACATCTATCCATCCATTCATCCATCCATCCATCCATCCATCCATCCATCCATCCATCCATCCACCAGTCAACCAAGCTAAGTACAAAAGGAGATCTCTCCTTGAATGGTGAGGAGAAACAACGATGCATAGGTAGGTTGCAAAGGCCCAGTTTGGCTGAATAGGGCAGAGGGGCTGAACCAGGGAATGTGTTGGGGCGTGTGGGTTTGGGAGGGGTGAGCCGGAGACCCTGTGAGCTGGGTCACATTAGGGGCAGGCAGGGGGTGGAAGGGGTTGCGAACAGCTGTCACTGGAGAACCATCACAAGTGCTGGAGCTGGTGAGCAGGGCACCTGGAAGAGAGGACAGACAAAGGAGAGAAGCAAAGTGCGGTGGAGAGGAGAGGGGAGAGGATGGTGAGGACAGGAGAGGACAGGAGAGGACAGGATTGGAGGGGACCTGAGAAACCTACCTGGACAAAGGCAGCATACAGACATCCAGGAAGGCAGGCAGGCATGCAGGCAGCTCTGGCCTGGGCTCCCTGGATCCCGGGCGCACCTCCACCTGTCTTCTCTTGGCTGCCAGCCGTGAGGTCCCTCGTCGGTCAGCACTGTCTTCCCATCCTTCCGTCCGTCTGTGCCAGGGCCCAGGCGTCTGGGCGCTGTTGCCTGACCTAGTGGCAGGGCAGTTGGGCTGCCCAGTGCCAGTGTGGCCAGCACAGATTGCCAGGGGCTAGGACATCACAGAGGGCTCCTGTGGTTGCTAGGCCACGGGGACCCCGCCCATCCAGTTGACCAGCAGCCATGACCCCCACGCTGAACTTGACCTGAGGGGTGGTGGCCAGCCACCAGAGACAGAGCCCCAGGCCAAGGCAGGTGCTGGTCGGCCGGGCCAAAGTGCTATGGGCAGATTGGTGTGTGTCTGGGCATGGGGCTGTCATCTGACAGTCCAGGGCGGGGGACCAAGTTCCGCCAGGCCCCTGTCCCACCATGTGCACTGACACACAGTCTTGCTGACTGACTGACAGTCCCCGCCCCAGAGATACCCACACCAAGTCCCTGGGTGCCCTGAGCTGCCCCTGAGGGTTGGTGGGTGCCTGCCTGGACACATGCCTCCGTTAAGGAGGCCTCTATTAATCCCGTTGCCTACTGACAGCTGCCCTCCTGCCCCTCCTCCTCCTCCTCCGCCTCCTCCTCCTCCTCTTCTTCCTCCTCCTCTTCCTACTCTTCCTCCACCTCTTCCTCCTCCTCCTCCTCCACCCCCTCCTCCTCTTCCTCATCCTCAGAGGGACTCACTCAGGGCCCTTGGCCTAGGCAAGCCAGGGCTGCTGCTCTGGCTTCTGCAGCTTCTATCCAGTGGGGGGGTGTAGGAATCTGTTCCTGTCAGTCCCTGATTCCTGGGACCTTCCATGCCTCCAGCTGCCCCCACTCTCTAGTCCTGACCCCTCCTCAAGGATGCCCCCTTTCTCCTTACCCTCTGTCCCCCAGCTCCCAACTAACATCTACTGTGTTCCTCCCTGCGCTACTTTACTGCCACCCTGCTTCTGCCCTTCAGCCCTGAGGGCCCAGTGCCAGCCCAGCTGCCATCTCACCATCCAGCAGGGGGACCTGCCCTAACCCCCTGCCACCACACCCACACACACAGCCCTGCACACACTCCTGGGCTCCTCTGCCTGCAGCCTGCCTCTCAAACAGTCTCCTTCTGCCCCCTAGCCCCCTTACAGCCTCTGCCACGGACCCCCACAGACACCTGGGCATGAGCAGTGCAGACATGCAAACAGCTCCCCTCGCCCCCACTCCAGTTGCTCCAAGGTTGTCAAGAGTCTTTTTTTCATGCTGTAGAGGAGGGAGTTGAGACAGTCCAATGTCCTGGGGAGCAAGAACTGCAAACAGTCCATCTACAATGTAACATTTGGGTCTCAGGCCGCCCAATCCCTAGTGCGCTGTGCAGACCTTTGACTGGCAAAAACACCCCATCTGAGCGTGAGATCTGGCTGGGCTAGTGGCTCTTTCTGTGGACTAAGAGACAGACAGACAGAGTTTTCAGGTTCAAAACCTATACTTCCCAGAAGATGGTCATTCACATCGGTAAAAAAAAAAAAAAAAAAAAAAAAAAAAAAGGCTTTTAATTTTTTTTTCCCCTGCCTGGGTAACCTGTCTCCTGCCTGTTTCAAAGTGAAAAAAGGGAAAAATCTTTTTTGGAGGGAAAAGGACCAAAATGCAGGCAGGTGGACTCCGTGGAAGGTGGATGGGGAGTTGCTCCTGCCCTGGCACTAGAGCCCCAGCTGCTGTTCCAGGTGCTCTCTGATAACAGAGATCTCCGTGTGTCGTGTCATGACACTGTCTCCAGGACTGAGCCTCAGGATAATGAGGATTCAAAACGAGGCAGGTGATACTGCCTTCAAAAGTAAATCCAGGGAGGTTTGGCGGTATGTCAGAGGGTTAAGGGCTTGTGGCGCTCACGAATAGAGGGGACAGGTGGAAGGATTTGGGGTCTGGCCCCCAGACCGCCACCTGCAGGGGATTCGCTTTACAGGGGGTGAAGCAGGTCTTTAGGAGCTCTATCTTAATCTCCCACCCTGTATTTCCTCTGCTCTCTCCTTTTGTGTCTGTCAGATGCAAGGTCAGTAACAACAACAACAACAACAAAAACAATAACCACCACAGTGACCAAGCAACAAGGGCAGCGAAAGGGGAACAAATGGAGTGCAGGAGCTGTGGATTATTCGTGGCGTAGGCACTCAGCTGTGGCAATAACCCCTTGAGGCAATCAATCCATACATGAAGATGTAATACAGGTAACAGAGACGTATATGTCCCTGTGTGTTTCCACTGAGTTAATGTAAATGCACTTTTATTGACTTCTTCATTTATTTATTACCTTGCCACGAGAATTTCTTTTCATTGCTAAAAAAAAAGTGTCCCATCAAGGGTACCAAGTGGTGCCACACCCAGGTAAGCACTCATGTTACAATGCAGGAGGACTGGGCTTCAACAACCTGGTTCCCACCTGCCAGGGGAAATCTTTACAAGTGGTGCGGAAGTGCTGCAGTTGTCTCTCTCTGTGTCTCAAACTCTCTCTACGTCCCTTCCCTCTCAATTCCTGTCTATTTATTCCAGTGAATAATCAAGAAAATAGAAAGTCAAAAAAGAAAAAGGAAAAGGAAATATTCCACGACTTCAAATGGGCTACTCAGGACAATGCTTTCCTTGTTAAGATCCTCACAGCATTCCATATGCAGAAAGGCAAAGACGCCATGTATTTTTTAACCCAGTTTTTATATTTATTTATTTATTTATTTAGGTGCTTATTCATTTTTGTTATTGATGAATTAATGTTTTACATTTGACATTGACTAGGGATCTGACACCAGCGGACTCCAGTACCCCTATATGGTACTCTGCCTCTACAAAACCTATCCATTGAACTGTCCATCCATCCATCCATCCACCCATACATCTATCCATCCATTCATCCATCCATCCATCCATCCATCCATCCATCCACCAGTCAACCAAGCTAAGTACAAAAGGAGATCTCTCCTTGAATGGTGAGGAGAAACAACGATGCATAGGTAGGTTGCAAAGGCCCAGTTTGGCTGAATAGGGCAGAGGGGCTGAACCAGGGAATGTGTTGGGGCGTGTGGGTTTGGGAGGGGTGAGCCGGAGACCCTGTGAGCTGGGTCACATTAGGGGCAGGCAGGGGGTGGAAGGGGTTGCGAACAGCTGTCACTGGAGAACCATCACAAGTGCTGGAGCTGGTGAGCAGGGCACCTGGAAGAGAGGACAGACAAAGGAGAGAAGCAAAGTGCGGTGGAGAGGAGAGGGGAGAGGATGGTGAGGACAGGAGAGGACAGGAGAGGACAGGATTGGAGGGGACCTGAGAAACCTACCTGGACAAAGGCAGCATACAGACATCCAGGAAGGCAGGCAGGCATGCAGGCAGCTCTGGCCTGGGCTCCCTGGATCCCGGGCGCACCTCCACCTGTCTTCTCTTGGCTGCCAGCCCTGAGGTCCCTCGTCGGTCAGCACTGTCTTCCCATCCTTCCGTCCGTCTGTGCCAGGGCCCAGGCGTCTGGGCGCTGTTGCCTGACCTAGTGGCAGGGCAGTTGGGCTGCCCAGTGCCAGTGTGGCCAGCACAGATTGCCAGGGGCTAGGACATCACAGAGGGCTCCTGTGGTTGCTAGGCCACGGGGACCCCGCCCATCCAGTTGACCAGCAGCCATGACCCCCACGCTGAACTTGACCTGAGGGGTGGTGGCCAGCCACCAGAGCCAGAGCCCCAGGCCAAGGCAGGTGCTGGTCGGCCGGGCCAAAGTGCTATGGGCAGATTGGTGTGTGTCTGGGCATGGGGCTGTCATCTGACAGTCCAGGGCGGGGGACCAAGTTCCGCCAGGCCCCTGTCCCACCATGTGCACTGACACACAGTCTTGCTGACTGACTGACAGTCCCCGCCCCAGAGATACCCACACCAAGTCCCTGGGTGCCCTGAGCTGCCCCTGAGGGTTGGTGGGTGCCTGCCTGGACACATGCCTCCGTTAAGGAGGCCTCTATTAATCCCGTTGCCAACTGACAGCTGCCCTCCTGCCCCTCCTCCTCCTCCTCCGCCTCCTCCTCCTCCTCTTCTTCCTCCTCCTCTTCCTACTCTTCCTCCACCTCTTCCTCCTCCTCCTCCTCCACCCCCTCCTCCTCTTCCTCATCCTCAGAGGGACTCACTCAGGGCCCTTGGCCTAGGCAAGCCAGGGCTGCTGCTCTGGCTTCTGCAGCTTCTATCCAGTGGGGGGGTGTAGGAATCTGTTCCTGTCAGTCCCTGATTCCTGGGACCTTCCATGCCTCCAGCTGCCCCCACTCTCTAGTCCTGACCCCTCCTCAAGGATGCCCCCTTTCTCCTTACCCTCTGTCCCCCAGCTCCCAACTAACATCTACTGTGTTCCTCCCTGCGCTACTTTACTGCCACCCTGCTTCTGCCCTTCAGCCCTGAGGGCCCAGTGCCAGCCCAGCTGCCATCTCACCATCCAGCAGGGGGACCTGCCCTAACCCCCTGCCACCACACCCACACACACAGCCCTGCACACACTCCTGGGCTCCTCTGCCTGCAGCCTGCCTCTCAAACAGTCTCCTTCTGCCCCCTAGCCCCCTTACAGCCTCTGCCACGGACCCCCACAGACACCTGGGCATGAGCAGTGCAGACATGCAAACAGCTCCCCTCGCCCCCACTCCAGTTGCTCCAAGGTTGTCAAGAGTCTTTTTTTCATGCTGTAGAGGAGGGAGTTGAGACAGTCCAATGTCCTGGGGAGCAAGAACTGCAAACAGTCCATCTACAATGTAACATTTGGGTCTCAGGCCGCCCAATCCCTAGTGCGCTGTGCAGACCTTTGACTGGCAAAAACACCCCATCTGAGCGTGAGATCTGGCTGGGCTAGTGGCTCTTTCTGTGGACTAAGAGACAGACAGACAGAGTTTTCAGGTTCAAAACCTATACTTCCCAGAAGATGGTCATTCACATCGGTAAAAAAAAAAAAAAAAAAAAAAAAAAAAAAAAAAAAAAAGGCTTTTAATTTTTTTTTCCCCTGCCTGGGTAACCTGTCTCCTGCCTGTTTCAAAGTGAAAAAAGGGAAAAATCTTTTTTGGAGGGAAAAGGACCAAAATGCAGGCAGGTGGACTCCGTGGAAGGTGGATGGGGAGTTGCTCCTGCCCTGGCACTAGAGCCCCAGCTGCTGTTCCAGGTGCTCTCTGATAACAGAGATCTCCGTGTGTCGTGTCATGACACTGTCTCCAGGACTGAGCCTCAGGATAATGAGGATTCAAAACGAGGCAGGTGATACTGCCTTCAAAAGTAAATCCAGGGAGGTTTGGCGGTATGTCAGAGGGTTAAGGGCTTGTGGCGCTCACGAATAGAGGGGACAGGTGGAAGGATTTGGGGTCTGGCCCCCAGACCGCCACCTGCAGGGGATTCGCTTTACAGGGGGTGAAGCAGGTCTTTAGGAGCTCTATCTTTCTCTCCCACCCTGTATTTCCTCTGCTCTCTCCTTTTGTGTCTGTCAGATGCAAGGTCAGTAACAACAACAACAACAACAAAAACAATAACCACCACAGTGACCAAGCAACAAGGGCAGCGAAAGGGGAACAAATGGAGTGCAGGAGCTGTGGATTATTCGTGGCGTAGGCACTCAGCTGTGGCAATAACCCCTTGAGGCAATCAATCCATACATGAAGATGTAATACAGGTAACAGAGACGTATATGTCCCTGTGTGTTTCCACTGAGTTAATGTAAATGCACTTTTATTGACTTCTTCATTTATTTATTACCTTGCCACGAGAATTTCTTTTCATTGCTAAAAAAAAAGTGTCCCATCAAGGGTACCAAGTGGTGCCACACCCAGGTAAGCACTCATGTTACAATGCAGGAGGACTGGGCTTCAACAACCTGGTTCCCACCTGCCAGGGGAAATCTTTACAAGTGGTGCGGAAGTGCTGCAGTTGTCTCTCTCTGTGTCTCAAACTCTCTCTACGTCCCTTCCCTCTCAATTCCTGTCTATTTATTCCAGTGAATAATCAAGAAAATAGAAAGTCAAAAAAGAAAAAGGAAAAGGAAATATTCCACGACTTCAAATGGGCTACTCAGGACAATGCTTTCCTTGTTAAGATCCTCACAGCATTCCATATGCAGAAAGGCAAAGACGCCATGTATTTTTTAAACCAGTTTTTATATTTATTTATTTATTTATTTAGGTGCTTATTCATTTTTGTTATTGATGAATTAATGTTTTACATTTGACATTGACTAGGGATCTGACACCAGCGGACTCCAGTACCCCTATATGGTACTCTGCCTCTACAAAACCTATCCATTGAACTGTCCATCCATCCATCCATCCACCCATACATCTATCCATCCATTCATCCATCCATCCATCCATCCATCCATCCATCCATCCACCAGTCAACCAAGCTAAGTACAAAAGGAGATCTCTCCTTGAATGGTGAGGAGAAACAACGATGCATAGGTAGGTTGCAAAGGCCCAGTTTGGCTGAATAGGGCAGAGGGGCTGAACCAGGGAATGTGTCGGGGCGTGTGGGTTTGGGAGGGGTGAGCCGGAGACCCTGTGAGCTGGGTCACATTAGGGGCAGGCAGGGGGTGGAAGGGGTTGCGAACAGCTGTCACTGGAGAACCATCACAAGTGCTGGAGCTGGTGAGCAGGGCACCTGGAAGAGAGGACAGACAAAGGAGAGAAGCAAAGTGCGGTGGAGAGGAGAGGGGAGAGGATGGTGAGGACAGGAGAGGACAGGAGAGGACAGGATTGGAGGGGACCTGAGAAACCTACCTGGACAAAGGCAGCATACAGACATCCAGGAAGGCAGGCAGGCATGCAGGCAGCTCTGGCCTGGGCTCCCTGGATCCCGGGCGCACCTCCACCTGTCTTCTCTTGGCTGCCAGCCCTGAGGTCCCTCGTCGGTCAGCACTGTCTTCCCATCCTTCCGTCCGTCTGTGCCAGGGCCCAGGCGTCTGGGCGCTGTTGCCTGACCTAGTGGCAGGGCAGTTGGGCTGCCCAGTGCCAGTGTGGCCAGCACAGATTGCCAGGGGCTAGGACATCACAGAGGGCTCCTGTGGTTGCTAGGCCACGGGGACCCCGCCCATCCAGTTGACCAGCAGCCATGACCCCCACGCTGAACTTGACCTGAGGGGTGGTGGCCAGCCACCAGAGACAGAGCCCCAGGCCAAGGCAGGTGCTGGTCGGCCGGGCCAAAGTGCTATGGGCAGATTGGTGTGTGTCTGGGCATGGGGCTGTCATCTGACAGTCCAGGGCGGGGGACCAAGTTCCGCCAGGCCCCTGTCCCACCATGTGCACTGACACACAGTCTTGCTGACTGACTGACAGTCCCCGCCCCAGAGATACCCACACCAAGTCCCTGGGTGCCCTGAGCTGCCCCTGAGGGTTGGTGGGTGCCTGCCTGGACACATGCCTCCGTTAAGGAGGCCTCTATTAATCCCGTTGCCTACTGACAGCTGCCCTCCTGCCCCTCCTCCTCCTCCTCCGCCTCCTCCTCCTCCTCTTCTTCCTCCTCCTCTTCCTACTCTTCCTCCACCTCTTCCTCCTCCTCCTCCTCCACCCCCTCCTCCTCTTCCTCATCCTCAGAGGGACTCACTCAGGGCCCTTGGCCTAGGCAAGCCAGGGCTGCTGCTCTGGCTTCTGCAGCTTCTATCCAGTGGGGGGGTGTAGGAATCTGTTCCTGTCAGTCCCTGATTCCTGGGACCTTCCATGCCTCCAGCTGCCCCCACTCTCTAGTCCTGACCCCTCCTCAAGGATGCCCCCTTTCTCCTTACCCTCTGTCCCCCAGCTCCCAACTAACATCTACTGTGTTCCTCCCTGCGCTACTTTACTGCCACCCTGCTTCTGCCCTTCAGCCCTGAGGGCCCAGTGCCAGCCCAGCTGCCATCTCACCATCCAGCAGGGGGACCTGCCCTAACCCCCTGCCACCACACCCACACACACAGCCCTGCACACACTCCTGGGCTCCTCTGCCTGCAGCCTGCCTCTCAAACAGTCTCCTTCTGCCCCCTAGCCCCCTTACAGCCTCTGCCACGGACCCCCACAGACACCTGGGCATGAGCAGTGCAGACATGCAAACAGCTCCCCTCGCCCCCACTCCAGTTGCTCCAAGGTTGTCAAGAGTCTTTTTTTCATGCTGTAGAGGAGGGAGTTGAGACAGTCCAATGTCCTGGGGAGCAAGAACTGCAAACAGTCCATCTACAATGTAACATTTGGGTCTCAGGCCGCCCAATCCCTAGTGCGCTGTGCAGACCTTTGACTGGCAAAAACACCCCATCTGAGCGTGAGATCTGGCTGGGCTAGTGGCTCTTTCTGTGGACTAAGAGACAGACAGACAGAGTTTTCAGGTTCAAAACCTATACTTCCCAGAAGATGGTCATTCACATCGGTAAAAAAAAAAAAAAAAAAAAAAAAAAAAAAAAAGGCTTTTAATTTTTTTTTCCCCTGCCTGGGTAACCTGTCTCCTGCCTGTTTCAAAGTGAAAAAAGGGAAAAATCTTTTTTGGAGGGAAAAGGACCAAAATGCAGGCAGGTGGACTCCGTGGAAGGTGGATGGGGAGTTGCTCCTGCCCTGGCACTAGAGCCCCAGCTGCTGTTCCAGGTGCTCTCTGATAACAGAGATCTCCGTGTGTCGTGTCATGACACTGTCTCCAGGACTGAGCCTCAGGATAATGAGGATTCAAAACGAGGCAGGTGATACTGCCTTCAAAAGTAAATCCAGGGAGGTTTGGCGGTATGTCAGAGGGTTAAGGGCTTGTGGCGCTCACGAATAGAGGGGACAGGTGGAAGGATTTGGGGTCTGGCCCCCAGACCGCCACCTGCAGGGGATTCGCTTTACAGGGGGTGAAGCAGGTCTTTAGGAGCTCTATCTTTCTCTCCCACCCTGTATTTCCTCTGCTCTCTCCTTTTGTGTCTGTCAGATGCAAGGTCAGTAACAACAACAACAACAACAAAAACAATAACCACCACAGTGACCAAGCAACAAGGGCAGCGAAAGGGGAACAAATGGAGTGCAGGAGCTGTGGATTATTCGTGGCGTAGGCACTCAGCTGTGGCAATAACCCCTTGAGGCAATCAATCCATACATGAAGATGTAATACAGGTAACAGAGACGTATATGTCCCTGTGTGTTTCCACTGAGTTAATGTAAATGCACTTTTATTGACTTCTTCATTTATTTATTACCTTGCCACGAGAATTTCTTTTCATTGCTAAAAAAAAAGTGTCCCATCAAGGGTACCAAGTGGTGCCACACCCAGGTAAGCACTCATGTTACAATGCAGGAGGACTGGGCTTCAACAACCTGGTTCCCACCTGCCAGGGGAAATCTTTACAAGTGGTGCGGAAGTGCTGCAGTTGTCTCTCTCTGTGTCTCAAACTCTCTCTACGTCCCTTCCCTCTCAATTCCTGTCTATTTATTCCAGTGAATAATCAAGAAAATAGAAAGTCAAAAAAGAAAAAGGAAAAGGAAATATTCCACGACTTCAAATGGGCTACTCAGGACAATGCTTTCCTTGTTAAGATCCTCACAGCATTCCATATGCAGAAAGGCAAAGACGCCATGTATTTTTTAACCCAGTTTTTATATTTATTTATTTATTTATTTAGGTGCTTATTCATTTTTGTTATTGATGAATTAATGTTTTACATTTGACATTGACTAGGGATCTGACACCAGCGGACTCCAGTACCCCTATATGGTACTCTGCCTCTACAAAACCTATCCATTGAACTGTCCATCCATCCATCCATCCACCCATACATCTATCCATCCATTCATCCATCCATCCATCCATCCATCCATCCATCCATCCATCCACCAGTCAACCAAGCTAAGTACAAAAGGAGATCTCTCCTTGAATGGTGAGGAGAAACAACGATGCATAGGTAGGTTGCAAAGGCCCAGTTTGGCTGAATAGGGCAGAGGGGCTGAACCAGGGAATGTGTTGGGGCGTGTGGGTTTGGGAGGGGTGAGCCGGAGACCCTGTGAGCTGGGTCACATTAGGGGCAGGCAGGGGGTGGAAGGGGTTGCGAACAGCTGTCACTGGAGAACCATCACAAGTGCTGGAGCTGGTGAGCAGGGCACCTGGAAGAGAGGACAGACAAAGGAGAGAAGCAAAGTGCGGTGGAGAGGAGAGGGGAGAGGATGGTGAGGACAGGAGAGGACAGGAGAGGACAGGATTGGAGGGGACCTGAGAAACCTACCTGGACAAAGGCAGCATACAGACATCCAGGAAGGCAGGCAGGCATGCAGGCAGCTCTGGCCTGGGCTCCCTGGATCCCGGGCGCACCTCCACCTGTCTTCTCTTGGCTGCCAGCCCTGAGGTCCCTCGTCGGTCAGCACTGTCTTCCCATCCTTCCGTCCGTCTGTGCCAGGGCCCAGGCGTCTGGGCGCTGTTGCCTGACCTAGTGGCAGGGCAGTTGGGCTGCCCAGTGCCAGTGTGGCCAGCACAGATTGCCAGGGGCTAGGACATCACAGAGGGCTCCTGTGGTTGCTAGGCCACGGGGACCCCGCCCATCCAGTTGACCAGCAGCCATGACCCCCACGCTGAACTTGACCTGAGGGGTGGTGGCCAGCCACCAGAGACAGAGCCCCAGGCCAAGGCAGGTGCTGGTCGGCCGGGCCAAAGTGCTATGGGCAGATTGGTGTGTGTCTGGGCATGGGGCTGTCATCTGACAGTCCAGGGCGGGGGACCAAGTTCCGCCAGGCCCCTGTCCCACCATGTGCACTGACACACAGTCTTGCTGACTGACTGACAGTCCCCGCCCCAGAGATACCCACACCAAGTCCCTGGGTGCCCTGAGCTGCCCCTGAGGGTTGGTGGGTGCCTGCCTGGACACATGCCTCCGTTAAGGAGGCCTCTATTAATCCCGTTGCCTACTGACAGCTGCCCTCCTGCCCCTCCTCCTCCTCCTCCGCCTCCTCCTCCTCCTCTTCTTCCTCCTCCTCTTCCTACTCTTCCTCCACCTCTTCCTCCTCCTCCTCCTCCACCCCCTCCTCCTCTTCCTCATCCTCAGAGGGACTCACTCAGGGCCCTTGGCCTAGGCAAGCCAGGGCTGCTGCTCTGGCTTCTGCAGCTTCTATCCAGTGGGGGGGTGTAGGAATCTGTTCCTGTCAGTCCCTGATTCCTGGGACCTTCCATGCCTCCAGCTGCCCCCACTCTCTAGTCCTGACCCCTCCTCAAGGATGCCCCCTTTCTCCTTACCCTCTGTCCCCCAGCTCCCAACTAACATCTACTGTGTTCCTCTCTGCGCTACTTTACTGCCACCCTGATTCTGCCCTTCATCCCTGAGGGCCCAGTGCCAGCCCAGCTGCCATCTCACCATCCAGCAGGGGGACCTGCCCTAACCCCCTGCCACCACACCCACACACACAGCCCTGCACACACTCCTGGGCTCCTCTGCCTGCAGCCTGCCTCTCAAACAGTCTCCTTCTGCCCCCTAGCCCCCTTACAGCCTCTGCCACGGACCCCCACAGACACCTGGGCATGAGCAGTGCAGACATGCAAACAGCTCCCCTCGCCCCCACTCCAGTTGCTCCAAGGTTGTCAAGAGTCTTTTTTTCATGCTGTAGAGGAGGGAGTTGAGACAGTCCAATGTCCTGGGGAGCAAGAACTGCAAACAGTCCATCTACAATGTAACATTTGGGTCTCAGGCCGCCCAATCCCTAGTGCGCTGTGCAGACCTTTGACTGGCAAAAACACCCCATCTGAGCGTGAGATCTGGCTGGGCTAGTGGCTCTTTCTGTGGACTAAGAGACAGACAGACAGAGTTTTCAGGTTCAAAACCTATACTTCCCAGAAGATGGTCATTCACATCGGTAAAAAAAAAAAAAAAAAAAAAAAAAAAAAAGGCTTTTAATTTTTTTTTCCCCTGCCTGGGTAACCTGTCTCCTGCCTGTTTCAAAGTGAAAAAAGGGAAAAATCTTTTTTGGAGGGAAAAGGACCAAAATGCAGGCAGGTGGACTCCGTGGAAGGTGGATGGGGAGTTGCTCCTGCCCTGGCACTAGAGCCCCAGCTGCTGTTCCAGGTGCTCTCTGATAACAGAGATCTCCGTGTGTCGTGTCATGACACTGTCTCCAGGACTGAGCCTCAGGATAATGAGGATTCAAAACGAGGCAGGTGATACTGCCTTCAAAAGTAAATCCAGGGAGGTTTGGCGGTATGTCAGAGGGTTAAGGGCTTGTGGCGCTCACGAATAGAGGGGACAGGTGGAAGGATTTGGGGTCTGGCCCCCAGACCGCCACCTGCAGGGGATTCGCTTTACAGGGGGTGAAGCAGGTCTTTAGGAGCTCTATCTTTCTCTCCCACCCTGTATTTCCTCTGCTCTCTCCTTTTGTGTCTGTCAGATGCAAGGTCAGTAACAACAACAACAACAACAAAAACAATAACCACCACAGTGACCAAGCAACAAGGGCAGCGAAAGGGGAACAAATGGAGTGCAGGAGCTGTGGATTATTCGTGGCGTAGGCACTCAGCTGTGGCAATAACCCCTTGAGGCAATCAATCCATACATGAAGATGTAATACAGGTAACAGAGACGTATATGTCCCTGTGTGTTTCCACTGAGTTAATGTAAATGCACTTTTATTGACTTCTTCATTTATTTATTACCTTGCCACGAGAATTTCTTTTCATTGCTAAAAAAAAAGTGTCCCATCAAGGGTACCAAGTGGTGCCACACCCAGGTAAGCACTCATGTTACAATGCAGGAGGACTGGGCTTCAACAACCTGGTTCCCACCTGCCAGGGGAAATCTTTACAAGTGGTGCGGAAGTGCTGCAGTTGTCTCTCTCTGTGTCTCAAACTCTCTCTACGTCCCTTCCCTCTCAATTCCTGTCTATTTATTCCAGTGAATAATCAAGAAAATAGAAAGTCAAAAAAGAAAAAGGAAAAGGAAATATTCCACGACTTCAAATGGGCTACTCAGGACAATGCTTTCCTTGTTAAGATCCTCACAGCATTCCATATGCAGAAAGGCAAAGACGCCATGTATTTTTTAAACCAGTTTTTATATTTATTTATTTATTTATTTAGGTGCTTATTCATTTTTGTTATTGATGAATTAATGTTTTACATTTGACATTGACTAGGGATCTGACACCAGCGGACTCCAGTACCCCTATATGGTACTCTGCCTCTACAAAACCTATCCATTGAACTGTCCATCCATCCATCCATCCACCCATACATCTATCCATCCATTCATCCATCCATCCATCCATCCATCCATCCATCCATCCACCAGTCAACCAAGCTAAGTACAAAAGGAGATCTCTCCTTGAATGGTGAGGAGAAACAACGATGCATAGGTAGGTTGCAAAGGCCCAGTTTGGCTGAATAGGGCAGAGGGGCTGAACCAGGGAATGTGTTGGGGCGTGTGGGTTTGGGAGGGGTGAGCCGGAGACCCTGTGAGCTGGGTCACATTAGGGGCAGGCAGGGGGTGGAAGGGGTTGCGAACAGCTGTCACTGGAGAACCATCACAAGTGCTGGAGCTGGTGAGCAGGGCACCTGGAAGAGAGGACAGACAAAGGAGAGAAGCAAAGTGCGGTGGAGAGGAGAGGGGAGAGGATGGTGAGGACAGGAGAGGACAGGAGAGGACAGGATTGGAGGGGACCTGAGAAACCTACCTGGACAAAGGCAGCATACAGACATCCAGGAAGGCAGGCAGGCATGCAGGCAGCTCTGGCCTGGGCTCCCTGGATCCCGGGCGCACCTCCACCTGTCTTCTCTTGGCTGCCAGCCCTGAGGTCCCTCGTCGGTCAGCACTGTCTTCCCATCCTTCCGTCCGTCTGTGCCAGGGCCCAGGCGTCTGGGCGCTGTTGCCTGACCTAGTGGCAGGGCAGTTGGGCTGCCCAGTGCCAGTGTGGCCAGCACAGATTGCCAGGGGCTAGGACATCACAGAGGGCTCCTGTGGTTGCTAGGCCACGGGGACCCCGCCCATCCAGTTGACCAGCAGCCATGACCCCCACGCTGAACTTGACCTGAGGGGTGGTGGCCAGCCACCAGAGCCAGAGCCCCAGGCCAAGGCAGGTGCTGGTCGGCCGGGCCAAAGTGCTATGGGCAGATTGGTGTGTGTCTGGGCATGGGGCTGTCATCTGACAGTCCAGGGCGGGGGACCAAGTTCCGCCAGGCCCCTGTCCCACCATGTGCACTGACACACAGTCTTGCTGACTGACTGACAGTCCCCGCCCCAGAGATACCCACACCAAGTCCCTGGGTGCCCTGAGCTGCCCCTGAGGGTTGGTGGGTGCCTGCCTGGACACATGCCTCCGTTAAGGAGGCCTCTATTAATCCCGTTGCCTACTGACAGCTGCCCTCCTGCCCCTCCTCCTCCTCCTCCGCCTCCTCCTCCTCCTCTTCTTCCTCCTCCTCTTCCTACTCTTCCTCCACCTCTTCCTCCTCCTCCTCCTCCACCCCCTCCTCCTCTTCCTCATCCTCAGAGGGACTCACTCAGGGCCCTTGGCCTAGGCAAGCCAGGGCTGCTGCTCTGGCTTCTGCAGCTTCTATCCAGTGGGGGGGTGTAGGAATCTGTTCCTGTCAGTCCCTGATTCCTGGGACCTTCCATGCCTCCAGCTGCCCCCACTCTCTAGTCCTGACCCCTCCTCAAGGATGCCCCCTTTCTCCTTACCCTCTGTCCCCCAGCTCCCAACTAACATCTACTGTGTTCCTCCCTGCGCTACTTTACTGCCACCCTGCTTCTGCCCTTCAGCCCTGAGGGCCCAGTGCCAGCCCAGCTGCCATCTCACCATCCAGCAGGGGGACCTGCCCTAACCCCCTGCCACCACACCCACACACACAGCCCTGAACACACTCCTGGGCTCCTCTGCCTGCAGCCTGCCTCTCAAACAGTCTCCTTCTGCCCCCTAGCCCCCTTACAGCCTCTGCCACGGACCCCCACAGACACCTGGGCATGAGCAGTGCAGACATGCAAACAGCTCCCCTCGCCCCCACTCCAGTTGCTCCAAGGTTGTCAAGAGTCTTTTTTTCATGCTGTAGAGGAGGGAGTTGAGACAGTCCAATGTCCTGGGGAGCAAGAACTGCAAACAGTCCATCTACAATGTAACATTTGGGTCTCAGGCCGCCCAATCCCTAGTGCGCTGTGCAGACCTTTGACTGGCAAAAACACCCCATCTGAGCGTGAGATCTGGCTGGGCTAGTGGCTCTTTCTGTGGACTAAGAGACAGACAGACAGAGTTTTCAGGTTCAAAACCTATACTTCCCAGAAGATGGTCATTCACATCGGTAAAAAAAAAAAAAAAAAAAAAAAAAAAAAAAAAAGGCTTTTAATTTTTTTTTCCCCTGCCTGGGTAACCTGTCTCCTGCCTGTTTCAAAGTGAAAAAAGGGAAAAATCTTTTTTGGAGGGAAAAGGACCAAAATGCAGGCAGGTGGACTCCGTGGAAGGTGGATGGGGAGTTGCTCCTGCCCTGGCACTAGAGCCCCAGCTGCTGTTCCAGGTGCTCTCTGATAACAGAGATCTCCGTGTGTCGTGTCATGACACTGTCTCCAGGACTGAGCCTCAGGATAATGAGGATTCAAAACGAGGCAGGTGATACTGCCTTCAAAAGTAAATCCAGGGAGGTTTGGCGGTATGTCAGAGGGTTAAGGGCTTGTGGCGCTCACGAATAGAGGGGACAGGTGGAAGGATTTGGGGTCTGGCCCCCAGACCGCCACCTGCAGGGGATTCGCTTTACAGGGGGTGAAGCAGGTCTTTAGGAGCTCTATCTTTCTCTCCCACCCTGTATTTCCTCTGCTCTCTCCTTTTGTGTCTGTCAGATGCAAGGTCAGTAACAACAACAACAACAACAAAAACAATAACCACCACAGTGACCAAGCAACAAGGGCAGCGAAAGGGGAACAAATGGAGTGCAGGAGCTGTGGATTATTCGTGGCGTAGGCACTCAGCTGTGGCAATAACCCCTTGAGGCAATCAATCCATACATGAAGATGTAATACAGGTAACAGAGACGTATATGTCCCTGTGTGTTTCCACTGAGTTAATGTAAATGCACTTTTATTGACTTCTTCATTTATTTATTACCTTGCCACGAGAATTTCTTTTCATTGCTAAAAAAAAAGTGTCCCATCAAGGGTACCAAGTGGTGCCACACCCAGGTAAGCACTCATGTTACAATGCAGGAGGACTGGGCTTCAACAACCTGGTTCCCACCTGCCAGGGGAAATCTTTACAAGTGGTGCGGAAGTGCTGCAGTTGTCTCTCTCTGTGTCTCAAACTCTCTCTACGTCCCTTCCCTCTCAATTCCTGTCTATTTATTCCAGTGAATAATCAAGAAAATAGAAAGTCAAAAAAGAAAAAGGAAAAGGAAATATGCCACGACTTCAAATGGGCTACTCAGGACAATGCTTTCCTTGTTAAGATCCTCACAGCATTCCATATGCAGAAAGGCAAAGACGCCATGTATTTTTTAACCCAGTTTTTATATTTATTTATTTATTTATTTAGGTGCTTATTCATTTTTGTTATTGATGAATTAATGTTTTACATTTGACATTGACTAGGGATCTGACACCAGCGGACTCCAGTACCCCTATATGGTACTCTGCCTCTACAAAACCTATCCATTGAACTGTCCATCCATCCATCCATCCACCCATACATCTATCCATCCATTCATCCATCCATCCATCCATCCATCCATCCATCCATCCACCAGTCAACCAAGCTAAGTACAAAAGGAGATCTCTCCTTGAATGGTGAGGAGAAACAACGATGCATAGGTAGGTTGCAAAGGCCCAGTTTGGCTGAATAGGGCAGAGGGGCTGAACCAGGGAATGTGTCGGGGCGTGTGGGTTTGGGAGGGGTGAGCCGGAGACCCTGTGAGCTGGGTCACATTAGGGGCAGGCAGGGGGTGGAAGGGGTTGCGAACAGCTGTCACTGGAGAACCATCACAAGTGCTGGAGCTGGTGAGCAGGGCACCTGGAAGAGAGGACAGACAAAGGAGAGAAGCAAAGTGCGGTGGAGAGGAGAGGGGAGAGGATGGTGAGGACAGGAGAGGACAGGAGAGGACAGGATTGGAGGGGACCTGAGAAACCTACCTGGACAAAGGCAGCATACAGACATCCAGGAAGGCAGGCAGGCATGCAGGCAGCTCTGGCCTGGGCTCCCTGGATCCCGGGCGCACCTCCACCTGTCTTCTCTTGGCTGCCAGCCCTGAGGTCCCTCGTCGGTCAGCACTGTCTTCCCATCCTTCCGTCCGTCTGTGCCAGGGCCCAGGCGTCTGGGCGCTGTTGCCTGACCTAGTGGCAGGGCAGTTGGGCTGCCCAGTGCCAGTGTGGCCAGCACAGATTGCCAGGGGCTAGGACATCACAGAGGGCTCCTGTGGTTGCTAGGCCACGGGGACCCCGCCCATCCAGTTGACCAGCAGCCATGACCCCCACGCTGAACTTGACCTGAGGGGTGGTGGCCAGCCACCAGAGACAGAGCCCCAGGCCAAGGCAGGTGCTGGTCGGCCGGGCCAAAGTGCTATGGGCAGATTGGTGTGTGTCTGGGCATGGGGCTGTCATCTGACAGTCCAGGGCGGGGGACCAAGTTCCGCCAGGCCCCTGTCCCACCATGTGCACTGACACACAGTCTTGCTGACTGACTGACAGTCCCCGCCCCAGAGATACCCACACCAAGTCCCTGGGTGCCCTGAGCTGCCCCTGAGGGTTGGTGGGTGCCTGCCTGGACACATGCCTCCGTTAAGGAGGCCTCTATTAATCCCGTTGCCTACTGACAGCTGCCCTCCTGCCCCTCCTCCTCCTCCTCCGCCTCCTCCTCCTCCTCTTCTTCCTCCTCCTCTTCCTACTCTTCCTCCACCTCTTCCTCCTCCTCCTCCTCCACCCCCTCCTCCTCTTCCTCATCCTCAGAGGGACTCACTCAGGGCCCTTGGCCTAGGCAAGCCAGGGCTGCTGCTCTGGCTTCTGCAGCTTCTATCCAGTGGGGGGGTGTAGGAATCTGTTCCTGTCAGTCCCTGATTCCTGGGACCTTCCATGCCTCCAGCTGCCCCCACTCTCTAGTCCTGACCCCTCCTCAAGGATGCCCCCTTTCTCCTTACCCTCTGTCCCCCAGCTCCCAACTAACATCTACTGTGTTCCTCCCTGCGCTACTTTACTGCCACCCTGCTTCTGCCCTTCAGCCCTCAGGGCCCAGTGCCAGCCCAGCTGCCATCTCACCATCCAGCAGGGGGACCTGCCCTAACCCCCTGCCACCACACCCACACACACAGCCCTGCACACACTCCTGGGCTCCTCTGCCTGCAGCCTGCCTCTCAAACAGTCTCCTTCTGCCCCCTAGCCCCCTTACAGCCTCTGCCACGGACCCCCACAGACACCTGGGCATGAGCAGTGCAGACATGCAAACAGCTCCCCTCGCCCCCACTCCAGTTGCTCCAAGGTTGTCAAGAGTCTTTTTTTCATGCTGTAGAGGAGGGAGTTGAGACAGTCCAATGTCCTGGGGAGCAAGAACTGCAAACAGTCCATCTACAATGTAACATTTGGGTCTCAGGCCGCCCAATCCCTAGTGCGCTGTGCAGACCTTTGACTGGCAAAAACACCCCATCTGAGCGTGAGATCTGGCTGGGCTAGTGGCTCTTTCTGTGGACTAAGAGACAGACAGACAGAGTTTTCAGGTTCAAAACCTATACTTCCCAGAAGATGGTCATTCACATCGGTAAAAAAAAAAAAAAAAAAAAAAAAAAAAAAAAAGGCTTTTAATTTTTTTTTCCCCTGCCTGGGTAACCTGTCTCCTGCCTGTTTCAAAGTGAAAAAAGGGAAAAATCTTTTTTGGAGGGAAAAGGACCAAAATGCAGGCAGGTGGACTCCGTGGAAGGTGGATGGGGAGTTGCTCCTGCCCTGGCACTAGAGCCCCAGCTGCTGTTCCAGGTGCTCTCTGATAACAGAGATCTCCGTGTGTCGTGTCATGACACTGTCTCCAGGACTGAGCCTCAGGATAATGAGGATTCAAAACGAGGCAGGTGATACTGCCTTCAAAAGTAAATCCAGGGAGGTTTGGCGGTATGTCAGAGGGTTAAGGGCTTGTGGCGCTCACGAATAGAGGGGACAGGTGGAAGGATTTGGGGTCTGGCCCCCAGACCGCCACCTGCAGGGGATTCGCTTTACAGGGGGTGAAGCAGGTCTTTAGGAGCTCTATCTTTCTCTCCCACCCTGTATTTCCTCTGCTCTCTCCTTTTGTGTCTGTCAGATGCAAGGTCAGTAACAACAACAACAACAACAAAAACAATAACCACCACAGTGACCAAGCAACAAGGGCAGCGAAAGGGGAACAAATGGAGTGCAGGAGCTGTGGATTATTCGTGGCGTAGGCACTCAGCTGTGGCAATAACCCCTTGAGGCAATCAATCCATACATGAAGATGTAATACAGGTAACAGAGACGTATATGTCCCTGTGTGTTTCCACTGAGTTAATGTAAATGCACTTTTATTGACTTCTTCATTTATTTATTACCTTGCCACGAGAATTTCTTTTCATTGCTAAAAAAAAAGTGTCCCATCAAGGGTACCAAGTGGTGCCACACCCAGGTAAGCACTCATGTTACAATGCAGGAGGACTGGGCTTCAACAACCTGGTTCCCACCTGCCAGGGGAAATCTTTACAAGTGGTGCGGAAGTGCTGCAGTTGTCTCTCTCTGTGTCTCAAACTCTCTCTACGTCCCTTCCCTCTCAATTCCTGTCTATTTATTCCAGTGAATAATCAAGAAAATAGAAAGTCAAAAAAGAAAAAGGAAAAGGAAATATTCCACGACTTCAAATGGGCTACTCAGGACAATGCTTTCCTTGTTAAGATCCTCACAGCATTCCATATGCAGAAAGGCAAAGACGCCATGTAT
The DNA here is from genome assembly GCF_950295315.1 of Erinaceus europaeus. Taxonomy (NCBI): domain Eukaryota; kingdom Metazoa; phylum Chordata; class Mammalia; order Eulipotyphla; family Erinaceidae; genus Erinaceus; species Erinaceus europaeus. Next base: position 703,592 of record NW_026647137.1, on the reverse strand, counting down.
TTTTTAACCCAGTTTTTATATTTATTTATTTATTTATTTAGGTGCTTATTCATTTTTGTTATTGATGAATTAATGTTTTACATTTGACATTGACTAGGGATCTGACACCAGCGGACTCCAGTACCCCTATATGGTACTCTGCCTCTACAAAACCTATCCATTGAACTGTCCATCCATCCATCCATCCACCCATACATCTATCCATCCATTCATCCATCCATCCATCCATCCATCCATCCATCCATCCACCAGTCAACCAAGCTAAGTACAAAAGGAGATCTCTCCTTGAATGGTGAGGAGAAACAACGATGCATAGGTAGGTTGCAAAGGCCCAGTTTGGCTGAATAGGGCAGAGGGGCTGAACCAGGGAATGTGTCGGGGCGTGTGGGTTTGGGAGGGGTGAGCCGGAGACCCTGTGAGCTGGGTCACATTAGGGGCAGGCAGGGGGTGGAAGGGGTTGCGAACAGCTGTCACTGGAGAACCATCACAAGTGCTGGAGCTGGTGAGCAGGGCACCTGGAAGAGAGGACAGACAAAGGAGAGAAGCAAAGTGCGGTGGAGAGGAGAGGGGAGAGGATGGTGAGGACAGGAGAGGACAGGAGAGGACAGGATTGGAGGGGACCTGAGAAACCTACCTGGACAAAGGCAGCATACAGACATCCAGGAAGGCAGGCAGGCATGCAGGCAGCTCTGGCCTGGGCTCCCTGGATCCCGGGCGCACCTCCACCTGTCTTCTCTTGGCTGCCAGCCCTGAGGTCCCTCGTCGGTCAGCACTGTCTTCCCATCCTTCCGTCCGTCTGTGCCAGGGCCCAGGCGTCTGGGCGCTGTTGCCTGACCTAGTGGCAGGGCAGTTGGGCTGCCCAGTGCCAGTGTGGCCAGCACAGATTGCCAGGGGCTAGGACATCACAGAGGGCTCCTGTGGTTGCTAGGCCACGGGGACCCCGCCCATCCAGTTGACCAGCAGCCATGACCCCCACGCTGAACTTGACCTGAGGGGTGGTGGCCAGCCACCAGAGACAGAGCCCCAGGCCAAGGCAGGTGCTGGTCGGCCGGGCCAAAGTGCTATGGGCAGATTGGTGTGTGTCTGGGCATGGGGCTGTCATCTGACAGTCCAGGGCGGGGGACCAAGTTCCGCCAGGCCCCTGTCCCACCATGTGCACTGACACACAGTCTTGCTGACTGACTGACAGTCCCCGCCCCAGAGATACCCACACCAAGTCCCTGGGTGCCCTGAGCTGCCCCTGAGGGTTGGTGGGTGCCTGCCTGGACACATGCCTCCGTTAAGGAGGCCTCTATTAATCCCGTTGCCTACTGACAGCTGCCCTCCTGCCCCTCCTCCTCCTCCTCCGCCTCCTCCTCCTCCTCTTCTTCCTCCTCCTCTTCCTACTCTTCCTCCACCTCTTCCTCCTCCTCCTCCTCCACCCCCTCCTCCTCTTCCTCATCCTCAGAGGGACTCACTCAGGGCCCTTGGCCTAGGCAAGCCAGGGCTGCTGCTCTGGCTTCTGCAGCTTCTATCCAGTGGGGGGGTGTAGGAATCTGTTCCTGTCAGTCCCTGATTCCTGGGACCTTCCATGCCTCCAGCTGCCCCCACTCTCTAGTCCTGACCCCTCCTCAAGGATGCCCCCTTTCTCCTTACCCTCTGTCCCCCAGCTCCCAACTAACATCTACTGTGTTCCTCCCTGCGCTACTTTACTGCCACCCTGCTTCTGCCCTTCAGCCCTCAGGGCCCAGTGCCAGCCCAGCTGCCATCTCACCATCCAGCAGGGGGACCTGCCCTAACCCCCTGCCACCACACCCACACACACAGCCCTGCACACACTCCTGGGCTCCTCTGCCTGCAGCCTGCCTCTCAAACAGTCTCCTTCTGCCCCCTAGCCCCCTTACAGCCTCTGCCACGGACCCCCACAGACACCTGGGCATGAGCAGTGCAGACATGCAAACAGCTCCCCTCGCCCCCACTCCAGTTGCTCCAAGGTTGTCAAGAGTCTTTTTTTCATGCTGTAGAGGAGGGAGTTGAGACAGTCCAATGTCCTGGGGAGCAAGAACTGCAAACAGTCCATCTACAATGTAACATTTGGGTCTCAGGCCGCCCAATCCCTAGTGCGCTGTGCAGACCTTTGACTGGCAAAAACACCCCATCTGAGCGTGAGATCTGGCTGGGCTAGTGGCTCTTTCTGTGGACTAAGAGACAGACAGACAGAGTTTTCAGGTTCAAAACCTATACTTCCCAGAAGATGGTCATTCACATCGGTAAAAAAAAAAAAAAAAAAAAAAAAAAAAAAAAGGCTTTTAATTTTTTTTTCCCCTGCCTGGGTAACCTGTCTCCTGCCTGTTTCAAAGTGAAAAAAGGGAAAAATCTTTTTTGGAGGGAAAAGGACCAAAATGCAGGCAGGTGGACTCCGTGGAAGGTGGATGGGGAGTTGCTCCTGCCCTGGCACTAGAGCCCCAGCTGCTGTTCCAGGTGCTCTCTGATAACAGAGATCTCCGTGTGTCGTGTCATGACACTGTCTCCAGGACTGAGCCTCAGGATAATGAGGATTCAAAACGAGGCAGGTGATACTGCCTTCAAAAGTAAATCCAGGGAGGTTTGGCGGTATGTCAGAGGGTTAAGGGCTTGTGGCGCTCACGAATAGAGGGGACAGGTGGAAGGATTTGGGGTCTGGCCCCCAGACCGCCACCTGCAGGGGATTCGCTTTACAGGGGGTGAAGCAGGTCTTTAGGAGCTCTATCTTTCTCTCCCACCCTGTATTTCCTCTGCTCTCTCCTTTTGTGTCTGTCAGATGCAAGGTCAGTAACAACAACAACAACAACAAAAACAATAACCACCACAGTGACCAAGCAACAAGGGCAGCGAAAGGGGAACAAATGGAGTGCAGGAGCTGTGGATTATTCGTGGCGTAGGCACTCAGCTGTGGCAATAACCCCTTGAGGCAATCAATCCATACATGAAGATGTAATACAGGTAACAGAGACGTATATGTCCCTGTGTGTTTCCACTGAGTTAATGTAAATGCACTTTTATTGACTTCTTCATTTATTTATTACCTTGCCACGAGAATTTCTTTTCATTGCTAAAAAAAAAGTGTCCCATCAAGGGTACCAAGTGGTGCCACACCCAGGTAAGCACTCATGTTACAATGCAGGAGGACTGGGCTTCAACAACCTGGTTCCCACCTGCCAGGGGAAATCTTTACAAGTGGTGCGGAAGTGCTGCAGTTGTCTCTCTCTGTGTCTCAAACTCTCTCTACGTCCCTTCCCTCTCAATTCCTGTCTATTTATTCCAGTGAATAATCAAGAAAATAGAAAGTCAAAAAAGAAAAAGGAAAAGGAAATATTCCACGACTTCAAATGGGCTACTCAGGACAATGCTTTCCTTGTTAAGATCCTCACAGCATTCCATATGCAGAAAGGCAAAGACGCCATGTATTTTTTAAACCAGTTTTTATATTTATTTATTTATTTATTTAGGTGCTTATTCATTTTTGTTATTGATGAATTAATGTTTTACATTTGACATTGACTAGGGATCTGACACCAGCGGACTCCAGTACCCCTATATGGTACTCTGCCTCTACAAAACCTATCCATTGAACTGTCCATCCATCCATCCATCCACCCATACATCTATCCATCCATTCATCCATCCATCCATCCATCCATCCATCCATCCACCAGTCAACCAAGCTAAGTACAAAAGGAGATCTCTCCTTGAATGGTGAGGAGAAACAACGATGCATAGGTAGGTTGCAAAGGCCCAGTTTGGCTGAATAGGGCAGAGGGGCTGAACCAGGGAATGTGTTGGGGCGTGTGGGTTTGGGAGGGGTGAGCCGGAGACCCTGTGAGCTGGGTCACATTAGGGGCAGGCAGGGGGTGGAAGGGGTTGCGAACAGCTGTCACTGGAGAACCATCACAAGTGCTGGAGCTGGTGAGCAGGGCACCTGGAAGAGAGGACAGACAAAGGAGAGAAGCAAAGTGCGGTGGAGAGGAGAGGGGAGAGGATGGTGAGGACAGGAGAGGACAGGAGAGGACAGGATTGGAGGGGACCTGAGAAACCTACCTGGACAAAGGCAGCATACAGACATCCAGGAAGGCAGGCAGGCATGCAGGCAGCTCTGGCCTGGGCTCCCTGGATCCCGGGCGCACCTCCACCTGTCTTCTCTTGGCTGCCAGCCCTGAGGTCCCTCGTCGGTCAGCACTGTCTTCCCATCCTTCCGTCCGTCTGTGCCAGGGCCCAGGCGTCTGGGCGCTGTTGCCTGACCTAGTGGCAGGGCAGTTGGGCTGCCCAGTGCCAGTGTGGCCAGCACAGATTGCCAGGGGCTAGGACATCACAGAGGGCTCCTGTGGTTGCTAGGCCACGGGGACCCCGCCCATCCAGTTGACCAGCAGCCATGACCCCCACGCTGAACTTGACCTGAGGGGTGGTGGCCAGCCACCAGAGCCAGAGCCCCAGGCCAAGGCAGGTGCTGGTCGGCCGGGCCAAAGTGCTATGGGCAGATTGGTGTGTGTCTGGGCATGGGGCTGTCATCTGACAGTCCAGGGCGGGGGACCAAGTTCCGCCAGGCCCCTGTCCCACCATGTGCACTGACACACAGTCTTGCTGACTGACTGACAGTCCCCGCCCCAGAGATACCCACACCAAGTCCCTGGGTGCCCTGAGCTGCCCCTGAGGGTTGGTGGGTGCCTGCCTGGACACATGCCTCCGTTAAGGAGGCCTCTATTAATCCCGTTGCCTACTGACAGCTGCCCTCCTGCCCCTCCTCCTCCTCCTCCGCCTCCTCCTCCTCCTCTTCTTCCTCCTCCTCTTCCTACTCTTCCTCCACCTCTTCCTCCTCCTCCTCCTCCACCCCCTCCTCCTCTTCCTCATCCTCAGAGGGACTCACTCAGGGCCCTTGGCCTAGGCAAGCCAGGGCTGCTGCTCTGGCTTCTGCAGCTTCTATCCAGTGGGGGGGTGTAGGAATCTGTTCCTGTCAGTCCCTGATTCCTGGGACCTTCCATGCCTCCAGCTGCCCCCACTCTCTAGTCCTGACCCCTCCTCAAGGATGCCCCCTTTCTCCTTACCCTCTGTCCCCCAGCTCCCAACTAACATCTACTGTGTTCCTCCCTGCGCTACTTTACTGCCACCCTGCTTCTGCCCTTCAGCCCTCAGGGCCCAGTGCCAGCCCAGCTGCCATCTCACCATCCAGCAGGGGGACCTGCCCTAACCCCCTGCCACCACACCCACACACACAGCCCTGCACACACTCCTGGGCTCCTCTGCCCGCAGCCTGCCTCTCAAACAGTCTCCTTCTGCCCCCTAGCCCCCTTACAGCCTCTGCCACGGACCCCCACAGACACCTGGGCATGAGCAGTGCAGACATGCAAACAGCTCCCCTCGCCCCCACTCCAGTTGCTCCAAGGTTGTCAAGAGTCTTTTTTTCATGCTGTAGAGGAGGGAGTTGATACAGTCCAATGTCCTGGGGAGCAAGAACTGCAAACAGTCCATCTACAATGTAACATTTGGGTCTCAGGCCGCCCAATCCCTAGTGCGCTGTGCAGACCTTTGACTGGCAAAAACACCCCATCTGAGCGTGAGATCTGGCTGGGCTAGTGGCTCTTTCTGTGGACTAAGAGACAGACAGACAGAGTTTTCAGGTTCAAAACCTATACTTCCCAGAAGATGGTCATTCACATCGGTAAAAAAAAAAAAAAAAAAAAAAAAAAAAAGGCTTTTAATTTTTTTTTCCCCTGCCTGGGTAACCTGTCTCCTGCCTGTTTCAAAGTGAAAAAAGGGAAAAATCTTTTTTGGAGGGAAAAGGACCAAAATGCAGGCAGGTGGACTCCGTGGAAGGTGGATGGGGAGTTGCTCCTGCCCTGGCACTAGAGCCCCAGCTGCTGTTCCAGGTGCTCTCTGATAACAGAGATCTCCGTGTGTCGTGTCATGACACTGTCTCCAGGACTGAGCCTCAGGATAATGAGGATTCAAAACGAGGCAGGTGATACTGCCTTCAAAAGTAAATCCAGGGAGGTTTGGCGGTATGTCAGAGGGTTAAGGGCTTGTGGCGCTCACGAATAGAGGGGACAGGTGGAAGGATTTGGGGTCTGGCCCCCAGACCGCCACCTGCAGGGGATTCGCTTTACAGGGGGTGAAGCAGGTCTTTAGGAGCTCTATCTTTCTCTCCCACCCTGTATTTCCTCTGCTCTCTCCTTTTGTGTCTGTCAGATGCAAGGTCAGTAACAACAACAACAACAACAAAAACAATAACCACCACAGTGACCAAGCAACAAGGGCAGCGAAAGGGGAACAAATGGAGTGCAGGAGCTGTGGATTATTCGTGGCGTAGGCACTCAGCTGTGGCAATAACCCCTTGAGGCAATCAATCCATACATGAAGATGTAATACAGGTAACAGAGACGTATATGTCCCTGTGTGTTTCCACTGAGTTAATGTAAATGCACTTTTATTGACTTCTTCATTTATTTATTACCTTGCCACGAGAATTTCTTTTCATTGCTAAAAAAAAAGTGTCCCATCAAGGGTACCAAGTGGTGCCACACCCAGGTAAGCACTCATGTTACAATGCAGGAGGACTGGGCTTCAACAACCTGGTTCCCACCTGCCAGGGGAAATCTTTACAAGTGGTGCGGAAGTGCTGCAGTTGTCTCTCTCTGTGTCTCAAACTCTCTCTACGTCCCTTCCCTCTCAATTCCTGTCTATTTATTCCAGTGAATAATCAAGAAAATAGAAAGTCAAAAAAGAAAAAGGAAAAGGAAATATTCCACGACTTCAAATGGGCTACTCAGGACAATGCTTTCCTTGTTAAGATCCTCACAGCATTCCATATGCAGAAAGGCAAAGACGCCATGTATTTTTTAAACCAGTTTTTATATTTATTTATTTATTTATTTAGGTGCTTATTCATTTTTGTTATTGATGAATTAATGTTTTACATTTGACATTGACTAGGGATCTGACACCAGCGGACTCCAGTACCCCTATATGGTACTCTGCCTCTACAAAACCTATCCATTGAACTGTCCATCCATCCATCCATCCACCCATACATCTATCCATCCATTCATCCATCCATCCATCCATCCATCCATCCATCCACCAGTCAACCAAGCTAAGTACAAAAGGAGATCTCTCCTTGAATGGTGAGGAGAAACAACGATGCATAGGTAGGTTGCAAAGGCCCAGTTTGGCTGAATAGGGCAGAGGGGCTGAACCAGGGAATGTGTTGGGGCGTGTGGGTTTGGGAGGGGTGAGCCGGAGACCCTGTGAGCTGGGTCACATTAGGGGCAGGCAGGGGGTGGAAGGGGTTGCGAACAGCTGTCACTGGAGAACCATCACAAGTGCTGGAGCTGGTGAGCAGGGCACCTGGAAGAGAGGACAGACAAAGGAGAGAAGCAAAGTGCGGTGGAGAGGAGAGGGGAGAGGATGGTGAGGACAGGAGAGGACAGGAGAGGACAGGATTGGAGGGGACCTGAGAAACCTACCTGGACAAAGGCAGCATACAGACATCCAGGAAGGCAGGCAGGCATGCAGGCAGCTCTGGCCTGGGCTCCCTGGATCCCGGGCGCACCTCCACCTGTCTTCTCTTGGCTGCCAGCCCTGAGGTCCCTCGTCGGTCAGCACTGTCTTCCCATCCTTCCGTCCGTCTGTGCCAGGGCCCAGGCGTCTGGGCGCTGTTGCCTGACCTAGTGGCAGGGCAGTTGGGCTGCCCAGTGCCAGTGTGGCCAGCACAGATTGCCAGGGGCTAGGACATCACAGAGGGCTCCTGTGGTTGCTAGGCCACGGGGACCCCGCCCATCCAGTTGACCAGCAGCCATGACCCCCACGCTGAACTTGACCTGAGGGGTGGTGGCCAGCCACCAGAGCCAGAGCCCCAGGCCAAGGCAGGTGCTGGTCGGCCGGGCCAAAGTGCTATGGGCAGATTGGTGTGTGTCTGGGCATGGGGCGGTCATCTGACAGTCCAGGGCGGGGGACCAAGTTCCGCCAGGCCCCTGTCCCACCATGTGCACTGACACACAGTCTTGCTGACTGACTGACAGTCCCCGCCCCAGAGATACCCACACCAAGTCCCTGGGTGCCCTGAGCTGCCCCTGAGGGTTGGTGGGTGCCTGCCTGGACACATGCCTCCGTTAAGGAGGCCTCTATTAATCCCGTTGCCTACTGACAGCTGCCCTCCTGCCCCTCCTCCTCCTCCTCCGCCTCCTCCTCCTCCTCTTCTTCCTCCTCCTCTTCCTACTCTTCCTCCACCTCTTCCTCCTCCTCCTCCTCCACCCCCTCCTCCTCTTCCTCATCCTCAGAGGGACTCACTCAGGGCCCTTGGCCTAGGCAAGCCAGGGCTGCTGCTCTGGCTTCTGCAGCTTCTATCCAGTGGGGGGGTGTAGGAATCTGTTCCTGTCAGTCCCTGATTCCTGGGACCTTCCATGCCTCCAGCTGCCCCCACTCTCTAGTCCTGACCCCTCCTCAAGGATGCCCCCTTTCTCCTTACCCTCTGTCCCCCAGCTCCCAACTAACATCTACTGTGTTCCTCCCTGCGCTACTTTACTGCCACCCTGCTTCTGCCCTTCAGCCCTCAGGGCCCAGTGCCAGCCCAGCTGCCATCTCACCATCCAGCAGGGGGACCTGCCCTAACCCCCTGCCACCACACCCACACACACAGCCCTGCACACACTCCTGGGCTCCTCTGCCCGCAGCCTGCCTCTCAAACAGTCTCCTTCTGCCCCCTAGCCCCCTTACAGCCTCTGCCACGGACCCCCACAGACACCTGGGCATGAGCAGTGCAGACATGCAAACAGCTCCCCTCGCCCCCACTCCAGTTGCTCCAAGGTTGTCAAGAGTCTTTTTTTCATGCTGTAGAGGAGGGAGTTGAGACAGTCCAATGTCCTGGGGAGCAAGAACTGCAAACAGTCCATCTACAATGTAACATTTGGGTCTCAGGCCGCCCAATCCCTAGTGCGCTGTGCAGACCTTTGACTGGCAAAAACACCCCATCTGAGCGTGAGATCTGGCTGGGCTAGTGGCTCTTTCTGTGGACTAAGAGACAGACAGACAGAGTTTTCAGGTTCAAAACCTATACTTCCCAGAAGATGGTCATTCACATCGGTAAAAAAAAAAAAAAAAGGCTTTTAATTTTTTTTTCCCCTGCCTGGGTAACCTGTCTCCGGCCTGTTTCAAAGTGAAAAAAGGGAAAAATCTTTTTTGGAGGGAAAAGGACCAAAATGCAGGCAGGTGGACTCCGTGGAAGGTGGATGGGGAGTTGCTCCTGCCCTGGCACTAGAGCCCCAGCTGCTGTTCCAGGTGCTCTCTGATAACAGAGATCTCCGTGTGTCGTGTCATGACACTGTCTCCAGGACTGAGCCTCAGGATAATGAGGATTCAAAACGAGGCAGGTGATACTGCCTTCAAAAGTAAATCCAGGGAGGTTTGGCGGTATGTCAGAGGGTTAAGGGCTTGTGGCGCTCACGAATAGAGGGGACAGGTGGAAGGATTTGGGGTCTGGCCCCCAGACCGCCACCTGCAGGGGATTCGCTTTACAGGGGGTGAAGCAGGTCTTTAGGAGCTCTATCTTTCTCTCCCACCCTGTATTTCCTCTGCTCTCTCCTTTTGTGTCTGTCAGATGCAAGGTCAGTAACAACAACAACAACAACAAAAACAATAACCACCACAGTGACCAAGCAACAAGGGCAGCGAAAGGGGAACAAATGGAGTGCAGGAGCTGTGGATTATTCGTGGCGTAGGCACTCAGCTGTGGCAATAACCCCTTGAGGCAATCAATCCATACATGAAGATGTAATACAGGTAACAGAGACGTATATGTCCCTGTGTGTTTCCACTGAGTTAATGTAAATGCACTTTTATTGACTTCTTCATTTATTTATTACCTTGCCACGAGAATTTCTTTTCATTGCTAAAAAAAAAGTGTCCCATCAAGGGTACCAAGTGGTGCCACACCCAGGTAAGCACTCATGTTACAATGCAGGAGGACTGGGCTTCAACAACCTGGTTCCCACCTGCCAGGGGAAATCTTTACAAGTGGTGCGGAAGTGCTGCAGTTGTCTCTCTCTGTGTCTCAAACTCTCTCTACGTCCCTTCCCTCTCAATTCCTGTCTATTTATTCCAGTGAATAATCAAGAAAATAGAAAGTCAAAAAAGAAAAAGGAAAAGGAAATATTCCACGACTTCAAATGGGCTACTCAGGACAATGCTTTCCTTGTTAAGATCCTCACAGCATTCCATATGCAGAAAGGCAAAGACGCCATGTATTTTTTAACCCAGTTTTTATATTTATTTATTTATTTATTTAGGTGCTTATTCATTTTTGTTATTGATGAATTAATGTTTTACATTTGACATTGACTAGGGATCTGACACCAGCGGACTCCAGTACCCCTATATGGTACTCTGCCTCTACAAAACCTATCCATTGAACTGTCCATCCATCCATCCATCCACCCATACATCTATCCATCCATTCATCCATCCATCCATCCATCCATCCATCCATCCATCCATCCATCCACCAGTCAACCAAGCTAAGTACAAAAGGAGATCTCTCCTTGAATGGTGAGGAGAAACAACGATGCATAGGTAGGTTGCAAAGGCCCAGTTTGGCTGAATAGGGCAGAGGGGCTGAACCAGGGAATGTGTTGGGGCGTGTGGGTTTGGGAGGGGTGAGCCGGAGACCCTGTGAGCTGGGTCACATTAGGGGCAGGCAGGGGGTGGAAGGGGTTGCGAACAGCTGTCACTGGAGAACCATCACAAGTGCTGGAGCTGGTGAGCAGGGCACCTGGAAGAGAGGACAGACAAAGGAGAGAAGCAAAGTGCGGTGGAGAGGAGAGGGGAGAGGATGGTGAGGACAGGAGAGGACAGGAGAGGACAGGATTGGAGGGGACCTGAGAAACCTACCTGGACAAAGGCAGCATACAGACATCCAGGAAGGCAGGCAGGCATGCAGGCAGCTCTGGCCTGGGCTCCCTGGATCCCGGGCGCACCTCCACCTGTCTTCTCTTGGCTGCCAGCCCTGAGGTCCCTCGTCGGTCAGCACTGTCTTCCCATCCTTCCGTCCGTCTGTGCCAGGGCCCAGGCGTCTGGGCGCTGTTGCCTGACCTAGTGGCAGGGCAGTTGGGCTGCCCAGTGCCAGTGTGGCCAGCACAGATTGCCAGGGGCTAGGACATCACAGAGGGCTCCTGTGGTTGCTAGGCCACGGGGACCCCGCCCATCCAGTTGACCAGCAGCCATGACCCCCACGCTGAACTTGACCTGAGGGGTGGTGGCCAGCCACCAGAGACAGAGCCCCAGGCCAAGGCAGGTGCTGGTCGGCCGGGCCAAAGTGCTATGGGCAGATTGGTGTGTGTCTGGGCATGGGGCTGTCATCTGACAGTCCAGGGCGGGGGACCAAGTTCCGCCAGGCCCCTGTCCCACCATGTGCACTGACACACAGTCTTGCTGACTGACTGACAGTCCCCGCCCCAGAGATACCCACACCAAGTCCCTGGGTGCCCTGAGCTGCCCCTGAGGGTTGGTGGGTGCCTGCCTGGACACATGCCTCCGTTAAGGAGGCCTCTATTAATCCCGTTGCCTACTGACAGCTGCCCTCCTGCCCCTCCTCCTCCTCCTCCGCCTCCTCCTCCTCCTCTTCTTCCTCCTCCTCTTCCTACTCTTCCTCCACCTCTTCCTCCTCCTCCTCCTCCACCCCCTCCTCCTCTTCCTCATCCTCAGAGGGACTCACTCAGGGCCCTTGGCCTAGGCAAGCCAGGGCTGCTGCTCTGGCTTCTGCAGCTTCTATCCAGTGGGGGGGTGTAGGAATCTGTTCCTGTCAGTCCCTGATTCCTGGGACCTTCCATGCCTCCAGCTGCCCCCACTCTCTAGTCCTGACCCCTCCTCAAGGATGCCCCCTTTCTCCTTACCCTCTGTCCCCCAGCTCCCAACTAACATCTACTGTGTTCCTCCCTGCGCTACTTTACTGCCACCCTGCTTCTGCCCTTCAGCCCTCAGGGCCCAGTGCCAGCCCAGCTGCCATCTCACCATCCAGCAGGGGGACCTGCCCTAACCCCCTGCCACCACACCCACACACACAGCCCTGCACACACTCCTGGGCTCCTCTGCCCGCAGCCTGCCTCTCAAACAGTCTCCTTCTGCCCCCTAGCCCCCTTACAGCCTCTGCCACGGACCCCCACAGACACCTGGGCATGAGCAGTGCAGACATGCAAACAGCTCCCCTCGCCCCCACTCCAGTTGCTCCAAGGTTGTCAAGAGTCTTTTTTTCATGCTGTAGAGGAGGGAGTTGATACAGTCCAATGTCCTGGGGAGCAAGAACTGCAAACAGTCCATCTACAATGTAACATTTGGGTCTCAGGCCGCCCAATCCCTAGTGCGCTGTGCAGACCTTTGACTGGCAAAAACACCCCATCTGAGCGTGAGATCTGGCTGGGCTAGTGGCTCTTTCTGTGGACTAAGAGACAGACAGACAGAGTTTTCAGGTTCAAAACCTATACTTCCCAGAAGATGGTCATTCACATCGGTAAAAAAAAAAAAAAAAAAAAAAAAAAAAAAAAAAAAAAAAGGCTTTTAATTTTTTTTTCCCCTGCCTGGGTAACCTGTCTCCGGCCTGTTTCAAAGTGAAAAAAGGGAAAAATCTTTTTTGGAGGGAAAAGGACCAAAATGCAGGCAGGTGGACTCCGTGGAAGGTGGATGGGGAGTTGCTCCTGCCCTGGCACTAGAGCCCCAGCTGCTGTTCCAGGTGCTCTCTGATAACAGAGATCTCCGTGTGTCGTGTCATGACACTGTCTCCAGGACTGAGCCTCAGGATAATGAGGATTCAAAACGAGGCAGGTGATACTGCCTTCAAAAGTAAATCCAGGGAGGTTTGGCGGTATGTCAGAGGGTTAAGGGCTTGTGGCGCTCACGAATAGAGGGGACAGGTGGAAGGATTTGGGGTCTGGCCCCCAGACCGCCACCTGCAGGGGATTCGCTTTACAGGGGGTGAAGCAGGTCTTTAGGAGCTCTATCTTTCTCTCCCACCCTGTATTTCCTCTGCTCTCTCCTTTTGTGTCTGTCAGATGCAAGGTCAGTAACAACAACAACAACAACAAAAACAATAACCACCACAGTGACCAAGCAACAAGGGCAGCGAAAGGGGAACAAATGGAGTGCAGGAGCTGTGGATTATTCGTGGCGTAGGCACTCAGCTGTGGCAATAACCCCTTGAGGCAATCAATCCATACATGAAGATGTAATACAGGTAACAGAGACGTATATGTCCCTGTGTGTTTCCACTGAGTTAATGTAAATGCACTTTTATTGACTTCTTCATTTATTTATTACCTTGCCACGAGAATTTCTTTTCATTGCTAAAAAAAAAGTGTCCCATCAAGGGTACCAAGTGGTGCCACACCCAGGTAAGCACTCATGTTACAATGCAGGAGGACTGGGCTTCAACAACCTGGTTCCCACCTGCCAGGGGAAATCTTTACAAGTGGTGCGGAAGTGCTGCAGTTGTCTCTCTCTGTGTCTCAAACTCTCTCTACGTCCCTTCCCTCTCAATTCCTGTCTATTTATTCCAGTGAATAATCAAGAAAATAGAAAGTCAAAAAAGAAAAAGGAAAAGGAAATATTCCACGACTTCAAATGGGCTACTCAGGACAATGCTTTCCTTGTTAAGATCCTCACAGCATTCCATATGCAGAAAGGCAAAGACGCCATGTATTTTTTAACCCAGTTTTTATATTTATTTATTTATTTATTTAGGTGCTTATTCATTTTTGTTATTGATGAATTAATGTTTTACATTTGACATTGACTAGGGATCTGACACCAGCGGACTCCAGTACCCCTATATGGTACTCTGCCTCTACAAAACCTATCCATTGAACTGTCCATCCATCCATCCATCCACCCATACATCTATCCATCCATTCATCCATCCATCCATCCATCCATCCATCCATCCATCCACCAGTCAACCAAGCTAAGTACAAAAGGAGATCTCTCCTTGAATGGTGAGGAGAAACAACGATGCATAGGTAGGTTGCAAAGGCCCAGTTTGGCTGAATAGGGCAGAGGGGCTGAACCAGGGAATGTGTCGGGGCGTGTGGGTTTGGGAGGGGTGAGCCGGAGACCCTGTGAGCTGGGTCACATTAGGGGCAGGCAGGGGGTGGAAGGGGTTGCGAACAGCTGTCACTGGAGAACCATCACAAGTGCTGGAGCTGGTGAGCAGGGCACCTGGAAGAGAGGACAGACAAAGGAGAGAAGCAAAGTGCGGTGGAGAGGAGAGGGGAGAGGATGGTGAGGACAGGAGAGGACAGGAGAGGACAGGATTGGAGGGGACCTGAGAAACCTACCTGGACAAAGGCAGCATACAGACATCCAGGAAGGCAGGCAGGCATGCAGGCAGCTCTGGCCTGGGCTCCCTGGATCCCGGGCGCACCTCCACCTGTCTTCTCTTGGCTGCCAGCCCTGAGGTCCCTCGTCGGTCAGCACTGTCTTCCCATCCTTCCGTCCGTCTGTGCCAGGGCCCAGGCGTCTGGGCGCTGTTGCCTGACCTAGTGGCAGGGCAGTTGGGCTGCCCAGTGCCAGTGTGGCCAGCACAGATTGCCAGGGGCTAGGACATCACAGAGGGCTCCTGTGGTTGCTAGGCCACGGGGACCCCGCCCATCCAGTTGACCAGCAGCCATGACCCCCACGCTGAACTTGACCTGAGGGGTGGTGGCCAGCCACCAGAGACAGAGCCCCAGGCCAAGGCAGGTGCTGGTCGGCCGGGCCAAAGTGCTATGGGCAGATTGGTGTGTGTCTGGGCATGGGGCTGTCATCTGACAGTCCAGGGCGGGGGACCAAGTTCCGCCAGGCCCCTGTCCCACCATGTGCACTGACACACAGTCTTGCTGACTGACTGACAGTCCCCGCCCCAGAGATACCCACACCAAGTCCCTGGGTGCCCTGAGCTGCCCCTGAGGGTTGGTGGGTGCCTGCCTGGACACATGCCTCCGTTAAGGAGGCCTCTATTAATCCCGTTGCCTACTGACAGCTGCCCTCCTGCCCCTCCTCCTCCTCCTCCGCCTCCTCCTCCTCCTCTTCTTCCTCCTCCTCTTCCTACTCTTCCTCCACCTCTTCCTCCTCCTCCTCCTCCACCCCCTCCTCCTCTTCCTCATCCTCAGAGGGACTCACTCAGGGCCCTTGGCCTAGGCAAGCCAGGGCTGCTGCTCTGGCTTCTGCAGCTTCTATCCAGTGGGGGGGTGTAGGAATCTGTTCCTGTCAGTCCCTGATTCCTGGGACCTTCCATGCCTCCAGCTGCCCCCACTCTCTAGTCCTGACCCCTCCTCAAGGATGCCCCCTTTCTCCTTACCCTCTGTCCCCCAGCTCCCAACTAACATCTACTGTGTTCCTCCCTGCGCTACTTTACTGCCACCCTGCTTCTGCCCTTCAGCCCTCAGGGCCCAGTGCCAGCCCAGCTGCCATCTCACCATCCAGCAGGGGGACCTGCCCTAACCCCCTGCCACCACACCCACACACACAGCCCTGCACACACTCCTGGGCTCCTCTGCCTGCAGCCTGCCTCTCAAACAGTCTCCTTCTGCCCCCTAGCCCCCTTACAGCCTCTGCCACGGACCCCCACAGACACCTGGGCATGAGCAGTGCAGACATGCAAACAGCTCCCCTCGCCCCCACTCCAGTTGCTCCAAGGTTGTCAAGAGTCTTTTTTTCATGCTGTAGAGGAGGGAGTTGAGACAGTCCAATGTCCTGGGGAGCAAGAACTGCAAACAGTCCATCTACAATGTAACATTTGGGTCTCAGGCCGCCCAATCCCTAGTGCGCTGTGCAGACCTTTGACTGGCAAAAACACCCCATCTGAGCGTGAGATCTGGCTGGGCTAGTGGCTCTTTCTGTGGACTAAGAGACAGACAGACAGAGTTTTCAGGTTCAAAACCTATACTTCCCAGAAGATGGTCATTCACATCGGTAAAAAAAAAAAAAAAAAAAAAAAAAAAAAAAAAGGCTTTTAATTTTTTTTTCCCCTGCCTGGGTAACCTGTCTCCTGCCTGTTTCAAAGTGAAAAAAGGGAAAAATCTTTTTTGGAGGGAAAAGGACCAAAATGCAGGCAGGTGGACTCCGTGGAAGGTGGATGGGGAGTTGCTCCTGCCCTGGCACTAGAGCCCCAGCTGCTGTTCCAGGTGCTCTCTGATAACAGAGATCTCCGTGTGTCGTGTCATGACACTGTCTCCAGGACTGAGCCTCAGGATAATGAGGATTCAAAACGAGGCAGGTGATACTGCCTTCAAAAGTAAATCCAGGGAGGTTTGGCGGTATGTCAGAGGGTTAAGGGCTTGTGGCGCTCACGAATAGAGGGGACAGGTGGAAGGATTTGGGGTCTGGCCCCCAGACCGCCACCTGCAGGGGATTCGCTTTACAGGGGGTGAAGCAGGTCTTTAGGAGCTCTATCTTTCTCTCCCACCCTGTATTTCCTCTGCTCTCTCCTTTTGTGTCTGTCAGATGCAAGGTCAGTAACAACAACAACAACAACAAAAACAATAACCACCACAGTGACCAAGCAACAAGGGCAGCGAAAGGGGAACAAATGGAGTGCAGGAGCTGTGGATTATTCGTGGCGTAGGCACTCAGCTGTGGCAATAACCCCTTGAGGCAATCAATCCATACATGAAGATGTAATACAGGTAACAGAGACGTATATGTCCCTGTGTGTTTCCACTGAGTTAATGTAAATGCACTTTTATTGACTTCTTCATTTATTTATTACCTTGCCACGAGAATTTCTTTTCATTGCTAAAAAAAAAGTGTCCCATCAAGGGTACCAAGTGGTGCCACACCCAGGTAAGCACTCATGTTACAATGCAGGAGGACTGGGCTTCAACAACCTGGTTCCCACCTGCCAGGGGAAATCTTTACAAGTGGTGCGGAAGTGCTGCAGTTGTCTCTCTCTGTGTCTCAAACTCTCTCTACGTCCCTTCCCTCTCAATTCCTGTCTATTTATTCCAGTGAATAATCAAGAAAATAGAAAGTCAAAAAAGAAAAAGGAAAAGGAAATATTCCACGACTTCAAATGGGCTACTCAGGACAATGCTTTCCTTGTTAAGATCCTCACAGCATTCCATATGCAGAAAGGCAAAGACGCCATGTATTTTTTAAACCAGTTTTTATATTTATTTATTTATTTATTTAGGTGCTTATTCATTTTTGTTATTGATGAATTAATGTTTTACATTTGACATTGACTAGGGATCTGACACCAGCGGACTCCAGTACCCCTATATGGTACTCTGCCTCTACAAAACCTATCCATTGAACTGTCCATCCATCCATCCATCCACCCATACATCTATCCATCCATTCATCCATCCATCCATCCATCCATCCATCCATCCACCAGTCAACCAAGCTAAGTACAAAAGGAGATCTCTCCTTGAATGGTGAGGAGAAACAACGATGCATAGGTAGGTTGCAAAGGCCCAGTTTGGCTGAATAGGGCAGAGGGGCTGAACCAGGGAATGTGTTGGGGCGTGTGGGTTTGGGAGGGGTGAGCCGGAGACCCTGTGAGCTGGGTCACATTAGGGGCAGGCAGGGGGTGGAAGGGGTTGCGAACAGCTGTCACTGGAGAACCATCACAAGTGCTGGAGCTGGTGAGCAGGGCACCTGGAAGAGAGGACAGACAAAGGAGAGAAGCAAAGTGCGGTGGAGAGGAGAGGGGAGAGGATGGTGAGGACAGGAGAGGACAGGAGAGGACAGGATTGGAGGGGACCTGAGAAACCTACCTGGACAAAGGCAGCATACAGACATCCAGGAAGGCAGGCAGGCATGCAGGCAGCTCTGGCCTGGGCTCCCTGGATCCCGGGCGCACCTCCACCTGTCTTCTCTTGGCTGCCAGCCCTGAGGTCCCTCGTCGGTCAGCACTGTCTTCCCATCCTTCCGTCCGTCTGTGCCAGGGCCCAGGCGTCTGGGCGCTGTTGCCTGACCTAGTGGCAGGGCAGTTGGGCTGCCCAGTGCCAGTGTGGCCAGCACAGATTGCCAGGGGCTAGGACATCACAGAGGGCTCCTGTGGTTGCTAGGCCACGGGGACCCCGCCCATCCAGTTGACCAGCAGCCATGACCCCCACGCTGAACTTGACCTGAGGGGTGGTGGCCAGCCACCAGAGCCAGAGCCCCAGGCCAAGGCAGGTGCTGGTCGGCCGGGCCAAAGTGCTATGGGCAGATTGGTGTGTGTCTGGGCATGGGGCTGTCATCTGACAGTCCAGGGCGGGGGACCAAGTTCCGCCAGGCCCCTGTCCCACCATGTGCACTGACACACAGTCTTGCTGACTGACTGACAGTCCCCGCCCCAGAGATACCCACACCAAGTCCCTGGGTGCCCTGAGCTGCCCCTGAGGGTTGGTGGGTGCCTGCCTGGACACATGCCTCCGTTAAGGAGGCCTCTATTAATCCCGTTGCCTACTGACAGCTGCCCTCCTGCCCCTCCTCCTCCTCCTCCGCCTCCTCCTCCTCCTCTTCTTCCTCCTCCTCTTCCTACTCTTCCTCCACCTCTTCCTCCTCCTCCTCCTCCACCCCCTCCTCCTCTTCCTCATCCTCAGAGGGACTCACTCAGGGCCCTTGGCCTAGGCAAGCCAGGGCTGCTGCTCTGGCTTCTGCAGCTTCTATCCAGTGGGGGGGTGTAGGAATCTGTTCCTGTCAGTCCCTGATTCCTGGGACCTTCCATGCCTCCAGCTGCCCCCACTCTCTAGTCCTGAACCCTCCTCAAGGATGCCCCCTTTCTCCTTACCCTCTGTCCCCCAGCTCCCAACTAACATCTACTGTGTTCCTCCCTGCGCTACTTTACTGCCACCCTGCTTCTGCCCTTCAGCCCTCAGGGCCCAGTGCCAGCCCAGCTGCCATCTCACCATCCAGCAGGGGGACCTGCCCTAACCCCCTGCCACCACACCCACACACACAGCCCTGCACACACTCCTGGGCTCCTCTGCCCGCAGCCTGCCTCTCAAACAGTCTCCTTCTGCCCCCTAGCCCCCTTACAGCCTCTGCCACGGACCCCCACAGACACCTGGGCATGAGCAGTGCAGACATGCAAACAGCTCCCCTCGCCCCCACTCCAGTTGCTCCAAGGTTGTCAAGAGTCTTTTTTTCATGCTGTAGAGGAGGGAGTTGATACAGTCCAATGTCCTGGGGAGCAAGAACTGCAAACAGTCCATCTACAATGTAACATTTGGGTCTCAGGCCGCCCAATCCCTAGTGCGCTGTGCAGACCTTTGACTGGCAAAAACACCCCATCTGAGCGTGAGATCTGGCTGGGCTAGTGGCTCTTTCTGTGGACTAAGAGACAGACAGACAGAGTTTTCAGGTTCAAAACCTATACTTCCCAGAAGATGGTCATTCACATCGGTAAAAAAAAAAAAAAAAAAAAAAAAAAAAAAAAAAAAAAAAAAAAGGCTTTTAATTTTTTTTTCCCCTGCCTGGGTAACCTGTCTCCGGCCTGTTTCAAAGTGAAAAAAGGGAAAAATCTTTTTTGGAGGGAAAAGGACCAAAATGCAGGCAGGTGGACTCCGTGGAAGGTGGATGGGGAGTTGCTCCTGCCCTGGCACTAGAGCCCCAGCTGCTGTTCCAGGTGCTCTCTGATAACAGAGATCTCCGTGTGTCGTGTCATGACACTGTCTCCAGGACTGAGCCTCAGGATAATGAGGATTCAAAACGAGGCAGGTGATACTGCCTTCAAAAGTAAATCCAGGGAGGTTTGGCGGTATGTCAGAGGGTTAAGGGCTTGTGGCGCTCACGAATAGAGGGGACAGGTGGAAGGATTTGGGGTCTGGCCCCCAGACCGCCACCTGCAGGGGATTCGCTTTACAGGGGGTGAAGCAGGTCTTTAGGAGCTCTATCTTTCTCTCCCACCCTGTATTTCCTCTGCTCTCTCCTTTTGTGTCTGTCAGATGCAAGGTCAGTAACAACAACAACAACAACAAAAACAATAACCACCACAGTGACCAAGCAACAAGGGCAGCGAAAGGGGAACAAATGGAGTGCAGGAGCTGTGGATTATTCGTGGCGTAGGCACTCAGCTGTGGCAATAACCCCTTGAGGCAATCAATCCATACATGAAGATGTAATACAGGTAACAGAGACGTATATGTCCCTGTGTGTTTCCACTGAGTTAATGTAAATGCACTTTTATTGACTTCTTCATTTATTTATTACCTTGCCACGAGAATTTCTTTTCATTGCTAAAAAAAAAGTGTCCCATCAAGGGTACCAAGTGGTGCCACACCCAGGTAAGCACTCATGTTACAATGCAGGAGGACTGGGCTTCAACAACCTGGTTCCCACCTGCCAGGGGAAATCTTTACAAGTGGTGCGGAAGTGCTGCAGTTGTCTCTCTCTGTGTCTCAAACTCTCTCTACGTCCCTTCCCTCTCAATTCCTGTCTATTTATTCCAGTGAATAATCAAGAAAATAGAAAGTCAAAAAAGAAAAAGGAAAAGGAAATATTCCACGACTTCAAATGGGCTACTCAGGACAATGCTTTCCTTGTTAAGATCCTCACAGCATTCCATATGCAGAAAGGCAAAGACGCCATGTATTTTTTAACCCAGTTTTTATATTTATTTATTTATTTATTTAGGTGCTTATTCATTTTTGTTATTGATGAATTAATGTTTTACATTTGACATTGACTAGGGATCTGACACCAGCGGACTCCAGTACCCCTATATGGTACTCTGCCTCTACAAAACCTATCCATTGAACTGTCCATCCATCCATCCATCCACCCATACATCTATCCATCCATTCATCCATCCATCCATCCATCCATCCATCCATCCATCCATCCATCCATCCACCAGTCAACCAAGCTAAGTACAAAAGGAGATCTCTCCTTGAATGGTGAGGAGAAACAACGATGCATAGGTAGGTTGCAAAGGCCCAGTTTGGCTGAATAGGGCAGAGGGGCTGAACCAGGGAATGTGTTGGGGCGTGTGGGTTTGGGAGGGGTGAGCCGGAGACCCTGTGAGCTGGGTCACATTAGGGGCAGGCAGGGGGTGGAAGGGGTTGCGAACAGCTGTCACTGGAGAACCATCACAAGTGCTGGAGCTGGTGAGCAGGGCACCTGGAAGAGAGGACAGACAAAGGAGAGAAGCAAAGTGCGGTGGAGAGGAGAGGGGAGAGGATGGTGAGGACAGGAGAGGACAGGAGAGGACAGGATTGGAGGGGACCTGAGAAACCTACCTGGACAAAGGCAGCATACAGACATCCAGGAAGGCAGGCAGGCATGCAGGCAGCTCTGGCCTGGGCTCCCTGGATCCCGGGCGCACCTCCACCTGTCTTCTCTTGGCTGCCAGCCGTGAGGTCCCTCGTCGGTCAGCACTGTCTTCCCATCCTTCCGTCCGTCTGTGCCAGGGCCCAGGCGTCTGGGCGCTGTTGCCTGACCTAGTGGCAGGGCAGTTGGGCTGCCCAGTGCCAGTGTGGCCAGCACAGATTGCCAGGGGCTAGGACATCACAGAGGGCTCCTGTGGTTGCTAGGCCACGGGGACCCCGCCCATCCAGTTGACCAGCAGCCATGACCCCCACGCTGAACTTGACCTGAGGGGTGGTGGCCAGCCACCAGAGACAGAGCCCCAGGCCAAGGCAGGTGCTGGTCGGCCGGGCCAAAGTGCTATGGGCAGATTGGTGTGTGTCTGGGCATGGGGCTGTCATCTGACAGTCCAGGGCGGGGGACCAAGTTCCGCCAGGCCCCTGTCCCACCATGTGCACTGACACACAGTCTTGCTGACTGACTGACAGTCCCCGCCCCAGAGATACCCACACCAAGTCCCTGGGTGCCCTGAGCTGCCCCTGAGGGTTGGTGGGTGCCTGCCTGGACACATGCCTCCGTTAAGGAGGCCTCTATTAATCCCGTTGCCTACTGACAGCTGCCCTCCTGCCCCTCCTCCTCCTCCTCCGCCTCCTCCTCCTCCTCTTCTTCCTCCTCCTCTTCCTACTCTTCCTCCACCTCTTCCTCCTCCTCCTCCTCCACCCCCTCCTCCTCTTCCTCATCCTCAGAGGGACTCACTCAGGGCCCTTGGCCTAGGCAAGCCAGGGCTGCTGCTCTGGCTTCTGCAGCTTCTATCCAGTGGGGGGGTGTAGGAATCTGTTCCTGTCAGTCCCTGATTCCTGGGACCTTCCATGCCTCCAGCTGCCCCCACTCTCTAGTCCTGACCCCTCCTCAAGGATGCCCCCTTTCTCCTTACCCTCTGTCCCCCAGCTCCCAACTAACATCTACTGTGTTCCTCCCTGCGCTACTTTACTGCCACCCTGCTTCTGCCCTTCAGCCCTCAGGGCCCAGTGCCAGCCCAGCTGCCATCTCACCATCCAGCAGGGGGACCTGCCCTAACCCCCTGCCACCACACCCACACACACAGCCCTGCACACACTCCTGGGCTCCTCTGCCCGCAGCCTGCCTCTCAAACAGTCTCCTTCTGCCCCCTAGCCCCCTTACAGCCTCTGCCACGGACCCCCACAGACACCTGGGCATGAGCAGTGCAGACATGCAAACAGCTCCCCTCGCCCCCACTCCAGTTGCTCCAAGGTTGTCAAGAGTCTTTTTTTCATGCTGTAGAGGAGGGAGTTGATACAGTCCAATGTCCTGGGGAGCAAGAACTGCAAACAGTCCATCTACAATGTAACATTTGGGTCTCAGGCCGCCCAATCCCTAGTGCGCTGTGCAGACCTTTGACTGGCAAAAACACCCCATCTGAGCGTGAGATCTGGCTGGGCTAGTGGCTCTTTCTGTGGACTAAGAGACAGACAGACAGAGTTTTCAGGTTCAAAACCTATACTTCCCAGAAGATGGTCATTCACATCGGTAAAAAAAAAAAAAAAAAAAAAAAAAAAAAAAAAAAAAAAAAGGCTTTTAATTTTTTTTTCCCCTGCCTGGGTAACCTGTCTCCGGCCTGTTTCAAAGTGAAAAAAGGGAAAAATCTTTTTTGGAGGGAAAAGGACCAAAATGCAGGCAGGTGGACTCCGTGGAAGGTGGATGGGGAGTTGCTCCTGCCCTGGCACTAGAGCCCCAGCTGCTGTTCCAGGTGCTCTCTGATAACAGAGATCTCCGTGTGTCGTGTCATGACACTGTCTCCAGGACTGAGCCTCAGGATAATGAGGATTCAAAACGAGGCAGGTGATACTGCCTTCAAAAGTAAATCCAGGGAGGTTTGGCGGTATGTCAGAGGGTTAAGGGCTTGTGGCGCTCACGAATAGAGGGGACAGGTGGAAGGATTTGGGGTCTGGCCCCCAGACCGCCACCTGCAGGGGATTCGCTTTACAGGGGGTGAAGCAGGTCTTTAGGAGCTCTATCTTTCTCTCCCACCCTGTATTTCCTCTGCTCTCTCCTTTTGTGTCTGTCAGATGCAAGGTCAGTAACAACAACAACAACAACAAAAACAATAACCACCACAGTGACCAAGCAACAAGGGCAGCGAAAGGGGAACAAATGGAGTGCAGGAGCTGTGGATTATTCGTGGCGTAGGCACTCAGCTGTGGCAATAACCCCTTGAGGCAATCAATCCATACATGAAGATGTAATACAGGTAACAGAGACGTATATGTCCCTGTGTGTTTCCACTGAGTTAATGTAAATGCACTTTTATTGACTTCTTCATTTATTTATTACCTTGCCACGAGAATTTCTTTTCATTGCTAAAAAAAAAGTGTCCCATCAAGGGTACCAAGTGGTGCCACACCCAGGTAAGCACTCATGTTACAATGCAGGAGGACTGGGCTTCAACAACCTGGTTCCCACCTGCCAGGGGAAATCTTTACAAGTGGTGCGGAAGTGCTGCAGTTGTCTCTCTCTGTGTCTCAAACTCTCTCTACGTCCCTTCCCTCTCAATTCCTGTCTATTTATTCCAGTGAATAATCAAGAAAATAGAAAGTCAAAAAAGAAAAAGGAAAAGGAAATATTCCACGACTTCAAATGGGCTACTCAGGACAATGCTTTCCTTATTAAGATCCTCACAGCATTCCATATGCAGAAAGGCAAAGACGCCATGTATTTTTTAAACCAGTTTTTATATTTATTTATTTATTTATTTAGGTGCTTATTCATTTTTGTTATTGATGAATTAATGTTTTACATTTGACATTGACTAGGGATCTGACACCAGCGGACTCCAGTACCCCTATATGGTACTCTGCCTCTACAAAACCTATCCATTGAACTGTCCATCCATCCATCCATCCACCCATACATCTATCCATCCATTCATCCATCCATCCATCCATCCATCCATCCATCCACCAGTCAACCAAGCTAAGTACAAAAGGAGATCTCTCCTTGAATGGTGAGGAGAAACAACGATGCATAGGTAGGTTGCAAAGGCCCAGTTTGGCTGAATAGGGCAGAGGGGCTGAACCAGGGAATGTGTTGGGGCGTGTGGGTTTGGGAGGGGTGAGCCGGAGACCCTGTGAGCTGGGTCACATTAGGGGCAGGCAGGGGGTGGAAGGGGTTGCGAACAGCTGTCACTGGAGAACCATCACAAGTGCTGGAGCTGGTGAGCAGGGCACCTGGAAGAGAGGACAGACAAAGGAGAGAAGCAAAGTGCGGTGGAGAGGAGAGGGGAGAGGATGGTGAGGACAGGAGAGGACAGGAGAGGACAGGATTGGAGGGGACCTGAGAAACCTACCTGGACAAAGGCAGCATACAGACATCCAGGAAGGCAGGCAGGCATGCAGGCAGCTCTGGCCTGGGCTCCCTGGATCCCGGGCGCACCTCCACCTGTCTTCTCTTGGCTGCCAGCCCTGAGGTCCCTCGTCGGTCAGCACTGTCTTCCCATCCTTCCGTCCGTCTGTGCCAGGGCCCAGGCGTCTGGGCGCTGTTGCCTGACCTAGTGGCAGGGCAGTTGGGCTGCCCAGTGCCAGTGTGGCCAGCACAGATTGCCAGGGGCTAGGACATCACAGAGGGCTCCTGTGGTTGCTAGGCCACGGGGACCCCGCCCATCCAGTTGACCAGCAGCCATGACCCCCACGCTGAACTTGACCTGAGGGGTGGTGGCCAGCCACCAGAGCCAGAGCCCCAGGCCAAGGCAGGTGCTGGTCGGCCGGGCCAAAGTGCTATGGGCAGATTGGTGTGTGTCTGGGCATGGGGCTGTCATCTGACAGTCCAGGGCGGGGGACCAAGTTCCGCCAGGCCCCTGTCCCACCATGTGCACTGACACACAGTCTTGCTGACTGACTGACAGTCCCCGCCCCAGAGATACCCACACCAAGTCCCTGGGTGCCCTGAGCTGCCCCTGAGGGTTGGTGGGTGCCTGCCTGGACACATGCCTCCGTTAAGGAGGCCTCTATTAATCCCGTTGCCTACTGACAGCTGCCCTCCTGCCCCTCCTCCTCCTCCTCCGCCTCCTCCTCCTCCTCTTCTTCCTCCTCCTCTTCCTACTCTTCCTCCACCTCTTCCTCCTCCTCCTCCTCCACCCCCTCCTCCTCTTCCTCATCCTCAGAGGGACTCACTCAGGGCCCTTGGCCTAGGCAAGCCAGGGCTGCTGCTCTGGCTTCTGCAGCTTCTATCCAGTGGGGGGGTGTAGGAATCTGTTCCTGTCAGTCCCTGATTCCTGGGACCTTCCATGCCTCCAGCTGCCCCCACTCTCTAGTCCTGACCCCTCCTCAAGGATGCCCCCTTTCTCCTTACCCTCTGTCCCCCAGCTCCCAACTAACATCTACTGTGTTCCTCCCTGCGCTACTTTACTGCCACCCTGCTTCTGCCCTTCAGCCCTCAGGGCCCAGTGCCAGCCCAGCTGCCATCTCACCATCCAGCAGGGGGACCTGCCCTAACCCCCTGCCACCACACCCACACACACAGCCCTGCACACACTCCTGGGCTCCTCTGCCCGCAGCCTGCCTCTCAAACAGTCTCCTTCTGCCCCCTAGCCCCCTTACAGCCTCTGCCACGGACCCCCACAGACACCTGGGCATGAGCAGTGCAGACATGCAAACAGCTCCCCTCGCCCCCACTCCAGTTGCTCCAAGGTTGTCAAGAGTCTTTTTTTCATGCTGTAGAGGAGGGAGTTGATACAGTCCAATGTCCTGGGGAGCAAGAACTGCAAACAGTCCATCTACAATGTAACATTTGGGTCTCAGGCCGCCCAATCCCTAGTGCGCTGTGCAGACCTTTGACTGGCAAAAACACCCCATCTGAGCGTGAGATCTGGCTGGGCTAGTGGCTCTTTCTGTGGACTAAGAGACAGACAGACAGAGTTTTCAGGTTCAAAACCTATACTTCCCAGAAGATGGTCATTCACATCGGTAAAAAAAAAAAAAAAAAAAAAAAAAAAAGGCTTTTAATTTTTTTTTCCCCTGCCTGGGTAACCTGTCTCCGGCCTGTTTCAAAGTGAAAAAAGGGAAAAATCTTTTTTGGAGGGAAAAGGACCAAAATGCAGGCAGGTGGACTCCGTGGAAGGTGGATGGGGAGTTGCTCCTGCCCTGGCACTAGAGCCCCAGCTGCTGTTCCAGGTGCTCTCTGATAACAGAGATCTCCGTGTGTCGTGTCATGACACTGTCTCCAGGACTGAGCCTCAGGATAATGAGGATTCAAAACGAGGCAGGTGATACTGCCTTCAAAAGTAAATCCAGGGAGGTTTGGCGGTATGTCAGAGGGTTAAGGGCTTGTGGCGCTCACGAATAGAGGGGACAGGTGGAAGGATTTGGGGTCTGGCCCCCAGACCGCCACCTGCAGGGGATTCGCTTTACAGGGGGTGAAGCAGGTCTTTAGGAGCTCTATCTTTCTCTCCCACCCTGTATTTCCTCTGCTCTCTCCTTTTGTGTCTGTCAGATGCAAGGTCAGTAACAACAACAACAACAACAAAAACAATAACCACCACAGTGACCAAGCAACAAGGGCAGCGAAAGGGGAACAAATGGAGTGCAGGAGCTGTGGATTATTCGTGGCGTAGGCACTCAGCTGTGGCAATAACCCCTTGAGGCAATCAATCCATACATGAAGATGTAATACAGGTAACAGAGACGTATATGTCCCTGTGTGTTTCCACTGAGTTAATGTAAATGCACTTTTATTGACTTCTTCATTTATTTATTACCTTGCCACGAGAATTTCTTTTCATTGCTAAAAAAAAAGTGTCCCATCAAGGGTACCAAGTGGTGCCACACCCAGGTAAGCACTCATGTTACAATGCAGGAGGACTGGGCTTCAACAACCTGGTTCCCACCTGCCAGGGGAAATCTTTACAAGTGGTGCGGAAGTGCTGCAGTTGTCTCTCTCTGTGTCTCAAACTCTCTCTACGTCCCTTCCCTCTCAATTCCTGTCTATTTATTCCAGTGAATAATCAAGAAAATAGAAAGTCAAAAAAGAAAAAGGAAAAGGAAATATTCCACGACTTCAAATGGGCTACTCAGGACAATGCTTTCCTTGTTAAGATCCTCACAGCATTCCATATGCAGAAAGGCAAAGACGCCATGTATTTTTTAAACCAGTTTTTATATTTATTTATTTATTTATTTAGGTGCTTATTCATTTTTGTTATTGATGAATTAATGTTTTACATTTGACATTGACTAGGGATCTGACACCAGCGGACTCCAGTACCCCTATATGGTACTCTGCCTCTACAAAACCTATCCATTGAACTGTCCATCCATCCATCCATCCACCCATACATCTATCCATCCATTCATCCATCCATCCATCCATCCATCCATCCATCCATCCACCAGTCAACCAAGCTAAGTACAAAAGGAGATCTCTCCTTGAATGGTGAGGAGAAACAACGATGCATAGGTAGGTTGCAAAGGCCCAGTTTGGCTGAATAGGGCAGAGGGGCTGAACCAGGGAATGTGTTGGGGCGTGTGGGTTTGGGAGGGGTGAGCCGGAGACCCTGTGAGCTGGGTCACATTAGGGGCAGGCAGGGGGTGGAAGGGGTTGCGAACAGCTGTCACTGGAGAACCATCACAAGTGCTGGAGCTGGTGAGCAGGGCACCTGGAAGAGAGGACAGACAAAGGAGAGAAGCAAAGTGCGGTGGAGAGGAGAGGGGAGAGGATGGTGAGGACAGGAGAGGACAGGAGAGGACAGGATTGGAGGGGACCTGAGAAACCTACCTGGACAAAGGCAGCATACAGACATCCAGGAAGGCAGGCAGGCATGCAGGCAGCTCTGGCCTGGGCTCCCTGGATCCCGGGCGCACCTCCACCTGTCTTCTCTTGGCTGCCAGCCCTGAGGTCCCTCGTCGGTCAGCACTGTCTTCCCATCCTTCCGTCCGTCTGTGCCAGGGCCCAGGCGTCTGGGCGCTGTTGCCTGACCTAGTGGCAGGGCAGTTGGGCTGCCCAGTGCCAGTGTGGCCAGCACAGATTGCCAGGGGCTAGGACATCACAGAGGGCTCCTGTGGTTGCTAGGCCACGGGGACCCCGCCCATCCAGTTGACCAGCAGCCATGACCCCCACGCTGAACTTGACCTGAGGGGTGGTGGCCAGCCACCAGAGACAGAGCCCCAGGCCAAGGCAGGTGCTGGTCGGCCGGGCCAAAGTGCTATGGGCAGATTGGTGTGTGTCTGGGCATGGGGCTGTCATCTGACAGTCCAGGGCGGGGGACCAAGTTCCGCCAGGCCCCTGTCCCACCATGTGCACTGACACACAGTCTTGCTGACTGACTGACAGTCCCCGCCCCAGAGATACCCACACCAAGTCCCTGGGTGCCCTGAGCTGCCCCTGAGGGTTGGTGGGTGCCTGCCTGGACACATGCCTCCGTTAAGGAGGCCTCTATTAATCCCGTTGCCTACTGACAGCTGCCCTCCTGCCCCTCCTCCTCCTCCTCCGCCTCCTCCTCCTCCTCTTCTTCCTCCTCCTCTTCCTACTCTTCCTCCACATCTTCCTCCTCCTCCTCCTCCACCCCCTCCTCCTCTTCCTCATCCTCAGAGGGACTCACTCAGGGCCCTTGGCCTAGGCAAGCCAGGGCTGCTGCTCTGGCTTCTGCAGCTTCTATCCAGTGGGGGGGTGTAGGAATCTGTTCCTGTCAGTCCCTGATTCCTGGGACCTTCCATGCCTCCAGCTGCCCCCACTCTCTAGTCCTGACCCCTCCTCAAGGATGCCCCCTTTCTCCTTACCCTCTGTCCCCCAGCTCCCAACTAACATCTACTGTGTTCCTCCCTGCGCTACTTTACTGCCACCCTGCTTCTGCCCTTCAGCCCTGAGGGCCCAGTGCCAGCCCAGCTGCCATCTCACCATCCAGCAGGGGGACCTGCCCTAACCCCCTGCCACCACACCCACACACACAGCCCTGCACACACTCCTGGGCTCCTCTGCCTGCAGCCTGCCTCTCAAACAGTCTCCTTCTGCCCCCTAGCCCCCTTACAGCCTCTGCCACGGACCCCCACAGACACCTGGGCATGAGCAGTGCAGACATGCAAACAGCTCCCCTCGCCCCCACTCCAGTTGCTCCAAGGTTGTCAAGAGTCTTTTTTTCATGCTGTAGAGGAGGGAGTTGAGACAGTCCAATGTCCTGGGGAGCAAGAACTGCAAACAGTCCATCTACAATGTAACATTTGGGTCTCAGGCCGCCCAATCCCTAGTGCGCTGTGCAGACCTTTGACTGGCAAAAACACCCCATCTGAGCGTGAGATCTGGCTGGGCTAGTGGCTCTTTCTGTGGACTAAGAGACAGACAGACAGAGTTTTCAGGTTCAAAACCTATACTTCCCAGAAGATGGTCATTCACATCGGTAAAAAAAAAAAAAAAAAAAAAAAAAAAAAAAAAAAGGCTTTTAATTTTTTTTTCCCCTGCCTGGGTAACCTGTCTCCTGCCTGTTTCAAAGTGAAAAAAGGGAAAAATCTTTTTTGGAGGGAAAAGGACCAAAATGCAGGCAGGTGGACTCCGTGGAAGGTGGATGGGGAGTTGCTCCTGCCCTGGCACTAGAGCCCCAGCTGCTGTTCCAGGTGCTCTCTGATAACAGAGATCTCCGTGTGTCGTGTCATGACACTGTCTCCAGGACTGAGCCTCAGGATAATGAGGATTCAAAACGAGGCAGGTGATACTGCCTTCAAAAGTAAATCCAGGGAGGTTTGGCGGTATGTCAGAGGGTTAAGGGCTTGTGGCGCTCACGAATAGAGGGGACAGGTGGAAGGATTTGGGGTCTGGCCCCCAGACCGCCACCTGCAGGGGATTCGCTTTACAGGGGGTGAAGCAGGTCTTTAGGAGCTCTATCTTTCTCTCCCACCCTGTATTTCCTCTGCTCTCTCCTTTTGTGTCTGTCAGATGCAAGGTCAGTAACAACAACAACAACAACAAAAACAATAACCACCACAGTGACCAAGCAACAAGGGCAGCGAAAGGGGAACAAATGGAGTGCAGGAGCTGTGGATTATTCGTGGCGTAGGCACTCAGCTGTGGCAATAACCCCTTGAGGCAATCAATCCATACATGAAGATGTAATACAGGTAACAGAGACGTATATGTCCCTGTGTGTTTCCACTGAGTTAATGTAAATGCACTTTTATTGACTTCTTCATTTATTTATTACCTTGCCACGAGAATTTCTTTTCATTGCTAAAAAAAAAGTGTCCCATCAAGGGTACCAAGTGGTGCCACACCCAGGTAAGCACTCATGTTACAATGCAGGAGGACTGGGCTTCAACAACCTGGTTCCCACCTGCCAGGGGAAATCTTTACAAGTGGTGCGGAAGTGCTGCAGTTGTCTCTCTCTGTGTCTCAAACTCTCTCTACGTCCCTTCCCTCTCAATTCCTGTCTATTTATTCCAGTGAATAATCAAGAAAATAGAAAGTCAAAAAAGAAAAAGGAAAAGGAAATATTCCACGACTTCAAATGGGCTACTCAGGACAATGCTTTCCTTGTTAAGATCCTCACAGCATTCCATATGCAGAAAGGCAAAGACGCCATGTATTTTTTAACCCAGTTTTTATATTTATTTATTTATTTATTTAGGTGCTTATTCATTTTTGTTATTGATGAATTAATGTTTTACATTTGACATTGACTAGGGATCTGACACCAGCGGACTCCAGTACCCCTATATGGTACTCTGCCTCTACAAAACCTATCCATTGAACTGTCCATCCATCCATCCATCCACCCATACATCTATCCATCCATTCATCCATCCATCCATCCATCCATCCATCCATCCACCAGTCAACCAAGCTAAGTACAAAAGGAGATCTCTCCTTGAATGGTGAGGAGAAACAACGATGCATAGGTAGGTTGCAAAGGCCCAGTTTGGCTGAATAGGGCAGAGGGGCTGAACCAGGGAATGTGTTGGGGCGTGTGGGTTTGGGAGGGGTGAGCCGGAGACCCTGTGAGCTGGGTCACATTAGGGGCAGGCAGGGGGTGGAAGGGGTTGCGAACAGCTGTCACTGGAGAACCATCACAAGTGCTGGAGCTGGTGAGCAGGGCACCTGGAAGAGAGGACAGACAAAGGAGAGAAGCAAAGTGCGGTGGAGAGGAGAGGGGAGAGGATGGTGAGGACAGGAGAGGACAGGAGAGGACAGGATTGGAGGGGACCTGAGAAACCTACCTGGACAAAGGCAGCATACAGACATCCAGGAAGGCAGGCAGGCATGCAGGCAGCTCTGGCCTGGGCTCCCTGGATCCCGGGCGCACCTCCACCTGTCTTCTCTTGGCTGCCAGCCCTGAGGTCCCTCGTTGGTCAGCACTGTCTTCCCATCCTTCCGTCCGTCTGTGCCAGGGCCCAGGCGTCTGGGCGCTGTTGCCTGACCTAGTGGCAGGGCAGTTGGGCTGCCCAGTGCCAGTGTGGCCAGCACAGATTGCCAGGGGCTAGGACATCACAGAGGGCTCCTGTGGTTGCTAGGCCACGGGGACCCCGCCCATCCAGTTGACCAGCAGCCATGACCCCCACGCTGAACTTGACCTGAGGGGTGGTGGCCAGCCACCAGAGACAGAGCCCCAGGCCAAGGCAGGTGCTGGTCGGCCGGGCCAAAGTGCTATGGGCAGATTGGTGTGTGTCTGGGCATGGGGCTGTCATCTGACAGTCCAGGGCGGGGGACCAAGTTCCGCCAGGCCCCTGTCCCACCATGTGCACTGACACACAGTCTTGCTGACTGACTGACAGTCCCCGCCCCAGAGATACCCACACCAAGTCCCTGGGTGCCCTGAGCTGCCCCTGAGGGTTGGTGGGTGCCTGCCTGGACACATGCCTCCGTTAAGGAGGCCTCTATTAATCCCGTTGCCTACTGACAGCTGCCCTCCTGCCCCTCCTCCTCCTCCTCCGCCTCCTCCTCCTCCTCTTCTTCCTCCTCCTCTTCCTACTCTTCCTCCACCTCTTCCTCCTCCTCCTCCTCCACCCCCTCCTCCTCTTCCTCATCCTCAGAGGGACTCACTCAGGGCCCTTGGCCTAGGCAAGCCAGGGCTGCTGCTCTGGCTTCTGCAGCTTCTATCCAGTGGGGGGGTGTAGGAATCTGTTCCTGTCAGTCCCTGATTCCTGGGACCTTCCATGCCTCCAGCTGCCCCCACTCTCTAGTCCTGACCCCTCCTCAAGGATGCCCCCTTTCTCCTTACCCTCTGTCCCCCAGCTCCCAACTAACATCTACTGTGTTCCTCCCTGCGCTACTTTACTGCCACCCTGCTTCTGCCCTTCAGCCCTCAGGGCCCAGTGCCAGCCCAGCTGCCATCTCACCATCCAGCAGGGGGACCTGTCCTAACCCCCTGCCACCACACCCACACACACAGCCCTGCACACACTCCTGGGCTCCTCTGCCCGCAGCCTGCCTCTCAAACAGTCTCCTTCTGCCCCCTAGCCCCCTTACAGCCTCTGCCACGGACCCCCACAGACACCTGGGCATGAGCAGTGCAGACATGCAAACAGCTCCCCTCGCCCCCACTCCAGTTGCTCCAAGGTTGTCAAGAGTCTTTTTTTCATGCTGTAGAGGAGGGAGTTGATACAGTCCAATGTCCTGGGGAGCAAGAACTGCAAACAGTCCATCTACAATGTAACATTTGGGTCTCAGGCCGCCCAATCCCTAGTGCGCTGTGCAGACCTTTGACTGGCAAAAACACCCCATCTGAGCGTGAGATCTGGCTGGGCTAGTGGCTCTTTCTGTGGACTAAGAGACAGACAGACAGAGTTTTCAGGTTCAAAACCTATACTTCCCAGAAGATGGTCATTCACATCGGTAAAAAAAAAAAAAAAAAAAAAAAAAAAAAAAAAAAGGCTTTTAATTTTTTTTTCCCCTGCCTGGGTAACCTGTCTCCTGCCTGTTTCAAAGTGAAAAAAGGGAAAAATCTTTTTTGGAGGGAAAAGGACCAAAATGCAGGCAGGTGGACTCCGTGGAAGGTGGATGGGGAGTTGCTCCTGCCCTGGCACTAGAGCCCCAGCTGCTGTTCCAGGTGCTCTCTGATAACAGAGATCTCCGTGTGTCGTGTCATGACACTGTCTCCAGGACTGAGCCTCAGGATAATGAGGATTCAAAACGAGGCAGGTGATACTGCCTTCAAAAGTAAATCCAGGGAGGTTTGGCGGTATGTCAGAGGGTTAAGGGCTTGTGGCGCTCACGAATAGAGGGGACAGGTGGAAGGATTTGGGGTCTGGCCCCCAGACCGCCACCTGCAGGGGATTCGCTTTACAGGGGGTGAAGCAGGTCTTTAGGAGCTCTATCTTTCTCTCCCACCCTGTATTTCCTCTGCTCTCTCCTTTTGTGTCTGTCAGATGCAAGGTCAGTAACAACAACAACAACAACAAAAACAATAACCACCACAGTGACCAAGCAACAAGGGCAGCGAAAGGGGAACAAATGGAGTGCAGGAGCTGTGGATTATTCGTGGCGTAGGCACTCAGCTGTGGCAATAACCCCTTGAGGCAATCAATCCATACATGAAGATGTAATACAGGTAACAGAGACGTATATGTCCCTGTGTGTTTCCACTGAGTTAATGTAAATGCACTTTTATTGACTTCTTCATTTATTTATTACCTTGCCACGAGAATTTCTTTTCATTGCTAAAAAAAAAGTGTCCCATCAAGGGTACCAAGTGGTGCCACACCCAGGTAAGCACTCATGTTACAATGCAGGAGGACTGGGCTTCAACAACCTGGTTCCCACCTGCCAGGGGAAATCTTTACAAGTGGTGCGGAAGTGCTGCAGTTGTCTCTCTCTGTGTCTCAAACTCTCTCTACGTCCCTTCCCTCTCAATTCCTGTCTATTTATTCCAGTGAATAATCAAGAAAATAGAAAGTCAAAAAAGAAAAAGGAAAAGGAAATATTCCACGACTTCAAATGGGCTACTCAGGACAATGCTTTCCTTGTTAAGATCCTCACAGCATTCCATATGCAGAAAGGCAAAGACGCCATGTATTTTTTAACCCAGTTTTTATATTTATTTATTTATTTATTTAGGTGCTTATTCATTTTTGTTATTGATGAATTAATGTTTTACATTTGACATTGACTAGGGATCTGACACCAGCGGACTCCAGTACCCCTATATGGTACTCTGCCTCTACAAAACCTATCCATTGAACTGTCCATCCATCCATCCATCCACCCATACATCTATCCATCCATTCATCCATCCATCCATCCATCCATCCATCCATCCATCCACCAGTCAACCAAGCTAAGTACAAAAGGAGATCTCTCCTTGAATGGTGAGGAGAAACAACGATGCATAGGTAGGTTGCAAAGGCCCAGTTTGGCTGAATAGGGCAGAGGGGCTGAACCAGGGAATGTGTTGGGGCGTGTGGGTTTGGGAGGGGTGAGCCGGAGACCCTGTGAGCTGGGTCACATTAGGGGCAGGCAGGGGGTGGAAGGGGTTGCGAACAGCTGTCACTGGAGAACCATCACAAGTGCTGGAGCTGGTGAGCAGGGCACCTGGAAGAGAGGACAGACAAAGGAGAGAAGCAAAGTGCGGTGGAGAGGAGAGGGGAGAGGATGGTGAGGACAGGAGAGGACAGGAGAGGACAGGATTGGAGGGGACCTGAGAAACCTACCTGGACAAAGGCAGCATACAGACATCCAGGAAGGCAGGCAGGCATGCAGGCAGCTCTGGCCTGGGCTCCCTGGATCCCGGGCGCACCTCCACCTGTCTTCTCTTGGCTGCCAGCCCTGAGGTCCCTCGTTGGTCAGCACTGTCTTCCCATCCTTCCGTCCGTCTGTGCCAGGGCCCAGGCGTCTGGGCGCTGTTGCCTGACCTAGTGGCAGGGCAGTTGGGCTGCCCAGTGCCAGTGTGGCCAGCACAGATTGCCAGGGGCTAGGACATCACAGAGGGCTCCTGTGGTTGCTAGGCCACGGGGACCCCGCCCATCCAGTTGACCAGCAGCCATGACCCCCACGCTGAACTTGACCTGAGGGGTGGTGGCCAGCCACCAGAGACAGAGCCCCAGGCCAAGGCAGGTGCTGGTCGGCCGGGCCAAAGTGCTATGGGCAGATTGGTGTGTGTCTGGGCATGGGGCTGTCATCTGACAGTCCAGGGCGGGGGACCAAGTTCCGCCAGGCCCCTGTCCCACCATGTGCACTGACACACAGTCTTGCTGACTGACTGACAGTCCCCGCCCCAGAGATACCCACACCAAGTCCCTGGGTGCCCTGAGCTGCCCCTGAGGGTTGGTGGGTGCCTGCCTGGACACATGCCTCCGTTAAGGAGGCCTCTATTAATCCCGTTGCCTACTGACAGCTGCCCTCCTGCCCCTCCTCCTCCTCCTCCGCCTCCTCCTCCTCCTCTTCTTCCTCCTCCTCTTCCTACTCTTCCTCCACCTCTTCCTCCTCCTCCTCCTCCACCCCCTCCTCCTCTTCCTCATCCTCAGAGGGACTCACTCAGGGCCCTTGGCCTAGGCAAGCCAGGGCTGCTGCTCTGGCTTCTGCAGCTTCTATCCAGTGGGGGGGTGTAGGAATCTGTTCCTGTCAGTCCCTGATTCCTGGGACCTTCCATGCCTCCAGCTGCCCCCACTCTCTAGTCCTGACCCCTCCTCAAGGATGCCCCCTTTCTCCTTACCCTCTGTCCCCCAGCTCCCAACTAACATCTACTGTGTTCCTCCCTGCGCTACTTTACTGCCACCCTGCTTCTGCCCTTCAGCCCTCAGGGCCCAGTGCCAGCCCAGCTGCCATCTCACCATCCAGCAGGGGGACCTGTCCTAACCCCCTGCCACCACACCCACACACACAGCCCTGCACACACTCCTGGGCTCCTCTGCCCGCAGCCTGCCTCTCAAACAGTCTCCTTCTGCCCCCTAGCCCCCTTACAGCCTCTGCCACGGACCCCCACAGACACCTGGGCATGAGCAGTGCAGACATGCAAACAGCTCCCCTCGCCCCCACTCCAGTTGCTCCAAGGTTGTCAAGAGTCTTTTTTTCATGCTGTAGAGGAGGGAGTTGATACAGTCCAATGTCCTGGGGAGCAAGAACTGCAAACAGTCCATCTACAATGTAACATTTGGGTCTCAGGCCGCCCAATCCCTAGTGCGCTGTGCAGACCTTTGACTGGCAAAAACACCCCATCTGAGCGTGAGATCTGGCTGGGCTAGTGGCTCTTTCTGTGGACTAAGAGACAGACAGACAGAGTTTTCAGGTTCAAAACCTATACTTCCCAGAAGATGGTCATTCACATCGGTAAAAAAAAAAAAAAAAAAAAAAAAAAAAAAAAAAAAAAAAAGGCTTTTAATTTTTTTTTCCCCTGCCTGGGTAACCTGTCTCCTGCCTGTTTCAAAGTGAAAAAAGGGAAAAATCTTTTTTGGAGGGAAAAGGACCAAAATGCAGGCAGGTGGACTCCGTGGAAGGTGGATGGGGAGTTGCTCCTGCCCTGGCACTAGAGCCCCAGCTGCTGTTCCAGGTGCTCTCTGATAACAGAGATCTCCGTGTGTCGTGTCATGACACTGTCTCCAGGACTGAGCCTCAGGATAATGAGGATTCAAAACGAGGCAGGTGATACTGCCTTCAAAAGTAAATCCAGGGAGGTTTGGCGGTATGTCAGAGGGTTAAGGGCTTGTGGCGCTCACGAATAGAGGGGACAGGTGGAAGGATTTGGGGTCTGGCCCCCAGACCGCCACCTGCAGGGGATTCGCTTTACAGGGGGTGAAGCAGGTCTTTAGGAGCTCTATCTTTCTCTCCCACCCTGTATTTCCTCTGCTCTCTCCTTTTGTGTCTGTCAGATGCAAGGTCAGTAACAACAACAACAACAACAAAAACAATAACCACCACAGTGACCAAGCAACAAGGGCAGCGAAAGGGGAACAAATGGAGTGCAGGAGCTGTGGATTATTCGTGGCGTAGGCACTCAGCTGTGGCAATAACCCCTTGAGGCAATCAATCCATACATGAAGATGTAATACAGGTAACAGAGACGTATATGTCCCTGTGTGTTTCCACTGAGTTAATGTAAATGCACTTTTATTGACTTCTTCATTTATTTATTACCTTGCCACGAGAATTTCTTTTCATTGCTAAAAAAAAAGTGTCCCATCAAGGGTACCAAGTGGTGCCACACCCAGGTAAGCACTCATGTTACAATGCAGGAGGACTGGGCTTCAACAACCTGGTTCCCACCTGCCAGGGGAAATCTTTACAAGTGGTGCGGAAGTGCTGCAGTTGTCTCTCTCTGTGTCTCAAACTCTCTCTACGTCCCTTCCCTCTCAATTCCTGTCTATTTATTCCAGTGAATAATCAAGAAAATAGAAAGTCAAAAAAGAAAAAGGAAAAGGAAATATTCCACGACTTCAAATGGGCTACTCAGGACAATGCTTTCCTTGTTAAGATCCTCACAGCATTCCATATGCAGAAAGGCAAAGACGCCATGTATTTTTTAACCCAGTTTTTATATTTATTTATTTATTTATTTAGGTGCTTATTCATTTTTGTTATTGATGAATTAATGTTTTACATTTGACATTGACTAGGGATCTGACACCAGCGGACTCCAGTACCCCTATATGGTACTCTGCCTCTACAAAACCTATCCATTGAACTGTCCATCCATCCATCCATCCACCCATACATCTATCCATCCATTCATCCATCCATCCATCCATCCATCCATCCATCCACCAGTCAACCAAGCTAAGTACAAAAGGAGATCTCTCCTTGAATGGTGAGGAGAAACAACGATGCATAGGTAGGTTGCAAAGGCCCAGTTTGGCTGAATAGGGCAGAGGGGCTGAACCAGGGAATGTGTTGGGGCGTGTGGGTTTGGGAGGGGTGAGCCGGAGACCCTGTGAGCTGGGTCACATTAGGGGCAGGCAGGGGGTGGAAGGGGTTGCGAACAGCTGTCACTGGAGAACCATCACAAGTGCTGGAGCTGGTGAGCAGGGCACCTGGAAGAGAGGACAGACAAAGGAGAGAAGCAAAGTGCGGTGGAGAGGAGAGGGGAGAGGATGGTGAGGACAGGAGAGGACAGGAGAGGACAGGATTGGAGGGGACCTGAGAAACCTACCTGGACAAAGGCAGCATACAGACATCCAGGAAGGCAGGCAGGCATGCAGGCAGCTCTGGCCTGGGCTCCCTGGATCCCGGGCGCACCTCCACCTGTCTTCTCTTGGCTGCCAGCCCTGAGGTCCCTCGTCGGTCAGCACTGTCTTCCCATCCTTCCGTCCGTCTGTGCCAGGGCCCAGGCGTCTGGGCGCTGTTGCCTGACCTAGTGGCAGGGCAGTTGGGCTGCCCAGTGCCAGTGTGGCCAGCACAGATTGCCAGGGGCTAGGACATCACAGAGGGCTCCTGTGGTTGCTAGGCCACGGGGACCCCGCCCATCCAGTTGACCAGCAGCCATGACCCCCACGCTGAACTTGACCTGAGGGGTGGTGGCCAGCCACCAGAGACAGAGCCCCAGGCCAAGGCAGGTGCTGGTCGGCCGGGCCAAAGTGCTATGGGCAGATTGGTGTGTGTCTGGGCATGGGGCTGTCATCTGACAGTCCAGGGCGGGGGACCAAGTTCCGCCAGGCCCCTGTCCCACCATGTGCACTGACACACAGTCTTGCTGACTGACTGACAGTCCCCGCCCCAGAGATACCCACACCAAGTCCCTGGGTGCCCTGAGCTGCCCCTGAGGGTTGGTGGGTGCCTGCCTGGACACATGCCTCCGTTAAGGAGGCCTCTATTAATCCCGTTGCCTACTGACAGCTGCCCTCCTGCCCCTCCTCCTCCTCCTCCGCCTCCTCCTCCTCCTCTTCTTCCTCCTCCTCTTCCTACTCTTCCTCCACCTCTTCCTCCTCCTCCTCCTCCACCCCCTCCTCCTCTTCCTCATCCTCAGAGGGACTCACTCAGGGCCCTTGGCCTAGGCAAGCCAGGGCTGCTGCTCTGGCTTCTGCAGCTTCTATCCAGTGGGGGGGTGTAGGAATCTGTTCCTGTCAGTCCCTGATTCCTGGGACCTTCCATGCCTCCAGCTGCCCCCACTCTCTAGTCCTGACCCCTCCTCAAGGATGCCCCCTTTCTCCTTACCCTCTGTCCCCCAGCTCCCAACTAACATCTACTGTGTTCCTCCCTGCGCTACTTTACTGCCACCCTGCTTCTGCCCTTCAGCCCTCAGGGCCCAGTGCCAGCCCAGCTGCCATCTCACCATCCAGCAGGGGGACCTGTCCTAACCCCCTGCCACCACACCCACACACACAGCCCTGCACACACTCCTGGGCTCCTCTGCCCGCAGCCTGCCTCTCAAACAGTCTCCTTCTGCCCCCTAGCCCCCTTACAGCCTCTGCCACGGACCCCCACAGACACCTGGGCATGAGCAGTGCAGACATGCAAACAGCTCCCCTCGCACCCACTCCAGTTGCTCCAAGGTTGTCAAGAGTCTTTTTTTCATGCTGTAGAGGAGGGAGTTGATACAGTCCAATGTCCTGGGGAGCAAGAACTGCAAACAGTCCATCTACAATGTAACATTTGGGTCTCAGGCCGCCCAATCCCTAGTGCGCTGTGCAGACCTTTGACTGGCAAAAACACCCCATCTGAGCGTGAGATCTGGCTGGGCTAGTGGCTCTTTCTGTGGACTAAGAGACAGACAGACAGAGTTTTCAGGTTCAAAACCTATACTTCCCAGAAGATGGTCATTCACATCGGTAAAAAAAAAAAAAAAAAAAAAAAAAAAAAAAAAAAAAAAAAGGCTTTTAATTTTTTTTTCCCCTGCCTGGGTAACCTGTCTCCTGCCTGTTTCAAAGTGAAAAAAGGGAAAAATCTTTTTTGGAGGGAAAAGGACCAAAATGCAGGCAGGTGGACTCCGTGGAAGGTGGATGGGGAGTTGCTCCTGCCCTGGCACTAGAGCCCCAGCTGCTGTTCCAGGTGCTCTCTGATAACAGAGATCTCCGTGTGTCGTGTCATGACACTGTCTCCAGGACTGAGCCTCAGGATAATGAGGATTCAAAACGAGGCAGGTGATACTGCCTTCAAAAGTAAATCCAGGGAGGTTTGGCGGTATGTCAGAGGGTTAAGGGCTTGTGGCGCTCACGAATAGAGGGGACAGGTGGAAGGATTTGGGGTCTGGCCCCCAGACCGCCACCTGCAGGGGATTCGCTTTACAGGGGGTGAAGCAGGTCTTTAGGAGCTCTATCTTTCTCTCCCACCCTGTATTTCCTCTGCTCTCTCCTTTTGTGTCTGTCAGATGCAAGGTCAGTAACAACAACAACAACAACAAAAACAATAACCACCACAGTGACCAAGCAACAAGGGCAGCGAAAGGGGAACAAATGGAGTGCAGGAGCTGTGGATTATTCGTGGGGTAGGCACTCAGCTGTGGCAATAACCCCTTGAGGCAATCAATCCATACATGAAGATGTAATACAGGTAACAGAGACGTATATGTCCCTGTGTGTTTCCACTGAGTTAATGTAAATGCACTTTTATTGACTTCTTCATTTATTTATTACCTTGCCACGAGAATTTCTTTTCATTGCTAAAAAAAAAGTGTCCCATCAAGGGTACCAAGTGGTGCCACACCCAGGTAAGCACTCATGTTACAATGCAGGAGGACTGGGCTTCAACAACCTGGTTCCCACCTGCCAGGGGAAATCTTTACAAGTGGTGCGGAAGTGCTGCAGTTGTCTCTCTCTGTGTCTCAAACTCTCTCTACGTCCCTTCCCTCTCAATTCCTGTCTATTTATTCCAGTGAATAATCAAGAAAATAGAAAGTCAAAAAAGAAAAAGGAAAAGGAAATATTCCACGACTT
The DNA here is from genome assembly GCF_950295315.1 of Erinaceus europaeus. Taxonomy (NCBI): domain Eukaryota; kingdom Metazoa; phylum Chordata; class Mammalia; order Eulipotyphla; family Erinaceidae; genus Erinaceus; species Erinaceus europaeus. Next base: position 662,535 of record NW_026647137.1, on the reverse strand, counting down.
CAAATGGGCTACTCAGGACAATGCTTTCCTTGTTAAGATCCTCACAGCTTTCCATATGCAGAAAGGCAAAGACGCCATGTATTTTTTAACCCAGTTTTTATATTTATTTATTTATTTATTTAGGTGCTTATTCATTTTTGTTATTGATGAATTAATGTTTTACATTTGACATTGACTAGGGATCTGACACCAGCGGACTCCAGTACCCCTATATGGTACTCTGCCTCTACAAAACCTATCCATTGAACTGTCCATCCATCCATCCATCCACCCATACATCTATCCATCCATTCATCCATCCATCCATCCATCCATCCATCCATCCATCCACCAGTCAACCAAGCTAAGTACAAAAGGAGATCTCTCCTTGAATGGTGAGGAGAAACAACGATGCATAGGTAGGTTGCAAAGGCCCAGTTTGGCTGAATAGGGCAGAGGGGCTGAACCAGGGAATGTGTTGGGGCGTGTGGGTTTGGGAGGGGTGAGCCGGAGACCCTGTGAGCTGGGTCACATTAGGGGCAGGCAGGGGGTGGAAGGGGTTGCGAACAGCTGTCACTGGAGAACCATCACAAGTGCTGGAGCTGGTGAGCAGGGCACCTGGAAGAGAGGACAGACAAAGGAGAGAAGCAAAGTGCGGTGGAGAGGAGAGGGGAGAGGATGGTGAGGACAGGAGAGGACAGGAGAGGACAGGATTGGAGGGGACCTGAGAAACCTACTTGGACAAAGGCAGCATACAGACATCCAGGAAGGCAGGCAGGCATGCAGGCAGCTCTGGCCTGGGCTCCCTGGATCCCGGGCGCACCTCCACCTGTCTTCTCTTGGCTGCCAGCCCTGAGGTCCCTCGTCGGTCAGCACTGTCTTCCCATCCTTCCGTCCGTCTGTGCCAGGGCCCAGGCGTCTGGGCGCTGTTGCCTGACCTAGTGGCAGGGCAGTTGGGCTGCCCAGTGCCAGTGTGGCCAGCACAGATTGCCAGGGGCTAGGACATCACAGAGGGCTCCTGTGGTTGCTAGGCCACGGGGACCCCGCCCATCCAGTTGACCAGCAGCCATGACCCCCACGCTGAACTTGACCTGAGGGGTGGTGGCCAGCCACCAGAGACAGAGCCCCAGGCCAAGGCAGGTGCTGGTCGGCCGGGCCAAAGTGCTATGGGCAGATTGGTGTGTGTCTGGGCATGGGGCTGTCATCTGACAGTCCAGGGCGGGGGACCAAGTTCCGCCAGGCCCCTGTCCCACCATGTGCACTGACACACAGTCTTGCTGACTGACTGACAGTCCCCGCCCCAGAGATACCCACACCAAGTCCCTGGGTGCCCTGAGCTGCCCCTGAGGGTTGGTGGGTGCCTGCCTGGACACATGCCTCCGTTAAGGAGGCCTCTATTAATCCCGTTGCCTACTGACAGCTGCCCTCCTGCCCCTCCTCCTCCTCCTCCGCCTCCTCCTCCTCCTCTTCTTCCTCCTCCTCTTCCTACTCTTCCTCCACCTCTTCCTCCTCCTCCTCCTCCACCCCCTCCTCCTCTTCCTCATCCTCAGAGGGACTCACTCAGGGCCCTTGGCCTAGGCAAGCCAGGGCTGCTGCTCTGGCTTCTGCAGCTTCTATCCAGTGGGGGGGTGTAGGAATCTGTTCCTGTCAGTCCCTGATTCCTGGGACCTTCCATGCCTCCAGCTGCCCCCACTCTCTAGTCCTGACCCCTCCTCAAGGATGCCCCCTTTCTCCTTACCCTCTGTCCCCCAGCTCCCAACTAACATCTACTGTGTTCCTCCCTGCGCTACTTTACTGCCACCCTGCTTCTGCCCTTCAGCCCTCAGGGCCCAGTGCCAGCCCAGCTGCCATCTCACCATCCAGCAGGGGGACCTGTCCTAACCCCCTGCCACCACACCCACACACACAGCCCTGCACACACTCCTGGGCTCCTCTGCCCGCAGCCTGCCTCTCAAACAGTCTCCTTCTGCCCCCTAGCCCCCTTACAGCCTCTGCCACGGACCCCCACAGACACCTGGGCATGAGCAGTGCAGACATGCAAACAGCTCCCCTCGCCCCCACTCCAGTTGCTCCAAGGTTGTCAAGAGTCTTTTTTTCATGCTGTAGAGGAGGGAGTTGATACAGTCCAATGTCCTGGGGAGCAAGAACTGCAAACAGTCCATCTACAATGTAACATTTGGGTCTCAGGCCGCCCAATCCCTAGTGCGCTGTGCAGACCTTTGACTGGCAAAAACACCCCATCTGAGCGTGAGATCTGGCTGGGCTAGTGGCTCTTTCTGTGGACTAAGAGACAGACAGACAGAGTTTTCAGGTTCAAAACCTATACTTCCCAGAAGATGGTCATTCACATCGGTAAAAAAAAAAAAAAAAAAAAAAAAAAAAAAGGCTTTTAATTTTTTTTTCCCCTGCCTGGGTAACCTGTCTCCTGCCTGTTTCAAAGTGAAAAAAGGGAAAAATCTTTTTTGGAGGGAAAAGGACCAAAATGCAGGCAGGTGGACTCCGTGGAAGGTGGATGGGGAGTTGCTCCTGCCCTGGCACTAGAGCCCCAGCTGCTGTTCCAGGTGCTCTCTGATAACAGAGATCTCCGTGTGTCGTGTCATGACACTGTCTCCAGGACTGAGCCTCAGGATAATGAGGATTCAAAACGAGGCAGGTGATACTGCCTTCAAAAGTAAATCCAGGGAGGTTTGGCGGTATGTCAGAGGGTTAAGGGCTTGTGGCGCTCACGAATAGAGGGGACAGGTGGAAGGATTTGGGGTCTGGCCCCCAGACCGCCACCTGCAGGGGATTCGCTTTACAGGGGGTGAAGCAGGTCTTTAGGAGCTCTATCTTTCTCTCCCACCCTGTATTTCCTCTGCTCTCTCCTTTTGTGTCTGTCAGATGCAAGGTCAGTAACAACAACAACAACAACAAAAACAATAACCACCACAGTGACCAAGCAACAAGGGCAGCGAAAGGGGAACAAATGGAGTGCAGGAGCTGTGGATTATTCGTGGGGTAGGCACTCAGCTGTGGCAATAACCCCTTGAGGCAATCAATCCATACATGAAGATGTAATACAGGTAACAGAGACGTATATGTCCCTGTGTGTTTCCACTGAGTTAATGTAAATGCACTTTTATTGACTTCTTCATTTATTTATTACCTTGCTACGAGAATTTCTTTTCATTGCTAAAAAAAAAGTGTCCCATCAAGGGTACCAAGTGGTGCCACACCCAGGTAAGCACTCATGTTACAATGCAGGAGGACTGGGCTTCAACAACCTGGTTCCCACCTGCCAGGGGAAATCTTTACAAGTGGTGCGGAAGTGCTGCAGTTGTCTCTCTCTGTGTCTCAAACTCTCTCTACGTCCCTTCCCTCTCAATTCCTGTCTATTTATTCCAGTGAATAATCAAGAAAATAGAAAGTCAAAAAAGAAAAAGGAAAAGGAAATATTCCACGACTTCAAATGGGCTACTCAGGACAATGCTTTCCTTGTTAAGATCCTCACAGCATTCCATATGCAGAAAGGCAAAGACGCCATGTATTTTTTAACCCAGTTTTTATATTTATTTATTTATTTATTTAGGTGCTTATTCATTTTTGTTATTGATGAATTAATGTTTTACATTTGACATTGACTAGGGATCTGACACCAGCGGACTCCAGTACCCCTATATGGTACTCTGCCTCTACAAAACCTATCCATTGAACTGTCCATCCATCCATCCATCCACCCATACATCTATCCATCCATTCATCCATCCATCCATCCATCCATCCATCCATCCACCAGTCAACCAAGCTAAGTACAAAAGGAGATCTCTCCTTGAATGGTGAGGAGAAACAACGATGCATAGGTAGGTTGCAAAGGCCCAGTTTGGCTGAATAGGGCAGAGGGGCTGAACCAGGGAATGTGTTGGGGCGTGTGGGTTTGGGAGGGGTGAGCCGGAGACCCTGTGAGCTGGGTCACATTAGGGGCAGGCAGGGGGTGGAAGGGGTTGCGAACAGCTGTCACTGGAGAACCATCACAAGTGCTGGAGCTGGTGAGCAGGGCACCTGGAAGAGAGGACAGACAAAGGAGAGAAGCAAAGTGCGGTGGAGAGGAGAGGGGAGAGGATGGTGAGGACAGGAGAGGACAGGAGAGGACAGGATTGGAGGGGACCTGAGAAACCTACCTGGACAAAGGCAGCATACAGACATCCAGGAAGGCAGGCAGGCATGCAGGCAGCTCTGGCCTGGGCTCCCTGGATCCCGGGCGCACCTCCACCTGTCTTCTCTTGGCTGCCAGCCCTGAGGTCCCTCGTCGGTCAGCACTGTCTTCCCATCCTTCCGTCCGTCTGTGCCAGGGCCCAGGCGTCTGGGCGCTGTTGCCTGACCTAGTGGCAGGGCAGTTGGGCTGCCCAGTGCCAGTGTGGCCAGCACAGATTGCCAGGGGCTAGGACATCACAGAGGGCTCCTGTGGTTGCTAGGCCACGGGGACCCCGCCCATCCAGTTGACCAGCAGCCATGACCCCCACGCTGAACTTGACCTGAGGGGTGGTGGCCAGCCACCAGAGACAGAGCCCCAGGCCAAGGCAGGTGCTGGTCGGCCGGGCCAAAGTGCTATGGGCAGATTGGTGTGTGTCTGGGCATGGGGCTGTCATCTGACAGTCCAGGGCGGGGGACCAAGTTCCGCCAGGCCCCTGTCCCACCATGTGCACTGACAAACAGTCTTGCTGACTGACTGACAGTCCCCGCCCCAGAGATACCCACACCAAGTCCCTGGGTGCCCTGAGCTGCCCCTGAGGGTTGGTGGGTGCCTGCCTGGACACATGCCTCCGTTAAGGAGGCCTCTATTAATCCCGTTGCCTACTGACAGCTGCCCTCCTGCCCCTCCTCCTCCTCCTCCGCCTCCTCCTCCTCCTCTTCTTCCTCCTCCTCTTCCTACTCTTCCTCCACCTCTTCCTCCTCCTCCTCCTCCACCCCCTCCTCCTCTTCCTCATCCTCAGAGGGACTCACTCAGGGCCCTTGGCCTAGGCAAGCCAGGGCTGCTGCTCTGGCTTCTGCAGCTTCTATCCAGTGGGGGGGTGTAGGAATCTGTTCCTGTCAGTCCCTGATTCCTGGGACCTTCCATGCCTCCAGCTGCCCCCACTCTCTAGTCCTGACCCCTCCTCAAGGATGCCCCCTTTCTCCTTACCCTCTGTCCCCCAGCTCCCAACTAACATCTACTGTGTTCCTCCCTGCGCTACTTTACTGCCACCCTGCTTCTGCCCTTCAGCCCTCAGGGCCCAGTGCCAGCCCAGCTGCCATCTCACCATCCAGCAGGGGGACCTGCCCTAACCCCCTGCCACCACACCCACACACACAGCCCTGCACACACTCCTGGGCTCCTCTGCCCGCAGCCTGCCTCTCAAACAGTCTCCTTCTGCCCCCTAGTCCCCTTACAGCCTCTGCCACGGACCCCCACAGACACCTGGGCATGAGCAGTGCAGACATGCAAACAGCTCCCCTCGCCCCCACTCCAGTTGCTCCAAGGTTGTCAAGAGTCTTTTTTTCATGCTGTAGAGGAGGGAGTTGATACAGTCCAATGTCCTGGGGAGCAAGAACTGCAAACAGTCCATCTACAATGTAACATTTGGGTCTCAGGCCGCCCAATCCCTAGTGCGCTGTGCAGACCTTTGACTGGCAAAAACACCCCATCTGAGCGTGAGATCTGGCTGGGCTAGTGGCTCTTTCTGTGGACTAAGAGACAGACAGACAGAGTTTTCAGGTTCAAAACCTATACTTCCCAGAAGATGGTCATTCACATCGGTAAAAAAAAAAAAAAAAAAAAAAAAAAAAAAAAAAAAGGCTTTTAACTTTTAATTTTTTTTTTCTCCTGCCTGGGTAACCTGTCTCCTGCCTGTTTCAAAGTGAAAAAAGGGAAAAATCTTTTTTGGAGGGAAAAGGACCAAAATGCAGGCAGGTGGACTCCGTGGAAGGTGGATGGGGAGTTGCTCCTGCCCTGGCACTAGAGCCCCAGCTGCTGTTCCAGGTGCTCTCTGATAACAGAGATCTCCGTGTGTCGTGTCATGACACTGTCTCCAGGACTGAGCCTCAGGATAATGAGGATTCAAAACGAGGCAGGTGATACTGCCTTCAAAAGTAAATCCAGGGAGGTTTGGCGGTATGTCAGAGGGTTAAGGGCTTGTGGCGCTCACGAATAGAGGGGACAGGTGGAAGGATTTGGGGTCTGGCCCCCAGACCGCCACCTGCAGGGGATTCGCTTTACAGGGGGTGAAGCAGGTCTTTAGGAGCTCTATCTTTCTCTCCCACCCTGTATTTCCTCTGCTCTCTCCTTTTGTGTCTGTCAGATGCAAGGTCAGTAACAACAACAACAACAACAAAAACAATAACCACCACAGTGACCAAGCAACAAGGGCAGCGAAAGGGGAACAAATGGAGTGCAGGAGCTGTGGATTATTCGTGGCGTAGGCACTCAGCTGTGGCAATAACCCCTTGAGGCAATCAATCCATACATGAAGATGTAATACAGGTAACAGAGACGTATATGTCCCTGTGTGTTTCCACTGAGTTAATGTAAATGCACTTTTATTGACTTCTTCATTTATTTATTACCTTGCCACGAGAATTTCTTTTCATTGCTAAAAAAAAAGTGTCCCATCAAGGGTACCAAGTGGTGCCACACCCAGGTAAGCACTCATGTTACAATGCAGGAGGACTGGGCTTCAACAACCTGGTTCCCACCTGCCAGGGGAAATCTTTACAAGTGGTGCGGAAGTGCTGCAGTTGTCTCTCTCTGTGTCTCAAACTCTCTCTACGTCCCTTCCCTCTCAATTCCTGTCTATTTATTCCAGTGAATAATCAAGAAAATAGAAAGTCAAAAAAGAAAAAGGAAAAGGAAATATTCCACGACTTCAAATGGGCTACTCAGGACAATGCTTTCCTTGTTAAGATCCTCACAGCATTCCATATGCAGAAAGGCAAAGACGCCATGTATTTTTTAACCCAGTTTTTATATTTATTTATTTATTTATTTAGGTGCTTATTCATTTTTGTTATTGATGAATTAATGTTTTACATTTGACATTGACTAGGGATCTGACACCAGCGGACTCCAGTACCCCTATATGGTACTCTGCCTCTACAAAACCTATCCATTGAACTGTCCATCCATCCATCCATCCACCCATACATCTATCCATCCATTCATCCATCCATCCATCCATCCATCCATCCATCCATCCATCCATCCACCAGTCAACCAAGCTAAGTACAAAAGGAGATCTCTCCTTGAATGGTGAGGAGAAACAACGATGCATAGGTAGGTTGCAAAGGCCCAGTTTGGCTGAATAGGGCAGAGGGGCTGAACCAGGGAATGTGTTGGGGCGTGTGGGTTTGGGAGGGGTGAGCCGGAGACCCTGTGAGCTGGGTCACATTAGGGGCAGGCAGGGGGTGGAAGGGGTTGCGAACAGCTGTCACTGGAGAACCATCACAAGTGCTGGAGCTGGTGAGCAGGGCACCTGGAAGAGAGGACAGACAAAGGAGAGAAGCAAAGTGCGGTGGAGAGGAGAGGGGAGAGGATGGTGAGGACAGGAGAGGACAGGAGAGGACAGGATTGGAGGGGACCTGAGAAACCTACCTGGACAAAGGCAGCATACAGACATCCAGGAAGGCAGGCAGGCATGCAGGCAGCTCTGGCCTGGGCTCCCTGGATCCCGGGCGCACCTCCACCTGTCTTCTCTTGGCTGCCAGCCCTGAGGTCCCTCGTCGGTCAGCACTGTCTTCCCATCCTTCCGTCCGTCTGTGCCAGGGCCCAGGCGTCTGGGCGCTGTTGCCTGACCTAGTGGCAGGGCAGTTGGGCTGCCCAGTGCCAGTGTGGCCAGCACAGATTGCCAGGGGCTAGGACATCACAGAGGGCTCCTGTGGTTGCTAGGCCACGGGGACCCCGCCCATCCAGTTGACCAGCAGCCATGACCCCCACGCTGAACTTGACCTGAGGGGTGGTGGCCAGCCACCAGAGACAGAGCCCCAGGCCAAGGCAGGTGCTGGTCGGCCGGGCCAAAGTGCTATGGGCAGATTGGTGTGTGTCTGGGCATGGGGCTGTCATCTGACAGTCCAGGGCGGGGGACCAAGTTCCGCCAGGCCCCTGTCCCACCATGTGCACTGACACACAGTCTTGCTGACTGACTGACAGTCCCCGCCCCAGAGATACCCACACCAAGTCCCTGGGTGCCCTGAGCTGCCCCTGAGGGTTGGTGGGTGCCTGCCTGGACACATGCCTCCGTTAAGGAGGCCTCTATTAATCCCGTTGCCTACTGACAGCTGCCCTCCTGCCCCTCCTCCTCCTCCTCCGCCTCCTCCTCCTCCTCTTCTTCCTCCTCCTCTTCCTACTCTTCCTCCACCTCTTCCTCCTCCTCCTCCTCCACCCCCTCCTCCTCTTCCTCATCCTCAGAGGGACTCACTCAGGGCCCTTGGCCTAGGCAAGCCAGGGCTGCTGCTCTGGCTTCTGCAGCTTCTATCCAGTGGGGGGGTGTAGGAATCTGTTCCTGTCAGTCCCTGATTCCTGGGACCTTCCATGCCTCCAGCTGCCCCCACTCTCTAGTCCTGACCCCTCCTCAAGGATGCCCCCTTTCTCCTTACCCTCTGTCCCCCAGCTCCCAACTAACATCTACTGTGTTCCTCCCTGCGCTACTTTACTGCCACCCTGCTTCTGCCCTTCAGCCCTCAGGGCCCAGTGCCAGCCCAGCTGCCATCTCACCATCCAGCAGGGGGACCTGCCCTAACCCCCTGCCACCACACCCACACACACAGCCCTGCACACACTCCTGGGCTCCTCTGCCCGCAGCCTGCCTCTCAAACAGTCTCCTTCTGCCCCCTAGTCCCCTTACAGCCTCTGCCACGGACCCCCACAGACACCTGGGCATGAGCAGTGCAGACATGCAAACAGCTCCCCTCGCCCCCACTCCAGTTGCTCCAAGGTTGTCAAGAGTCTTTTTTTCATGCTGTAGAGGAGGGAGTTGATACAGTCCAATGTCCTGGGGAGCAAGAACTGCAAACAGTCCATCTACAATGTAACATTTGGGTCTCAGGCCGCCCAATCCCTAGTGCGCTGTGCAGACCTTTGACTGGCAAAAACACCCCATCTGAGCGTGAGATCTGGCTGGGCTAGTGGCTCTTTCTGTGGACTAAGAGACAGACAGACAGAGTTTTCAGGTTCAAAACCTATACTTCCCAGAAGATGGTCATTCACATCGGTAAAAAAAAAAAAAAAAAAAAAAAAAAAAAAAAGGCTTTTAATTTTTTTTTCCCCTGCCTGGGTAACCTGTCTCCTGCCTGTTTCAAAGTGAAAAAAGGGAAAAATCTTTTTTGGAGGGAAAAGGACCAAAATGCAGGCAGGTGGACTCCGTGGAAGGTGGATGGGGAGTTGCTCCTGCCCTGGCACTAGAGCCCCAGCTGCTGTTCCAGGTGCTCTCTGATAACAGAGATCTCCGTGTGTCGTGTCATGACACTGTCTCCAGGACTGAGCCTCAGGATAATGAGGATTCAAAACGAGGCAGGTGATACTGCCTTCAAAAGTAAATCCAGGGAGGTTTGGCGGTATGTCAGAGGGTTAAGGGCTTGTGGCGCTCACGAATAGAGGGGACAGGTGGAAGGATTTGGGGTCTGGCCCCCAGACCGCCACCTGCAGGGGATTCGCTTTACAGGGGGTGAAGCAGGTCTTTAGGAGCTCTATCTTTCTCTCCCACCCTGTATTTCCTCTGCTCTCTCCTTTTGTGTCTGTCAGATGCAAGGTCAGTAACAACAACAACAACAACAAAAACAATAACCACCACAGTGACCAAGCAACAAGGGCAGCGAAAGGGGAACAAATGGAGTGCAGGAGCTGTGGATTATTCGTGGCGTAGGCACTCAGCTGTGGCAATAACCCCTTGAGGCAATCAATCCATACATGAAGATGTAATACAGGTAACAGAGACGTATATGTCCCTGTGTGTTTCCACTGAGTTAATGTAAATGCACTTTTATTGACTTCTTCATTTATTTATTACCTTGCCACGAGAATTTCTTTTCATTGCTAAAAAAAAAGTGTCCCATCAAGGGTACCAAGTGGTGCCACACCCAGGTAAGCACTCATGTTACAATGCAGGAGGACTGGGCTTCAACAACCTGGTTCCCACCTGCCAGGGGAAATCTTTACAAGTGGTGCGGAAGTGCTGCAGTTGTCTCTCTCTGTGTCTCAAACTCTCTCTACGTCCCTTCCCTCTCAATTCCTGTCTATTTATTCCAGTGAATAATCAAGAAAATAGAAAGTCAAAAAAGAAAAAGGAAAAGGAAATATTCCACGACTTCAAATGGGCTACTCAGGACAATGCTTTCCTTGTTAAGATCCTCACAGCATTCCATATGCAGAAAGGCAAAGACGCCATGTATTTTTTAACCCAGTTTTTATATTTATTTATTTATTTATTTAGGTGCTTATTCATTTTTGTTATTGATGAATTAATGTTTTACATTTGACATTGACTAGGGATCTGACACCAGCGGACTCCAGTACCCCTATATGGTACTCTGCCTCTACAAAACCTATCCATTGAACTGTCCATCCATCCATCCATCCACCCATACATCTATCCATCCATTCATCCATCCATCCATCCATCCATCCATCCATCCATCCATCCACCAGTCAACCAAGCTAAGTACAAAAGGAGATCTCTCCTTGAATGGTGAGGAGAAACAACGATGCATAGGTAGGTTGCAAAGGCCCAGTTTGGCTGAATAGGGCAGAGGGGCTGAACCAGGGAATGTGTTGGGGCGTGTGGGTTTGGGAGGGGTGAGCCGGAGACCCTGTGAGCTGGGTCACATTAGGGGCAGGCAGGGGGTGGAAGGGGTTGCGAACAGCTGTCACTGGAGAACCATCACAAGTGCTGGAGCTGGTGAGCAGGGCACCTGGAAGAGAGGACAGACAAAGGAGAGAAGCAAAGTGCGGTGGAGAGGAGAGGGGAGAGGATGGTGAGGACAGGAGAGGACAGGAGAGGACAGGATTGGAGGGGACCTGAGAAACCTACCTGGACAAAGGCAGCATACAGACATCCAGGAAGGCAGGCAGGCATGCAGGCAGCTCTGGCCTGGGCTCCCTGGATCCCGGGCGCACCTCCACCTGTCTTCTCTTGGCTGCCAGCCCTGAGGTCCCTCGTCGGTCAGCACTGTCTTCCCATCCTTCCGTCCGTCTGTGCCAGGGCCCAGGCGTCTGGGCGCTGTTGCCTGACCTAGTGGCAGGGCAGTTGGGCTGCCCAGTGCCAGTGTGGCCAGCACAGATTGCCAGGGGCTAGGACATCACAGAGGGCTCCTGTGGTTGCTAGGCCACGGGGACCCCGCCCATCCAGTTGACCAGCAGCCATGACCCCCACGCTGAACTTGACCTGAGGGGTGGTGGCCAGCCACCAGAGACAGAGCCCCAGGCCAAGGCAGGTGCTGGTCGGCCGGGCCAAAGTGCTATGGGCAGATTGGTGTGTGTCTGGGCATGGGGCTGTCATCTGACAGTCCAGGGCGGGGGACCAAGTTCCGCCAGGCCCCTGTCCCACCATGTGCACTGACACACAGTCTTGCTGACTGACTGACAGTCCCCGCCCCAGAGATACCCACACCAAGTCCCTGGGTGCCCTGAGCTGCCCCTGAGGGTTGGTGGGTGCCTGCCTGGACACATGCCTCCGTTAAGGAGGCCTCTATTAATCCCGTTGCCTACTGACAGCTGCCCTCCTGCCCCTCCTCCTCCTCCTCCGCCTCCTCCTCCTCCTCTTCTTCCTCCTCCTCTTCCTACTCTTCCTCCACCTCTTCCTCCTCCTCCTCCTCCACCCCCTCCTCCTCTTCCTCATCCTCAGAGGGACTCACTCAGGGCCCTTGGCCTAGGCAAGCCAGGGCTGCTGCTCTGGCTTCTGCAGCTTCTATCCAGTGGGGGGGTGTAGGAATCTGTTCCTGTCAGTCCCTGATTCCTGGGACCTTCCATGCCTCCAGCTGCCCCCACTCTCTAGTCCTGACCCCTCCTCAAGGATGCCCCCTTTCTCCTTACCCTCTGTCCCCCAGCTCCCAACTAACATCTACTGTGTTCCTCCCTGCGCTACTTTACTGCCACCCTGCTTCTGCCCTTCAGCCCTCAGGGCCCAGTGCCAGCCCAGCTGCCATCTCACCATCCAGCAGGGGGACCTGCCCTAACCCCCTGCCACCACACCCACACACACAGCCCTGCACACACTCCTGGGCTCCTCTGCCCGCAGCCTGCCTCTCAAACAGTCTCCTTCTGCCCCCTAGTCCCCTTACAGCCTCTGCCACGGACCCCCACAGACACCTGGGCATGAGCAGTGCAGACATGCAAACAGCTCCCCTCGCCCCCACTCCAGTTGCTCCAAGGTTGTCAAGAGTCTTTTTTTCATGCTGTAGAGGAGGGAGTTGATACAGTCCAATGTCCTGGGGAGCAAGAACTGCAAACAGTCCATCTACAATGTAACATTTGGGTCTCAGGCCGCCCAATCCCTAGTGCGCTGTGCAGACCTTTGACTGGCAAAAACACCCCATCTGAGCGTGAGATCTGGCTGGGCTAGTGGCTCTTTCTGTGGACTAAGAGACAGACAGACAGAGTTTTCAGGTTCAAAACCTATACTTCCCAGAAGATGGTCATTCACATCGGTAAAAAAAAAAAAAAAAAAAAAAAAAAAAAAAAAAGGCTTTTAATTTTTTTTTCCCCTGCCTGGGTAACCTGTCTCCTGCCTGTTTCAAAGTGAAAAAAGGGAAAAATCTTTTTTGGAGGGAAAAGGACCAAAATGCAGGCAGGTGGACTCCGTGGAAGGTGGATGGGGAGTTGCTCCTGCCCTGGCACTAGAGCCCCAGCTGCTGTTCCAGGTGCTCTCTGATAACAGAGATCTCCGTGTGTCGTGTCATGACACTGTCTCCAGGACTGAGCCTCAGGATAATGAGGATTCAAAACGAGGCAGGTGATACTGCCTTCAAAAGTAAATCCAGGGAGGTTTGGCGGTATGTCAGAGGGTTAAGGGCTTGTGGCGCTCACGAATAGAGGGGACAGGTGGAAGGATTTGGGGTCTGGCCCCCAGACCGCCACCTGCAGGGGATTCGCTTTACAGGGGGTGAAGCAGGTCTTTAGGAGCTCTATCTTTCTCTCCCACCCTGTATTTCCTCTGCTCTCTCCTTTTGTGTCTGTCAGATGCAAGGTCAGTAACAACAACAACAACAACAAAAACAATAACCACCACAGTGACCAAGCAACAAGGGCAGCGAAAGGGGAACAAATGGAGTGCAGGAGCTGTGGATTATTCGTGGCGTAGGCACTCAGCTGTGGCAATAACCCCTTGAGGCAATCAATCCATACATGAAGATGTAATACAGGTAACAGAGACGTATATGTCCCTGTGTGTTTCCACTGAGTTAATGTAAATGCACTTTTATTGACTTCTTCATTTATTTATTACCTTGCCACGAGAATTTCTTTTCATTGCTAAAAAAAAAGTGTCCCATCAAGGGTACCAAGTGGTGCCACACCCAGGTAAGCACTCATGTTACAATGCAGGAGGACTGGGACAACCTGGTTCCCACCTGCCAGGGGAAATCTTTACAAGTGGTGCGGAAGTGCTGCAGTTGTCTCTCTCTGTGTCTCAAACTCTCTCTACGTCCCTTCCCTCTCAATTCCTGTCTATTTATTCCAGTGAATAATCAAGAAAATAGAAAGTCAAAAAAGAAAAAGGAAAAGGAAATATTCCACGACTTCAAATGGGCTACTCAGGACAATGCTTTCCTTGTTAAGATCCTCACAGCATTCCATATGCAGAAAGGCAAAGACGCCATGTATTTTTTAACCCAGTTTTTATATTTATTTATTTATTTATTTAGGTGCTTATTCATTTTTGTTATTGATGAATTAATGTTTTACATTTGACATTGACTAGGGATCTGACACCAGCGGACTCCAGTACCCCTATATGGTACTCTGCCTCTACAAAACCTATCCATTGAACTGTCCATCCATCCATCCATCCACCCATACATCTATCCATCCATTCATCCATCCATCCATCCATCCATCCATCCATCCATCCACCAGTCAACCAAGCTAAGTACAAAAGGAGATCTCTCCTTGAATGGTGAGGAGAAACAACGATGCATAGGTAGGTTGCAAAGGCCCAGTTTGGCTGAATAGGGCAGAGGGGCTGAACCAGGGAATGTGTTGGGGCGTGTGGGTTTGGGAGGGGTGAGCCGGAGACCCTGTGAGCTGGGTCACATTAGGGGCAGGCAGGGGGTGGAAGGGGTTGCGAACAGCTGTCACTGGAGAACCATCACAAGTGCTGGAGCTGGTGAGCAGGGCACCTGGAAGAGAGGACAGACAAAGGAGAGAAGCAAAGTGCGGTGGAGAGGAGAGGGGAGAGGATGGTGAGGACAGGAGAGGACAGGAGAGGACAGGATTGGAGGGGACCTGAGAAACCTACCTGGACAAAGGCAGCATACAGACATCCAGGAAGGCAGGCAGGCATGCAGGCAGCTCTGGCTGGCCTGGGCTCCCTGGATCCCGGGCGCACCTCCACCTGTCTTCTCTTGGCTGCCAGCCCTGAGGTCCCTCGTCGGTCAGCACTGTCTTCCCATCCTTCCGTCCGTCTGTGCCAGGGCCCAGGCGTCTGGGCGCTGTTGCCTGACCTAGTGGCAGGGCAGTTGGGCTGCCCAGTGCCAGTGTGGCCAGCACAGATTGCCAGGGGCTAGGACATCACAGAGGGAGGGCTCCTGTGGTTGCTAGGCCACGGGGACCCCGCCCATCCAGTTGACCAGCAGCCATGACCCCCACGCTGAACTTGACCTGAGGGGTGGTGGCCAGCCACCAGAGACAGAGCCCCAGGCCAAGGCAGGTGCTGGTCGGCCGGGCCAAAGTGCTATGGGCAGATTGGTGTGTGTCTGGGCATGGGGCTGTCATCTGACAGTCCAGGGCGGGGGACCAAGTTCCGCCAGGCCCCTGTCCCACCATGTGCACTGACACACAGTCTTGCTGACTGACTGACAGTCCCCGCCCCAGAGATACCCACACCAAGTCCCTGGGTGCCCTGAGCTGCCCCTGAGGGTTGGTGGGTGCCTGCCTGGACACATGCCTCCGTTAAGGAGGCCTCTATTAATCCCGTTGCCTACTGACAGCTGCCCTCCTGCCCCTCCTCCTCCTCCTCCGCCTCCTCCTCCTCCTCTTCTTCCTCCTCCTCTTCCTACTCTTCCTCCACCTCTTCCTCCTCCTCCTCCTCCACCCCCTCCTCCTCTTCCTCATCCTCAGAGGGACTCACTCAGGGCCCTTGGCCTAGGCAAGCCAGGGCTGCTGCTCTGGCTTCTGCAGCTTCTATCCAGTGGGGGGGTGTAGGAATCTGTTCCTGTCAGTCCCTGATTCCTGGGACCTTCCATGCCTCCAGCTGCCCCCACTCTCTAGTCCTGACCCCTCCTCAAGGATGCCCCCTTTCTCCTTACCCTCTGTCCCCCAGCTCCCAACTAACATCTACTGTGTTCCTCCCTGCGCTACTTTACTGCCACCCTGCTTCTGCCCTTCAGCCCTCAGGGCCCAGTGCCAGCCCAGCTGCCATCTCACCATCCAGCAGGGGGACCTGCCCTAACCCCCTGCCACCACACCCACACACACAGCCCTGCACACACTCCTGGGCTCCTCTGCCTGCAGCCTGCCTCTCAAACAGTCTCCTTCTGCCCCCTAGCCCCCTTACAGCCTCTGCCACGGACCCCCACAGACACCTGGGCATGAGCAGTGCAGACATGCAAACAGCTCCCCTCGCCCCCACTCCAGTTGCTCCAAGGTTGTCAAGAGTCTTTTTTTCATGCTGTAGAGGAGGGAGTTGAGACAGTCCAATGTCCTGGGGAGCAAGAACTGCAAACAGTCCATCTACAATGTAACATTTGGGTCTCAGGCCGCCCAATCCCTAGTGCGCTGTGCAGACCTTTGACTGGCAAAAACACCCCATCTGAGCGTGAGATCTGGCTGGGCTAGTGGCTCTTTCTGTGGACTAAGAGACAGACAGACAGAGTTTTCAGGTTCAAAACCTATACTTCCCAGAAGATGGTCATTCACATCGGTAAAAAAAAAAAAAAAAAAAAAAAAAAAAAAAAAGGCTTTTAATTTTTTTTTCCCCTGCCTGGGTAACCTGTCTCCTGCCTGTTTCAAAGTGAAAAAAGGGAAAAATCTTTTTTGGAGGGAAAAGGACCAAAATGCAGGCAGGTGGACTCCGTGGAAGGTGGATGGGGAGTTGCTCCTGCCCTGGCACTAGAGCCCCAGCTGCTGTTCCAGGTGCTCTCTGATAACAGAGATCTCCGTGTGTCGTGTCATGACACTGTCTCCAGGACTGAGCCTCAGGATAATGAGGATTCAAAACGAGGCAGGTGATACTGCCTTCAAAAGTAAATCCAGGGAGGTTTGGCGGTATGTCAGAGGGTTAAGGGCTTGTGGCGCTCACGAATAGAGGGGACAGGTGGAAGGATTTGGGGTCTGGCCCCCAGACCGCCACCTGCAGGGGATTCGCTTTACAGGGGGTGAAGCAGGTCTTTAGGAGCTCTATCTTTCTCTCCCACCCTGTATTTCCTCTGCTCTCTCCTTTTGTGTCTGTCAGATGCAAGGTCAGTAACAACAACAACAACAACAAAAACAATAACCACCACAGTGACCAAGCAACAAGGGCAGCGAAAGGGGAACAAATGGAGTGCAGGAGCTGTGGATTATTCGTGGCGTAGGCACTCAGCTGTGGCAATAACCCCTTGAGGCAATCAATCCATACATGAAGATGTAATACAGGTAACAGAGACGTATATGTCCCTGTGTGTTTCCACTGAGTTAATGTAAATGCACTTTTATTGACTTCTTCATTTATTTATTACCTTGCCACGAGAATTTCTTTTCATTGCTAAAAAAAAAGTGTCCCATCAAGGGTACCAAGTGGTGCCACACCCAGGTAAGCACTCATGTTACAATGCAGGAGGACTGGGCTTCAACAACCTGGTTCCCACCTGCCAGGGGAAATCTTTACAAGTGGTGCGGAAGTGCTGCAGTTGTCTCTCTCTGTGTCTCAAACTCTCTCTACGTCCCTTCCCTCTCAATTCCTGTCTATTTATTCCAGTGAATAATCAAGAAAATAGAAAGTCAAAAAAGAAAAAGGAAAAGGAAATATTCCACGACTTCAAATGGGCTACTCAGGACAATGCTTTCCTTGTTAAGATCCTCACAGCATTCCATATGCAGAAAGGCAAAGACGCCATGTATTTTTTAACCCAGTTTTTATATTTATTTATTTATTTATTTAGGTGCTTATTCATTTTTGTTATTGATGAATTAATGTTTTACATTTGACATTGACTAGGGATCTGACACCAGCGGACTCCAGTACCCCTATATGGTACTCTGCCTCTACAAAACCTATCCATTGAACTGTCCATCCATCCATCCATCCACCCATACATCTATCCATCCATTCATCCATCCATCCATCCATCCATCCATCCATCCATCCATCCATCCACCAGTCAACCAAGCTAAGTACAAAAGGAGATCTCTCCTTGAATGGTGAGGAGAAACAACGATGCATAGGTAGGTTGCAAAGGCCCAGTTTGGCTGAATAGGGCAGAGGGGCTGAACCAGGGAATGTGTTGGGGCGTGTGGGTTTGGGAGGGGTGAGCCGGAGACCCTGTGAGCTGGGTCACATTAGGGGCAGGCAGGGGGTGGAAGGGGTTGCGAACAGCTGTCACTGGAGAACCATCACAAGTGCTGGAGCTGGTGAGCAGGGCACCTGGAAGAGAGGACAGACAAAGGAGAGAAGCAAAGTGCGGTGGAGAGGAGAGGGGAGAGGATGGTGAGGACAGGAGAGGACAGGAGAGGACAGGATTGGAGGGGACCTGAGAAACCTACCTGGACAAAGGCAGCATACAGACATCCAGGAAGGCAGGCAGGCATGCAGGCAGCTCTGGCCTGGGCTCCCTGGATCCCGGGCGCACCTCCACCTGTCTTCTCTTGGCTGCCAGCCCTGAGGTCCCTCGTCGGTCAGCACTGTCTTCCCATCCTTCCGTCCGTCTGTGCCAGGGCCCAGGCGTCTGGGCGCTGTTGCCTGACCTAGTGGCAGGGCAGTTGGGCTGCCCAGTGCCAGTGTGGCCAGCACAGATTGCCAGGGGCTAGGACATCACAGAGGGCTCCTGTGGTTGCTAGGCCACGGGGACCCCGCCCATCCAGTTGACCAGCAGCCATGACCCCCACGCTGAACTTGACCTGAGGGGTGGTGGCCAGCCACCAGAGACAGAGCCCCAGGCCAAGGCAGGTGCTGGTCGGCCGGGCCAAAGTGCTATGGGCAGATTGGTGTGTGTCTGGGCATGGGGCTGTCATCTGACAGTCCAGGGCGGGGGACCAAGTTCCGCCAGGCCCCTGTCCCACCATGTGCACTGACACACAGTCTTGCTGACTGACTGACAGTCCCCGCCCCAGAGATACCCACACCAAGTCCCTGGGTGCCCTGAGCTGCCCCTGAGGGTTGGTGGGTGCCTGCCTGGACACATGCCTCCGTTAAGGAGGCCTCTATTAATCCCGTTGCCTACTGACAGCTGCCCTCCTGCCCCTCCTCCTCCTCCTCCGCCTCCTCCTCCTCCTCTTCTTCCTCCTCCTCTTCCTACTCTTCCTCCACCTCTTCCTCCTCCTCCTCCTCCACCCCCTCCTCCTCTTCCTCATCCTCAGAGGGACTCACTCAGGGCCCTTGGCCTAGGCAAGCCAGGGCTGCTGCTCTGGCTTCTGCAGCTTCTATCCAGTGGGGGGGTGTAGGAATCTGTTCCTGTCAGTCCCTGATTCCTGGGACCTTCCATGCCTCCAGCTGCCCCCACTCTCTAGTCCTGACCCCTCCTCAAGGATGCCCCCTTTCTCCTTACCCTCTGTCCCCCAGCTCCCAACTAACATCTACTGTGTTCCTCCCTGCGCTACTTTACTGCCACCCTGCTTCTGCCCTTCAGCCCTCAGGGCCCAGTGCCAGCCCAGCTGCCATCTCACCATCCAGCAGGGGGACCTGCCCTAACCCCCTGCCACCACACCCACACACACAGCCCTGCACACACTCCTGGGCTCCTCTGCCTGCAGCCTGCCTCTCAAACAGTCTCCTTCTGCCCCCTAGCCCCCTTACAGCCTCTGCCACGGACCCCCACAGACACCTGGGCATGAGCAGTGCAGACATGCAAACAGCTCCCCTCGCCCCCACTCCAGTTGCTCCAAGGTTGTCAAGAGTCTTTTTTTCATGCTGTAGAGGAGGGAGTTGAGACAGTCCAATGTCCTGGGGAGCAAGAACTGCAAACAGTCCATCTACAATGTAACATTTGGGTCTCAGGCCGCCCAATCCCTAGTGCGCTGTGCAGACCTTTGACTGGCAAAAACACCCCATCTGAGCGTGAGATCTGGCTGGGCTAGTGGCTCTTTCTGTGGACTAAGAGACAGACAGACAGAGTTTTCAGGTTCAAAACCTATACTTCCCAGAAGATGGTCATTCACATCGGTAAAAAAAAAAAAAAAAAAAAAAAAAAAAAAAAGGCTTTTAATTTTTTTTTCCCCTGCCTGGGTAACCTGTCTCCTGCCTGTTTCAAAGTGAAAAAAGGGAAAAATCTTTTTTGGAGGGAAAAGGACCAAAATGCAGGCAGGTGGACTCCGTGGAAGGTGGATGGGGAGTTGCTCCTGCCCTGGCACTAGAGCCCCAGCTGCTGTTCCAGGTGCTCTCTGATAACAGAGATCTCCGTGTGTCGTGTCATGACACTGTCTCCAAGACTGAGCCTCAGGATAATGAGGATTCAAAACGAGGCAGGTGATACTGCCTTCAAAAGTAAATCCAGGGAGGTTTGGCGGTATGTCAGAGGGTTAAGGGCTTGTGGCGCTCACGAATAGAGGGGACAGGTGGAAGGATTTGGGGTCTGGCCCCCAGACCGCCACCTGCAGGGGATTCGCTTTACAGGGGGTGAAGCAGGTCTTTAGGAGCTCTATCTTTCTCTCCCACCCTGTATTTCCTCTGCTCTCTCCTTTTGTGTCTGTCAGATGCAAGGTCAGTAACAACAACAACAACAACAAAAACAATAACCACCACAGTGACCAAGCAACAAGGGCAGCGAAAGGGGAACAAATGGAGTGCAGGAGCTGTGGATTATTCGTGGCGTAGGCACTCAGCTGTGGCAATAACCCCTTGAGGCAATCAATCCATACATGAAGATGTAATACAGGTAACAGAGACGTATATGTCCCTGTGTGTTTCCACTGAGTTAATGTAAATGCACTTTTATTGACTTCTTCATTTATTTATTACCTTGCCACGAGAATTTCTTTTCATTGCTAAAAAAAAAGTGTCCCATCAAGGGTACCAAGTGGTGCCACACCCAGGTAAGCACTCATGTTACAATGCAGGAGGACTGGGCTTCAACAACCTGGTTCCCACCTGCCAGGGGAAATCTTTACAAGTGGTGCGGAAGTGCTGCAGTTGTCTCTCTCTGTGTCTCAAACTCTCTCTACGTCCCTTCCCTCTCAATTCCTGTCTATTTATTCCAGTGAATAATCAAGAAAATAGAAAGTCAAAAAAGAAAAAGGAAAAGGAAATATTCCACGACTTCAAATGGGCTACTCAGGACAATGCTTTCCTTGTTAAGATCCTCACAGCATTCCATATGCAGAAAGGCAAAGACGCCATGTATTTTTTAACCCAGTTTTTATATTTATTTATTTATTTATTTAGGTGCTTATTCATTTTTGTTATTGATGAATTAATGTTTTACATTTGACATTGACTAGGGATCTGACACCAGCGGACTCCAGTACCCCTATATGGTACTCTGCCTCTACAAAACCTATCCATTGAACTGTCCATCCATCCATCCATCCACCCATACATCTATCCATCCATTCATCCATCCATCCATCCATCCATCCATCCATCCATCCACCAGTCAACCAAGCTAAGTACAAAAGGAGATCTCTCCTTGAATGGTGAGGAGAAACAACGATGCATAGGTAGGTTGCAAAGGCCCAGTTTGGCTGAATAGGGCAGAGGGGCTGAACCAGGGAATGTGTTGGGGCGTGTGGGTTTGGGAGGGGTGAGCCGGAGACCCTGTGAGCTGGGTCACATTAGGGGCAGGCAGGGGGTGGAAGGGGTTGCGAACAGCTGTCACTGGAGAACCATCACAAGTGCTGGAGCTGGTGAGCAGGGCACCTGGAAGAGAGGACAGACAAAGGAGAGAAGCAAAGTGCGGTGGAGAGGAGAGGGGAGAGGATGGTGAGGACAGGAGAGGACAGGAGAGGACAGGATTGGAGGGGACCTGAGAAACCTACCTGGACAAAGGCAGCATACAGACATCCAGGAAGGCAGGCAGGCATGCAGGCAGCTCTGGCCTGGGCTCCCTGGATCCCGGGCGCACCTCCACCTGTCTTCTCTTGGCTGCCAGCCCTGAGGTCCCTCGTCGGTCAGCACTGTCTTCCCATCCTTCCGTCCGTCTGTGCCAGGGCCCAGGCGTCTGGGCGCTGTTGCCTGACCTAGTGGCAGGGCAGTTGGGCTGCCCAGTGCCAGTGTGGCCAGCACAGATTGCCAGGGGCTAGGACATCACAGAGGGCTCCTGTGGTTGCTAGGCCACGGGGACCCCGCCCATCCAGTTGACCAGCAGCCATGACCCCCACGCTGAACTTGACCTGAGGGGTGGTGGCCAGCCACCAGAGACAGAGCCCCAGGCCAAGGCAGGTGCTGGTCGGCCGGGCCAAAGTGCTATGGGCAGATTGGTGTGTGTCTGGGCATGGGGCTGTCATCTGACAGTCCAGGGCGGGGGACCAAGTTCCGCCAGGCCCCTGTCCCACCATGTGCACTGACACACAGTCTTGCTGACTGACTGACAGTCCCCGCCCCAGAGATACCCACACCAAGTCCCTGGGTGCCCTGAGCTGCCCCTGAGGGTTGGTGGGTGCCTGCCTGGACACATGCCTCCGTTAAGGAGGCCTCTATTAATCCCGTTGCCTACTGACAGCTGCCCTCCTGCCCCTCCTCCTCCTCCTCTGCCTCCTCCTCCTCCTCTTCTTCCTCCTCCTCTTCCTACTCTTCCTCCACCTCTTCCTCCTCCTCCTCCTCCACCCCCTCCTCCTCTTCCTCATCCTCAGAGGGACTCACTCAGGGCCCTTGGCCTAGGCAAGCCAGGGCTGCTGCTCTGGCTTCTGCAGCTTCTATCCAGTGGGGGGGTGTAGGAATCTGTTCCTGTCAGTCCCTGATTCCTGGGACCTTCCATGCCTCCAGCTGCCCCCACTCTCTAGTCCTGACCCCTCCTCAAGGATGCCCCCTTTCTCCTTACCCTCTGTCCCCCAGCTCCCAACTAACATCTACTGTGTTCCTCCCTGCGCTACTTTACTGCCACCCTGCTTCTGCCCTTCAGCCCTCAGGGCCCAGTGCCAGCCCAGCTGCCATCTCACCATCCAGCAGGGGGACCTGCCCTAACCCCCTGCCACCACACCCACACACACAGCCCTGCACACACTCCTGGGCTCCTCTGCCCGCAGCCTGCCTCTCAAACAGTCTCCTTCTGCCCCCTAGCCCCCTTACAGCCTCTGCCACGGACCCCCACAGACACCTGGGCATGAGCAGTGCAGACATGCAAACAGCTCCCCTCGCCCCCACTCCAGTTGCTCCAAGGTTGTCAAGAGTCTTTTTTTCATGCTGTAGAGGAGGGAGTTGATACAGTCCAATGTCCTGGGGAGCAAGAACTGCAAACAGTCCATCTACAATGTAACATTTGGGTCTCAGGCCGCCCAATCCCTAGTGCGCTGTGCAGACCTTTGACTGGCAAAAACACCCCATCTGAGCGTGAGATCTGGCTGGGCTAGTGGCTCTTTCTGTGGACTAAGAGACAGACAGACAGAGTTTTCAGGTTCAAAAC
Source organism: Erinaceus europaeus (assembly GCF_950295315.1). Lineage (NCBI taxonomy): Eukaryota > Metazoa > Chordata > Mammalia > Eulipotyphla > Erinaceidae > Erinaceus > Erinaceus europaeus. The sequence goes on along the minus strand of NW_026647137.1, from coordinate 639,648 downwards.
CTATACTTCCCAGAAGATGGTCATTCACATCGGTAAAAAAAAAAAAAAAAAAAAAAAAAAAAAAAAAAAAAAGGCTTTTAATTTTTTTTTCCCCTGCCTGGGTAACCTGTCTCCTGCCTGTTTCAAAGTGAAAAAAGGGAAAAATCTTTTTTGGAGGGAAAAGGACCAAAATGCAGGCAGGTGGACTCCGTGGAAGGTGGATGGGGAGTTGCTCCTGCCCTGGCACTAGAGCCCCAGCTGCTGTTCCAGGTGCTCTCTGATAACAGAGATCTCCGTGTGTCGTGTCATGACACTGTCTCCAAGACTGAGCCTCAGGATAATGAGGATTCAAAACGAGGCAGGTGATACTGCCTTCAAAAGTAAATCCAGGGAGGTTTGGCGGTATGTCAGAGGGTTAAGGGCTTGTGGCGCTCACGAATAGAGGGGACAGGTGGAAGGATTTGGGGTCTGGCCCCCAGACCGCCACCTGCAGGGGATTCGCTTTACAGGGGGTGAAGCAGGTCTTTAGGAGCTCTATCTTTCTCTCCCACCCTGTATTTCCTCTGCTCTCTCCTTTTGTGTCTGTCAGATGCAAGGTCAGTAACAACAACAACAACAACAAAAACAATAACCACCACAGTGACCAAGCAACAAGGGCAGCGAAAGGGGAACAAATGGAGTGCAGGAGCTGTGGATTATTCGTGGCGTAGGCACTCAGCTGTGGCAATAACCCCTTGAGGCAATCAATCCATACATGAAGATGTAATACAGGTAACAGAGACGTATATGTCCCTGTGTGTTTCCACTGAGTTAATGTAAATGCACTTTTATTGACTTCTTCATTTATTTATTACCTTGCCACGAGAATTTCTTTTCATTGCTAAAAAAAAAGTGTCCCATCAAGGGTACCAAGTGGTGCCACACCCAGGTAAGCACTCATGTTACAATGCAGGAGGACTGGGCTTCAACAACCTGGTTCCCACCTGCCAGGGGAAATCTTTACAAGTGGTGCGGAAGTGCTGCAGTTGTCTCTCTCTGTGTCTCAAACTCTCTCTACGTCCCTTCCCTCTCAATTCCTGTCTATTTATTCCAGTGAATAATCAAGAAAATAGAAAGTCAAAAAAGAAAAAGGAAAAGGAAATATTCCACGACTTCAAATGGGCTACTCAGGACAATGCTTTCCTTGTTAAGATCCTCACAGCATTCCATATGCAGAAAGGCAAAGACGCCATGTATTTTTTAACCCAGTTTTTATATTTATTTATTTATTTATTTATTTAGGTGCTTATTCATTTTTGTTATTGATGAATTAATGTTTTACATTTGACATTGACTAGGGATCTGACACCAGCGGACTCCAGTACCCCTATATGGTACTCTGCCTCTACAAAACCTATCCAGTGAACTGTCCATCCATCCATCCATCCACCCATACATCTATCCATCCATTCATCCATCCATCCATCCATCCATCCATCCATCCATCCACCAGTCAACCAAGCTAAGTACAAAAGGAGATCTCTCCTTGAATGGTGAGGAGAAACAACGATGCATAGGTAGGTTGCAAAGGCCCAGTTTGGCTGAATAGGGCAGAGGGGCTGAACCAGGGAATGTGTTGGGGCGTGTGGGTTTGGGAGGGGTGAGCCGGAGACCCTGTGAGCTGGGTCACATTAGGGGCAGGCAGGGGGTGGAAGGGGTTGCGAACAGCTGTCACTGGAGAACCATCACAAGTGCTGGAGCTGGTGAGCAGGGCACCTGGAAGAGAGGACAGACAAAGGAGAGAAGCAAAGTGCGGTGGAGAGGAGAGGGGAGAGGATGGTGAGGACAGGAGAGGACAGGAGAGGACAGTATTGGAGGGGACCTGAGAAACCTACCTGGACAAAGGCAGCATACAGACATCCAGGAAGGCAGGCAGGCATGCAGGCAGCTCTGGCCTGGGCTCCCTGGATCCCGGGCGCACCTCCACCTGTCTTCTCTTGGCTGCCAGCCCTGAGGTCCCTCGTCGGTCAGCACTGTCTTCCCATCCTTCCGTCCGTCTGTGCCAGGGCCCAGGCGTCTGGGCGCTGTTGCCTGACCTAGTGGCAGGGCAGTTGGGCTGCCCAGTGCCAGTGTGGCCAGCACAGATTGCCAGGGGCTAGGACATCACAGAGGGCTCCTGTGGTTGCTAGGCCACGGGGACCCCGCCCATCCAGTTGAGCAGCAGCCATGACCCCCACGCTGAACTTGACCTGAGGGGTGGTGGCCAGCCACCAGAGACAGAGCCCCAGGCCAAGGCAGGTGCTGGTCGGCCGGGCCAAAGTGCTATGGGCAGATTGGTGTGTGTCTGGGCATGGGGCTGTCATCTGACAGTCCAGGGCGGGGGACCAAGTTCCGCCAGGCCCCTGTCCCACCATGTGCACTGACACACAGTCTTGCTGACTGACTGACAGTCCCCGCCCCAGAGATACCCACACCAAGTCCCTGGGTGCCCTGAGCTGCCCCTGAGGGTTGGTGGGTGCCTGCCTGGACACATGCCTCCGTTAAGGAGGCCTCTATTAATCCCGTTGCCTACTGACAGCTGCCCTCCTGCCCCTCCTCCTCCTCCTCCGCCTCCTCCTCCTCCTCTTCTTCCTCCTCCTCTTCCTACTCTTCCTCCACCTCTTCCTCCTCCTCCTCCTCCACCCCCTCCTCCTCTTCCTCATCCTCAGAGGGACTCACTCAGGGCCCTTGGCCTAGGCAAGCCAGGGCTGCTGCTCTGGCTTCTGCAGCTTCTATCCAGTGGGGGGGTGTAGGAATCTGTTCCTGTCAGTCCCTGATTCCTGGGACCTTCCATGCCTCCAGCTGCCCCCACTCTCTAGTCCTGACCCCTCCTCAAGGATGCCCCCTTTCTCCTTACCCTCTGTCCCCCAGCTCCCAACTAACATCTACTGTGTTCCTCCCTGCGCTACTTTACTGCCACCCTGCTTCTGCCCTTCAGCCCTCAGGGCCCAGTGCCAGCCCAGCTGCCATCTCACCATCCAGCAGGGGGACCTGCCCTAACCCCCTGCCACCACACCCACACACACAGCCCTGCACACACTCCTGGGCTCCTCTGCCCGCAGCCTGCCTCTCAAACAGTCTCCTTCTGCCCCCTAGCCCCCTTACAGCCTCTGCCACGGACCCCCACAGACACCTGGGCATGAGCAGTGCAGACATGCAAACAGCTCCCCTCGCCCCCACTCCAGTTGCTCCAAGGTTGTCAAGAGTCTTTTTTTCATGCTGTAGAGGAGGGAGTTGATACAGTCCAATGTCCTGGGGAGCAAGAACTGCAAACAGTCCATCTACAATGTAACATTTGGGTCTCAGGCCGCCCAATCCCTAGTGCGCTGTGCAGACCTTTGACTGGCAAAAACACCCCATCTGAGCGTGAGATCTGGCTGGGCTAGTGGCTCTTTCTGTGGACTAAGAGACAGACAGACAGAGTTTTCAGGTTCAAAACCTATACTTCCCAGAAGATGGTCATTCACATCGGTAAAAAAAAAAAAAAAAAAAAAAAAAAAAAAAAAAAAAAAAAGGCTTTTAATTTTTTTTTCCCCTGCCTGGGTAACCTGTCTCCTGCCTGTTTCAAAGTGAAAAAAGGGAAAAATCTTTTTTGGAGGGAAAAGGACCAAAATGCAGGCAGGTGGACTCCGTGGAAGGTGGATGGGGAGTTGCTCCTGCCCTGGCACTAGAGCCCCAGCTGCTGTTCCAGGTGCTCTCTGATAACAGAGATCTCCGTGTGTCGTGTCATGACACTGTCTCCAGGACTGAGCCTCAGGATAATGAGGATTCAAAACGAGGCAGGTGATACTGCCTTCAAAAGTAAATCCAGGGAGGTTTGGCGGTATGTCAGAGGGTTAAGGGCTTGTGGCGCTCACGAATAGAGGGGACAGGTGGAAGGATTTGGGGTCTGGCCCCCAGACCGCCACCTGCAGGGGATTCGCTTTACAGGGGGTGAAGCAGGTCTTTAGGAGCTCTATCTTTCTCTCCCACCCTGTATTTCCTCTGCTCTCTCCTTTTGTGTCTGTCAGATGCAAGGTCAGTAACAACAACAACAACAACAAAAACAATAACCACCACAGTGACCAAGCAACAAGGGCAGCGAAAGGGGAACAAATGGAGTGCAGGAGCTGTGGATTATTCGTGGCGTAGGCACTCAGCTGTGGCAATAACCCCTTGAGGCAATCAATCCATACATGAAGATGTAATACAGGTAACAGAGACGTATATGTCCCTGTGTGTTTCCACTGAGTTAATGTAAATGCACTTTTATTGACTTCTTCATTTATTTATTACCTTGCCACGAGAATTTCTTTTCATTGCTAAAAAAAAAGTGTCCCATCAAGGGTACCAAGTGGTGCCACACCCAGGTAAGCACTCATGTTACAATGCAGGAGGACTGGGCTTCAACAACCTGGTTCCCACCTGCCAGGGGAAATCTTTACAAGTGGTGCGGAAGTGCTGCAGTTGTCTCTCTCTGTGTCTCAAACTCTCTCTACGTCCCTTCCCTCTCAATTCCTGTCTATTTATTCCAGTGAATAATCAAGAAAATAGAAAGTCAAAAAAGAAAAAGGAAAAGGAAATATTCCACGACTTCAAATGGGCTACTCAGGACAATGCTTTCCTTGTTAAGATCCTCACAGCATTCCATATGCAGAAAGGCAAAGACGCCATGTATTTTTTAACCCAGTTTTTATATTTATTTATTTATTTATTTAGGTGCTTATTCATTTTTGTTATTGATGAATTAATGTTTTACATTTGACATTGACTAGGGATCTGACACCAGCGGACTCCAGTACCCCTATATGGTACTCTGCCTCTACAAAACCTATCCATTGAACTGTCCATCCATCCATCCATCCACCCATACATCTATCCATCCATTCATCCATCCATCCATCCATCCATCCATCCATCCACCAGTCAACCAAGCTAAGTACAAAAGGAGATCTCTCCTTGAATGGTGAGGAGAAACAACGATGCATAGGTAGGTTGCAAAGGCCCAGTTTGGCTGAATAGGGCAGAGGGGCTGAACCAGGGAATGTGTTGGGGCGTGTGGGTTTGGGAGGGGTGAGCCGGAGACCCTGTGAGCTGGGTCACATTAGGGGCAGGCAGGGGGTGGAAGGGGTTGCGAACAGCTGTCACTGGAGAACCATCACAAGTGCTGGAGCTGGTGAGCAGGGCACCTGGAAGAGAGGACAGACAAAGGAGAGAAGCAAAGTGCGGTGGAGAGGAGAGGGGAGAGGATGGTGAGGACAGGAGAGGACAGGAGAGGACAGGATTGGAGGGGACCTGAGAAACCTACCTGGACAAAGGCAGCATACAGACATCCAGGAAGGCAGGCAGGCATGCAGGCAGCTCGGGCCTGGGCTCCCTGGATCCCGGGCGCACCTCCACCTGTCTTCTCTTGGCTGCCAGCCCTGAGGTCCCTCGTCGGTCAGCACTGTCTTCCCATCCTTCCGTCCGTCTGTGCCAGGGCCCAGGCGTCTGGGCGCTGTTGCCTGACCTAGTGGCAGGGCAGTTGGGCTGCCCAGTGCCAGTGTGGCCAGCACAGATTGCCAGGGGCTAGGACATCACAGAGGGCTCCTGTGGTTGCTAGGCCACGGGGACCCCGCCCATCCAGTTGACCAGCAGCCATGACCCCCACGCTGAACTTGACCTGAGGGGTGGTGGCCAGCCACCAGAGACAGAGCCCCAGGCCAAGGCAGGTGCTGGTCGGCCGGGCCAAAGTGCTATGGGCAGATTGGTGTGTGTCTGGGCATGGGGCTGTCATCTGACAGTCCAGGGCGGGGGACCAAGATCCGCCAGGCCCCTGTCCCACCATGTGCACTGACACACAGTCTTGCTGACTGACTGACAGTCCCCGCCCCAGAGATACCCACACCAAGTCCCTGGGTGCCCTGAGCTGCCCCTGAGGGTTGGTGGGTGCCTGCCTGGACACATGCCTCCGTTAAGGAGGCCTCTATTAATCCCGTTGCCTACTGACAGCTGCCCTCCTGCCCCTCCTCCTCCTCCTCCGCCTCCTCCTCCTCCTCTTCTTCCTCCTCCTCTTCCTACTCTTCCTCCACCTCTTCCTCCTCCTCCTCCTCCACCCCCTCCTCCTCTTCCTCATCCTCAGAGGGACTCACTCAGGGCCCTTGGCCTAGGCAAGCCAGGGCTGCTGCTCTGGCTTCTGCAGCTTCTATCCAGTGGGGGGGTGTAGGAATCTGTTCCTGTCAGTCCCTGATTCCTGGGACCTTCCATGCCTCCAGCTGCCCCCACTCTCTAGTCCTGACCCCTCCTCAAGGATGCCCCCTTTCTCCTTACCCTCTGTCCCCCAGCTCCCAACTAACATCTACTGTGTTCCTCCCTGCGCTACTTTACTGCCACCCTGCTTCTGCCCTTCAGCCCTCAGGGCCCAGTGCCAGCCCAGCTGCCATCTCACCATCCAGCAGGGGGACCTGCCCTAACCCCCTGCCACCACACCCACACACACAGCCCTGCACACACTCCTGGGCTCCTCTGCCTGCAGCCTGCCTCTCAAACAGTCTCCTTCTGCCCCCTAGCCCCCTTACAGCCTCTGCCACGGACCCCCACAGACACCTGGGCATGAGCAGTGCAGACATGCAAACAGCTCCCCTCGCCCCCACTCCAGTTGCTCCAAGGTTGTCAAGAGTCTTTTTTTCATGCTGTAGAGGAGGGAGTTGAGACAGTCCAATGTCCTGGGGAGCAAGAACTGCAAACAGTCCATCTACAATGTAACATTTGGGTCTCAGGCCGCCCAATCCCTAGTGCGCTGTGCAGACCTTTGACTGGCAAAAACACCCCATCTGAGCGTGAGATCTGGCTGGGCTAGTGGCTCTTTCTGTGGACTAAGAGACAGACAGACAGAGTTTTCAGGTTCAAAACCTATACTTCCCAGAAGATGGTCATTCACATCGGTAAAAAAAAAAAAAAAAAAAAAAAAAAAAAAAAAAAAAAAAGGCTTTTAATTTTTTTTTTCCCCTGCCTGGGTAACCTGTCTCCTGCCTGTTTCAAAGTGAAAAAAGGGAAAAATCTTTTTTGGAGGGAAAAGGACCAAAATGCAGGCAGGTGGACTCCGTGGAAGGTGGATGGGGAGTTGCTCCTGCCCTGGCACTAGAGCCCCAGCTGCTGTTCCAGGTGCTCTCTGATAACAGAGATCTCCGTGTGTCCTGTCATGACACTGTCTCCAGGACTGAGCCTCAGGATAATGAGGATTCAAAACGAGGCAGGTGATACTGCCTTCAAAAGTAAATCCAGGGAGGTTTGGCGGTATGTCAGAGGGTTAAGGGCTTGTGGCGCTCACGAATAGAGGGGACAGGTGGAAGGATTTGGGGTCTGGCCCCCAGACCGCAACCTGCAGGGGATTCGCTTTACAGGGGGTGAAGCAGGTCTTTAGGAGCTCTATCTTTCTCTCCCACCCTGTATTTCCTCTGCTCTCTCCTTTTGTGTCTGTCAGATGCAAGGTCAGTAACAACAACAACAACAACAAAAACAATAACCACCACAGTGACCAAGCAACAAGGGCAGCGAAAGGGGAACAAATGGAGTGCAGGAGCTGTGGATTATTCGTGGCGTAGGCACTCAGCTGTGGCAATAACCCCTTGAGGCAATCAATCCATACATGAAGATGTAATACAGGTAACAGAGACGTATATGTCCCTGTGTGTTTCCACTGAGTTAATGTAAATGCACTTTTATTGACTTCTTCATTTATTTATTACCTTGCCACGAGAATTTCTTTTCATTGCTAAAAAAAAAGTGTCCCATCAAGGGTACCAAGTGGTGCCACACCCAGGTAAGCACTCATGTTACAATGCAGGAGGACTGGGCTTCAACAACCTGGTTCCCACCTGCCAGGGGAAATCTTTACAAGTGGTGCGGAAGTGCTGCAGTTGTCTCTCTCTGTGTCTCAAACTCTCTCTACGTCCCTTCCCTCTCAATTCCTGTCTATTTATTCCAGTGAATAATCAAGAAAATAGAAAGTCAAAAAAGAAAAAGGAAAAGGAAATATGCCACGACTTCAAATGGGCTACTCAGGACAATGCTTTCCTTGTTAAGATCCTCACAGCATTCCATATGCAGAAAGGCAAAGACGCCATGTATTTTTTAACCCAGTTTTTATATTTATTTATTTATTTATTTATTTAGGTGCTTATTCATTTTTGTTATTGATGAATTAATGTTTTACATTTGACATTGACTAGGGATCTGACACCAGCGGACTCCAGTACCCCTATATGGTACTCTGCCTCTACAAAACCTATCCATTGAACTGTCCATCCATCCATCCATCCACCCATACATCTATCCATCCATTCATCCATCCATCCATCCATCCATCCATCCATCCATCCACCAGTCAACCAAGCTAAGTACAAAAGGAGATCTCTCCTTGAATGGTGAGGAGAAACAACGATGCATAGGTAGGTTGCAAAGGCCCAGTTTGGCTGAATAGGGCAGAGGGGCTGAACCAGGGAATGTGTTGGGGCGTGTGGGTTTGGGAGGGGTGAGCCGGAGACCCTGTGAGCTGGGTCACATTAGGGGCAGGCAGGGGGTGGAAGGGGTTGCGAACAGCTGTCACTGGAGAACCATCACAAGTGCTGGAGCTGGTGAGCAGGGCACCTGGAAGAGAGGACAGACAAAGGAGAGAAGCAAAGTGCGGTGGAGAGGAGAGGGGAGAGGATGGTGAGGACAGGAGAGGACAGGAGAGGACAGGATTGGAGGGGACCTGAGAAACCTACCTGGACAAAGGCAGCATACAGACATCCAGGAAGGCAGGCAGGCATGCAGGCAGCTCTGGCCTGGGCTCCCTGGATCCCGGGCGCACCTCCACCTGTCTTCTCTTGGCTGCCAGCCCTGAGGTCCCTCGTCGGTCAGCACTGTCTTCCCATCCTTCCGTCCGTCTGTGCCAGGGCCCAGGCGTCTGGGCGCTGTTGCCTGACCTAGTGGCAGGGCAGTTGGGCTGCCCAGTGCCAGTGTGGCCAGCACAGATTGCCAGGGGCTAGGACATCACAGAGGGCTCCTGTGGTTGCTAGGCCACGGGGACCCCGCCCATCCAGTTGACCAGCAGCCATGACCCCCACGCTGAACTTGACCTGAGGGGTGGTGGCCAGCCACCAGAGCCAGAGCCCCAGGCCAAGGCAGGTGCTGGTCGGCCGGGCCAAAGTGCTATGGGCAGATTGGTGTGTGTCTGGGCATGGGGCTGTCATCTGACAGTCCAGGGCGGGGGACCAAGTTCCGCCAGGCCCCTGTCCCACCATGTGCACTGACACACAGTCTTGCTGACTGACTGACAGTCCCCGCCCCAGAGATACCCACACCAAGTCCCTGGGTGCCCTGAGCTGCCCCTGAGGGTTGGTGGGTGCCTGCCTGGACACATGCCTCCGTTAAGGAGGCCTCTATTAATCCCGTTGCCTACTGACAGCTGCCCTCCTGCCCCTCCTCCTCCTCCTCCGCCTCCTCCTCCTCCTCTTCTTCCTCCTCCTCTTCCTACTCTTCCTCCACCTCTTCCTCCTCCTCCTCCTCCACCCCCTCCTCCTCTTCCTCATCCTCAGAGGGACTCACTCAGGGCCCTTGGCCTAGGCAAGCCAGGGCTGCTGCTCTGGCTTCTGCAGCTTCTATCCAGTGGGGGGGTGTAGGAATCTGTTCCTGTCAGTCCCTGATTCCTGGGACCTTCCATGCCTCCAGCTGCCCCCACTCTCTAGTCCTGACCCCTCCTCAAGGATGCCCCCTTTCTCCTTACCCTCTGTCCCCCAGCTCCCAACTAACATCTACTGTGTTCCTCCCTGCGCTACTTTACTGCCACCCTGCTTCTGCCCTTCAGCCCTCAGGGCCCAGTGCCAGCCCAGCTGCCATCTCACCATCCAGCAGGGGGACCTGCCCTAACCCCCTGCCACCACACCCACACACACAGCCCTGCACACACTCCTGGGCTCCTCTGCCCGCAGCCTGCCTCTCAAACAGTCTCCTTCTGCCCCCTAGCCCCCTTACAGCCTCTGCCACGGACCCCCACAGACACCTGGGCATGAGCAGTGCAGACATGCAAACAGCTCCCCTCGCCACCACTCCAGTTGCTCCAAGGTTGTCAAGAGTCTTTTTTTCATGCTGTAGAGGAGGGAGTTGATACAGTCCAATGTCCTGGGGAGCAAGAACTGCAAACAGTCCATCTACAATGTAACATTTGGGTCTCAGGCCGCCCAATCCCTAGTGCGCTGTGCAGACCTTTGACTGGCAAAAACACCCCATCTGAGCGTGAGATCTGGCTGGGCTAGTGGCTCTTTCTGTGGACTAAGAGACAGACAGACAGAGTTTTCAGGTTCAAAACCTATACTTCCCAGAAGATGGTCATTCACATCGGTAAAAAAAAAAAAAAAAAAAAAAAAAAAAAAAAGGCTTTTAATTTTTTTTTCCCCTGCCTGGGTAACCTGTCTCCTGCCTGTTTCAAAGTGAAAAAAGGGAAAAATCTTTTTTGGAGGGAAAAGGACCAAAATGCAGGCAGGTGGACTCCGTGGAAGGTGGATGGGGAGTTGCTCCTGCCCTGGCACTAGAGCCCCAGCTGCTGTTCCAGGTGCTCTCTGATAACAGAGATCTCCGTGTGTCGTGTCATGACACTGTCTCCAGGACTGAGCCTCAGGATAATGAGGATTCAAAACGAGGCAGGTGATACTGCCTTCAAAAGTAAATCCAGGGAGGTTTGGCGGTATGTCAGAGGGTTAAGGGCTTGTGGCGCTCACGAATAGAGGGGACAGGTGGAAGGATTTGGGGTCTGGCCCCCAGACCGCCACCTGCAGGGGATTCGCTTTACAGGGGGTGAAGCAGGTCTTTAGGAGCTCTATCTTTCTCTCCCACCCTGTATTTCCTCTGCTCTCTCCTTTTGTGTCTGTCAGATGCAAGGTCAGTAACAACAACAACAACAACAAAAACAATAACCACCACAGTGACCAAGCAACAAGGGCAGCGAAAGGGGAACAAATGGAGTGCAGGAGCTGTGGATTATTCGTGGCGTAGGCACTCAGCTGTGGCAATAACCCCTTGAGGCAATCAATCCATACATGAAGATGTAATACAGGTAACAGAGACGTATATGTCCCTGTGTGTTTCCACTGAGTTAATGTAAATGCACTTTTATTGACTTCTTCATTTATTTATTACCTTGCCACGAGAATTTCTTTTCATTGCTAAAAAAAAAGTGTCCCATCAAGGGTACCAAGTGGTGCCACACCCAGGTAAGCACTCATGTTACAATGCAGGAGGACTGGGCTTCAACAACCTGGTTCCCACCTGCCAGGGGAAATCTTTACAAGTGGTGCGGAAGTGCTGCAGTTGTCTCTCTCTGTGTCTCAAACTCTCTCTACGTCCCTTCCCTCTCAATTCCTGTCTATTTATTCCAGTGAATAATCAAGAAAATAGAAAGTCAAAAAAGAAAAAGGAAAAGGAAATATTCCACGACTTCAAATGGGCTACTCAGGACAATGCTTTCCTTGTTAAGATCCTCACAGCATTCCATATGCAGAAAGGCAAAGACGCCATGTATTTTTTAACCCAGTTTTTATATTTATTTATTTATTTATTTAGGTGCTTATTCATTTTTGTTATTGATGAATTAATGTTTTACATTTGACATTGACTAGGGATCTGACACCAGCGGACTCCAGTACCCCTATATGGTACTCTGCCTCTACAAAACCTATCCATTGAACTGTCCATCCATCCATCCATCCACCCATACATCTATCCATCCATTCATCCATCCATCCATCCATCCATCCATCCACCAGTCAACCAAGCTAAGTACAAAAGGAGATCTCTCCTTGAATGGTGAGGAGAAACAACGATGCATAGGTAGGTTGCAAAGGCCCAGTTTGGCTGAATAGGGCAGAGGGGCTGAACCAGGGAATGTGTTGGGGCGTGTGGGTTTGGGAGGGGTGAGCCGGAGACCCTGTGAGCTGGGTCACATTAGGGGCAGGCAGGGGGTGGAAGGGGTTGCGAACAGCTGTCACTGGAGAACCATCACAAGTGCTGGAGCTGGTGAGCAGGGCACCTGGAAGAGAGGACAGACAAAGGAGAGAAGCAAAGTGCGGTGGAGAGGAGAGGGGAGAGGATGGTGAGGACAGGAGAGGACAGGAGAGGACAGGATTGGAGGGGACCTGAGAAACCTACCTGGACAAAGGCAGCATACAGACATCCAGGAAGGCAGGCAGGCATGCAGGCAGCTCTGGCCTGGGCTCCCTGGATCCCGGGCGCACCTCCACCTGTCTTCTCTTGGCTGCCAGCCCTGAGGTCCCTCGTCGGTCAGCACTGTCTTCCCATCCTTCCGTCCGTCTGTGCCAGGGCCCAGGCGTCTGGGCGCTGTTGCCTGACCTAGTGGCAGGGCAGTTGGGCTGCCCAGTGCCAGTGTGGCCAGCACAGATTGCCAGGGGCTAGGACATCACAGAGGGCTCCTGTGGTTGCTAGGCCACGGGGACCCCGCCCATCCAGTTGACCAGCAGCCATGACCCCCACGCTGAACTTGACCTGAGGGGTGGTGGCCAGCCACCAGAGCCAGAGCCCCAGGCCAAGGCAGGTGCTGGTCGGCCGGGCCAAAGTGCTATGGGCAGATTGGTGTGTGTCTGGGCATGGGGCTGTCATCTGACAGTCCAGGGCGGGGGACCAAGTTCCGCCAGGCCCCTGTCCCACCATGTGCACTGACACACAGTCTTGCTGACTGACTGACAGTCCCCGCCCCAGAGATACCCACACCAAGTCCCTGGGTGCCCTGAGCTGCCCCTGAGGGTTGGTGGGTGCCTGCCTGGACACATGCCTCCGTTAAGGAGGCCTCTATTAATCCCGTTGCCTACTGACAGCTGCCCTCCTGCCCCTCCTCCTCCTCCTCCGCCTCCTCCTCCTCCTCTTCTTCCTCCTCCTCTTCCTACTCTTCCTCCACCTCTTCCTCCTCCTCCTCCTCCACCCCCTCCTCCTCTTCCTCATCCTCAGAGGGACTCACTCAGGGCCCTTGGCCTAGGCAAGCCAGGGCTGCTGCTCTGGCTTCTGCAGCTTCTATCCAGTGGGGGGGTGTAGGAATCTGTTCCTGTCAGTCCCTGATTCCTGGGACCTTCCATGCCTCCAGCTGCCCCCACTCTCTAGTCCTGACCCCTCCTCAAGGATGCCCCCTTTCTCCTTACCCTCTGTCCCCCAGCTCCCAACTAACATCTACTGTGTTCCTCCCTGCGCTACTTTACTGCCACCCTGCTTCTGCCCTTCAGCCCTCAGGGCCCAGTGCCAGCCCAGCTGCCATCTCACCATCCAGCAGGGGGACCTGCCCTAACCCCCTGCCACCACACCCACACACACAGCCCTGCACACACTCCTGGGCTCCTCTGCCCGCAGCCTGCCTCTCAAACAGTCTCCTTCTGCCCCCTAGCCCCCTTACAGCCTCTGCCACGGACCCCCACAGACACCTGGGCATGAGCAGTGCAGACATGCAAACAGCTCCCCTCGCCACCACTCCAGTTGCTCCAAGGTTGTCAAGAGTCTTTTTTTCATGCTGTAGAGGAGGGAGTTGATACAGTCCAATGTCCTGGGGAGCAAGAACTGCAAACAGTCCATCTACAATGTAACATTTGGGTCTCAGGCCGCCCAATCCCTAGTGCGCTGTGCAGACCTTTGACTGGCAAAAACACCCCATCTGAGCGTGAGATCTGGCTGGGCTAGTGGCTCTTTCTGTGGACTAAGAGACAGACAGACAGAGTTTTCAGGTTCAAAACCTATACTTCCCAGAAGATGGTCATTCACATCGGTAAAAAAAAAAAAAAAAAAAAAAAAAAAAAAAAGGCTTTTAATTTTTTTTTCCCCTGCCTGGGTAACCTGTCTCCTGCCTGTTTCAAAGTGAAAAAAGGGAAAAATCTTTTTTGGAGGGAAAAGGACCAAAATGCAGGCAGGTGGACTCCGTGGAAGGTGGATGGGGAGTTGCTCCTGCCCTGGCACTAGAGCCCCAGCTGCTGTTCCAGGTGCTCTCTGATAACAGAGATCTCCGTGTGTCGTGTCATGACACTGTCTCCAGGACTGAGCCTCAGGATAATGAGGATTCAAAACGAGGCAGGTGATACTGCCTTCAAAAGTAAATCCAGGGAGGTTTGGCGGTATGTCAGAGGGTTAAGGGCTTGTGGCGCTCACGAATAGAGGGGACAGGTGGAAGGATTTGGGGTCTGGCCCCCAGACCGCCACCTGCAGGGGATTCGCTTTACAGGGGGTGAAGCAGGTCTTTAGGAGCTCTATCTTTCTCTCCCACCCTGTATTTCCTCTGCTCTCTCCTTTTGTGTCTGTCAGATGCAAGGTCAGTAACAACAACAACAACAACAAAAACAATAACCACCACAGTGACCAAGCAACAAGGGCAGCGAAAGGGGAACAAATGGAGTGCAGGAGCTGTGGATTATTCGTGGCGTAGGCACTCAGCTGTGGCAATAACCCCTTGAGGCAATCAATCCATACATGAAGATGTAATACAGGTAACAGAGACGTATATGTCCCTGTGTGTTTCCACTGAGTTAATGTAAATGCACTTTTATTGACTTCTTCATTTATTTATTACCTTGCCACGAGAATTTCTTTTCATTGCTAAAAAAAAAGTGTCCCATCAAGGGTACCAAGTGGTGCCACACCCAGGTAAGCACTCATGTTACAATGCAGGAGGACTGGGCTTCAACAACCTGGTTCCCACCTGCCAGGGGAAATCTTTACAAGTGGTGCGGAAGTGCTGCAGTTGTCTCTCTCTGTGTCTCAAACTCTCTCTACGTCCCTTCCCTCTCAATTCCTGTCTATTTATTCCAGTGAATAATCAAGAAAATAGAAAGTCAAAAAAGAAAAAGGAAAAGGAAATATTCCACGACTTCAAATGGGCTACTCAGGACAATGCTTTCCTTGTTAAGATCCTCACAGCATTCCATATGCAGAAAGGCAAAGACGCCATGTATTTTTTAACCCAGTTTTTATATTTATTTATTTATTTATTTAGGTGCTTATTCATTTTTGTTATTGATGAATTAATGTTTTACATTTGACATTGACTAGGGATCTGACACCAGCGGACTCCAGTACCCCTATATGGTACTCTGCCTCTACAAAACCTATCCATTGAACTGTCCATCCATCCATCCATCCACCCATACATCTATCCATCCATTCATCCATCCATCCATCCATCCATCCATCCATCCACCAGTCAACCAAGCTAAGTACAAAAGGAGATCTCTCCTTGAATGGTGAGGAGAAACAACGATGCATAGGTAGGTTGCAAAGGCCCAGTTTGGCTGAATAGGGCAGAGGGGCTGAACCAGGGAATGTGTCGGGGCGTGTGGGTTTGGGAGGGGTGAGCCGGAGACCCTGTGAGCTGGGTCACATTAGGGGCAGGCAGGGGGTGGAAGGGGTTGCGAACAGCTGTCACTGGAGAACCATCACAAGTGCTGGAGCTGGTGAGCAGGGCACCTGGAAGAGAGGACAGACAAAGGAGAGAAGCAAAGTGCGGTGGAGAGGAGAGGGGAGAGGATGGTGAGGACAGGAGAGGACAGGAGAGGACAGGATTGGAGGGGACCTGAGAAACCTACCTGGACAAAGGCAGCATACAGACATCCAGGAAGGCAGGCAGGCATGCAGGCAGCTCGGGCCTGGGCTCCCTGGATCCCGGGCGCACCTCCACCTGTCTTCTCTTGGCTGCCAGCCCTGAGGTCCCTCGTCGGTCAGCACTGTCTTCCCATCCTTCCGTCCGTCTGTGCCAGGGCCCAGGCGTCTGGGCGCTGTTGCCTGACCTAGTGGCAGGGCAGTTGGGCTGCCCAGTGCCAGTGTGGCCAGCACAGATTGCCAGGGGCTAGGACATCACAGAGGGCTCCTGTGGTTGCTAGGCCACGGGGACCCCGCCCATCCAGTTGACCAGCAGCCATGACCCCCACGCTGAACTTGACCTGAGGGGTGGTGGCCAGCCACCAGAGACAGAGCCCCAGGCCAAGGCAGGTGCTGGTCGGCCGGGCCAAAGTGCTATGGGCAGATTGGTGTGTGTCTGGGCATGGGGCTGTCATCTGACAGTCCAGGGCGGGGGACCAAGATCCGCCAGGCCCCTGTCCCACCATGTGCACTGACACACAGTCTTGCTGACTGACTGACAGTCCCCGCCCCAGAGATACCCACACCAAGTCCCTGGGTGCCCTGAGCTGCCCCTGAGGGTTGGTGGGTGCCTGCCTGGACACATGCCTCCGTTAAGGAGGCCTCTATTAATCCCGTTGCCTACTGACAGCTGCCCTCCTGCCCCTCCTCCTCCTCCTCCGCCTCCTCCTCCTCCTCTTCTTCCTCCTCCTCTTCCTACTCTTCCTCCACCTCTTCCTCCTCCTCCTCCTCCACCCCCTCCTCCTCTTCCTCATCCTCAGAGGGACTCACTCAGGGCCCTTGGCCTAGGCAAGCCAGGGCTGCTGCTCTGGCTTCTGCAGCTTCTATCCAGTGGGGGGGTGTAGGAATCTGTTCCTGTCAGTCCCTGATTCCTGGGACCTTCCATGCCTCCAGCTGCCCCCACTCTCTAGTCCTGACCCCTCCTCAAGGATGCCCCCTTTCTCCTTACCCTCTGTCCCCCAGCTCCCAACTAACATCTACTGTGTTCCTCCCTGCGCTACTTTACTGCCACCCTGCTTCTGCCCTTCAGCCCTCAGGGCCCAGTGCCAGCCCAGCTGCCATCTCACCATCCAGCAGGGGGACCTGCCCTAACCCCCTGCCACCACACCCACACACACAGCCCTGCACACACTCCTGGGCTCCTCTGCCTGCAGCCTGCCTCTCAAACAGTCTCCTTCTGCCCCCTAGCCCCCTTACAGCCTCTGCCACGGACCCCCACAGACACCTGGGCATGAGCAGTGCAGACATGCAAACAGCTCCCCTCGCCCCCACTCCAGTTGCTCCAAGGTTGTCAAGAGTCTTTTTTTCATGCTGTAGAGGAGGGAGTTGAGACAGTCCAATGTCCTGGGGAGCAAGAACTGCAAACAGTCCATCTACAATGTAACATTTGGGTCTCAGGCCGCCCAATCCCTAGTGCGCTGTGCAGACCTTTGACTGGCAAAAACACCCCATCTGAGCGTGAGATCTGGCTGGGCTAGTGGCTCTTTCTGTGGACTAAGAGACAGACAGACAGAGTTTTCAGGTTCAAAACCTATACTTCCCAGAAGATGGTCATTCACATCGGTAAAAAAAAAAAAAAAAAAAAAAAAAAAAAAAAAAAAAAAAGGCTTTTAATTTTTTTTTTCCCCTGCCTGGGTAACCTGTCTCCTGCCTGTTTCAAAGTGAAAAAAGGGAAAAATCTTTTTTGGAGGGAAAAGGACCAAAATGCAGGCAGGTGGACTCCGTGGAAGGTGGATGGGGAGTTGCTCCTGCCCTGGCACTAGAGCCCCAGCTGCTGTTCCAGGTGCTCTCTGATAACAGAGATCTCCGTGTGTCCTGTCATGACACTGTCTCCAGGACTGAGCCTCAGGATAATGAGGATTCAAAACGAGGCAGGTGATACTGCCTTCAAAAGTAAATCCAGGGAGGTTTGGCGGTATGTCAGAGGGTTAAGGGCTTGTGGCGCTCACGAATAGAGGGGACAGGTGGAAGGATTTGGGGTCTGGCCCCCAGACCGCAACCTGCAGGGGATTCGCTTTACAGGGGGTGAAGCAGGTCTTTAGGAGCTCTATCTTTCTCTCCCACCCTGTATTTCCTCTGCTCTCTCCTTTTGTGTCTGTCAGATGCAAGGTCAGTAACAACAACAACAACAACAAAAACAATAACCACCACAGTGACCAAGCAACAAGGGCAGCGAAAGGGGAACAAATGGAGTGCAGGAGCTGTGGATTATTCGTGGCGTAGGCACTCAGCTGTGGCAATAACCCCTTGAGGCAATCAATCCATACATGAAGATGTAATACAGGTAACAGAGACGTATATGTCCCTGTGTGTTTCCACTGAGTTAATGTAAATGCACTTTTATTGACTTCTTCATTTATTTATTACCTTGCCACGAGAATTTCTTTTCATTGCTAAAAAAAAAGTGTCCCATCAAGGGTACCAAGTGGTGCCACACCCAGGTAAGCACTCATGTTACAATGCAGGAGGACTGGGCTTCAACAACCTGGTTCCCACCTGCCAGGGGAAATCTTTACAAGTGGTGCGGAAGTGCTGCAGTTGTCTCTCTCTGTGTCTCAAACTCTCTCTACGTCCCTTCCCTCTCAATTCCTGTCTATTTATTCCAGTGAATAATCAAGAAAATAGAAAGTCAAAAAAGAAAAAGGAAAAGGAAATATGCCACGACTTCAAATGGGCTACTCAGGACAATGCTTTCCTTGTTAAGATCCTCACAGCATTCCATATGCAGAAAGGCAAAGACGCCATGTATTTTTTAACCCAGTTTTTATATTTATTTATTTATTTATTTATTTAGGTGCTTATTCATTTTTGTTATTGATGAATTAATGTTTTACATTTGACATTGACTAGGGATCTGACACCAGCGGACTCCAGTACCCCTATATGGTACTCTGCCTCTACAAAACCTATCCATTGAACTGTCCATCCATCCATCCATCCACCCATACATCTATCCATCCATTCATCCATCCATCCATCCATCCATCCATCCATCCATCCACCAGTCAACCAAGCTAAGTACAAAAGGAGATCTCTCCTTGAATGGTGAGGAGAAACAACGATGCATAGGTAGGTTGCAAAGGCCCAGTTTGGCTGAATAGGGCAGAGGGGCTGAACCAGGGAATGTGTTGGGGCGTGTGGGTTTGGGAGGGGTGAGCCGGAGACCCTGTGAGCTGGGTCACATTAGGGGCAGGCAGGGGGTGGAAGGGGTTGCGAACAGCTGTCACTGGAGAACCATCACAAGTGCTGGAGCTGGTGAGCAGGGCACCTGGAAGAGAGGACAGACAAAGGAGAGAAGCAAAGTGCGGTGGAGAGGAGAGGGGAGAGGATGGTGAGGACAGGAGAGGACAGGAGAGGACAGGATTGGAGGGGACCTGAGAAACCTACCTGGACAAAGGCAGCATACAGACATCCAGGAAGGCAGGCAGGCATGCAGGCAGCTCTGGCCTGGGCTCCCTGGATCCCGGGCGCACCTCCACCTGTCTTCTCTTGGCTGCCAGCCCTGAGGTCCCTCGTCGGTCAGCACTGTCTTCCCATCCTTCCGTCCGTCTGTGCCAGGGCCCAGGCGTCTGGGCGCTGTTGCCTGACCTAGTGGCAGGGCAGTTGGGCTGCCCAGTGCCAGTGTGGCCAGCACAGATTGCCAGGGGCTAGGACATCACAGAGGGCTCCTGTGGTTGCTAGGCCACGGGGACCCCGCCCATCCAGTTGACCAGCAGCCATGACCCCCACGCTGAACTTGACCTGAGGGGTGGTGGCCAGCCACCAGAGCCAGAGCCCCAGGCCAAGGCAGGTGCTGGTCGGCCGGGCCAAAGTGCTATGGGCAGATTGGTGTGTGTCTGGGCATGGGGCTGTCATCTGACAGTCCAGGGCGGGGGACCAAGTTCCGCCAGGCCCCTGTCCCACCATGTGCACTGACACACAGTCTTGCTGACTGACTGACAGTCCCCGCCCCAGAGATACCCACACCAAGTCCCTGGGTGCCCTGAGCTGCCCCTGAGGGTTGGTGGGTGCCTGCCTGGACACATGCCTCCGTTAAGGAGGCCTCTATTAATCCCGTTGCCTACTGACAGCTGCCCTCCTGCCCCTCCTCCTCCTCCTCCGCCTCCTCCTCCTCCTCTTCTTCCTCCTCCTCTTCCTACTCTTCCTCCACCTCTTCCTCCTCCTCCTCCTCCACCCCCTCCTCCTCTTCCTCATCCTCAGAGGGACTCACTCAGGGCCCTTGGCCTAGGCAAGCCAGGGCTGCTGCTCTGGCTTCTGCAGCTTCTATCCAGTGGGGGGGTGTAGGAATCTGTTCCTGTCAGTCCCTGATTCCTGGGACCTTCCATGCCTCCAGCTGCCCCCACTCTCTAGTCCTGACCCCTCCTCAAGGATGCCCCCTTTCTCCTTACCCTCTGTCCCCCAGCTCCCAACTAACATCTACTGTGTTCCTCCCTGCGCTACTTTACTGCCACCCTGCTTCTGCCCTTCAGCCCTCAGGGCCCAGTGCCAGCCCAGCTGCCATCTCACCATCCAGCAGGGGGACCTGCCCTAACCCCCTGCCACCACACCCACACACACAGCCCTGCACACACTCCTGGGCTCCTCTGCCTGCAGCCTGCCTCTCAAACAGTCTCCTTCTGCCCCCTAGCCCCCTTACAGCCTCTGCCACGGACCCCCACAGACACCTGGGCATGAGCAGTGCAGACATGCAAACAGCTCCCCTCGCCCCCACTCCAGTTGCTCCAAGGTTGTCAAGAGTCTTTTTTTCATGCTGTAGAGGAGGGAGTTGAGACAGTCCAATGTCCTGGGGAGCAAGAACTGCAAACAGTCCATCTACAATGTAACATTTGGGTCTCAGGCCGCCCAATCCCTAGTGCGCTGTGCAGACCTTTGACTGGCAAAAACACCCCATCTGAGCGTGAGATCTGGCTGGGCTAGTGGCTCTTTCTGTGGACTAAGAGACAGACAGACAGAGTTTTCAGGTTCAAAACCTATACTTCCCAGAAGATGGTCATTCACATCGGTAAAAAAAAAAAAAAAAAAAAAAAAAAAGGCTTTTAATTTTTTTTTCCCCTGCCTGGGTAACCTGTCTCCTGCCTGTTTCAAAGTGAAAAAAGGGAAAAATCTTTTTTGGAGGGAAAAGGACCAAAATGCAGGCAGGTGGACTCCGTGGAAGGTGGATGGGGAGTTGCTCCTGCCCTGGCACTAGAGCCCCAGCTGCTGTTCCAGGTGCTCTCTGATAACAGAGATCTCCGTGTGTCGTGTCATGACACTGTCTCCAGGACTGAGCCTCAGGATAATGAGGATTCAAAACGAGGCAGGTGATACTGCCTTCAAAAGTAAATCCAGGGAGGTTTGGCGGTATGTCAGAGGGTTAAGGGCTTGTGGCGCTCACGAATAGAGGGGACAGGTGGAAGGATTTGGGGTCTGGCCCCCAGACCGCCACCTGCAGGGGAGTCGCTTTACAGGGGGTGAAGCAGGTCTTTAGGAGCTCTATCTTTCTCTCCCACCCTGTATTTCCTCTGCTCTCTCCTTTTGTGTCTGTCAGATGCAAGGTCAGTAACAACAACAACAACAACAAAAACAATAACCACCACAGTGACCAAGCAACAAGGGCAGCGAAAGGGGAACAAATGGAGTGCAGGAGCTGTGGATTATTCGTGGCGTAGGCACTCAGCTGTGGCAATAACCCCTTGAGGCAATCAATCCATACATGAAGATGTAATACAGGTAACAGAGACGTATATGTCCCTGTGTGTTTCCACTGAGTTAATGTAAATGCACTTTTATTGACTTCTTCATTTATTTATTACCTTGCCACGAGAATTTCTTTTCATTGCTAAAAAAAAAGTGTCCCATCAAGGGTACCAAGTGGTGCCACACCCAGGTAAGCACTCATGTTACAATGCAGGAGGACTGGGCTTCAACAACCTGGTTCCCACCTGCCAGGGGAAATCTTTACAAGTGGTGCGGAAGTGCTGCAGTTGTCTCTCTCTGTGTCTCAAACTCTCTCTACGTCCCTTCCCTCTCAATTCCTGTCTATTTATTCCAGTGAATAATCAAGAAAATAGAAAGTCAAAAAAGAAAAAGGAAAAGGAAATATTCCACGACTTCAAATGGGCTACTCAGGACAATGCTTTCCTTGTTAAGATCCTCACAGCATTCCATATGCAGAAAGGCAAAGACGCCATGTATTTTTTAACCCAGTTTTTATATTTATTTATTTATTTATTTAGGTGCTTATTCATTTTTGTTATTGATGAATTAATGTTTTACATTTGACATTGACTAGGGATCTGACACCAGCGGACTCCAGTACCCCTATATGGTACTCTGCCTCTACAAAACCTATCCATTGAACTGTCCATCCATCCATCCATCCACCCATACATCTATCCATCCATTCATCCATCCATCCATCCATCCATCCATCCACCAGTCAACCAAGCTAAGTACAAAAGGAGATCTCTCCTTGAATGGTGAGGAGAAACAACGATGCATAGGTAGGTTGCAAAGGCCCAGTTTGGCTGAATAGGGCAGAGGGGCTGAACCAGGGAATGTGTTGGGGCGTGTGGGTTTGGGAGGGGTGAGCCGGAGACCCTGTGAGCTGGGTCACATTAGGGGCAGGCAGGGGGTGGAAGGGGTTGCGAACAGCTGTCACTGGAGAACCATCACAAGTGCTGGAGCTGGTGAGCAGGGCACCTGGAAGAGAGGACAGACAAAGGAGAGAAGCAAAGTGCGGTGGAGAGGAGAGGGGAGAGGATGGTGAGGACAGGAGAGGACAGGAGAGGACAGGATTGGAGGGGACCTGAGAAACCTACCTGGACAAAGGCAGCATACAGACATCCAGGAAGGCAGGCAGGCATGCAGGCAGCTCTGGCCTGGGCTCCCTGGATCCCGGGCGCACCTCCACCTGTCTTCTCTTGGCTGCCAGCCCTGAGGTCCCTCGTCGGTCAGCACTGTCTTCCCATCCTTCCGTCCGTCTGTGCCAGGGCCCAGGCGTCTGGGCGCTGTTGCCTGACCTAGTGGCAGGGCAGTTGGGCTGCCCAGTGCCAGTGTGGCCAGCACAGATTGCCAGGGGCTAGGACATCACAGAGGGCTCCTGTGGTTGCTAGGCCACGGGGACCCCGCCCATCCAGTTGACCAGCAGCCATGACCCCCACGCTGAACTTGACCTGAGGGGTGGTGGCCAGCCACCAGAGCCAGAGCCCCAGGCCAAGGCAGGTGCTGGTCGGCCGGGCCAAAGTGCTATGGGCAGATTGGTGTGTGTCTGGGCATGGGGCTGTCATCTGACAGTCCAGGGCGGGGGACCAAGTTCCGCCAGGCCCCTGTCCCACCATGTGCACTGACACACAGTCTTGCTGACTGACTGACAGTCCCCGCCCCAGAGATACCCACACCAAGTCCCTGGGTGCCCTGAGCTGCCCCTGAGGGTTGGTGGGTGCCTGCCTGGACACATGCCTCCGTTAAGGAGGCCTCTATTAATCCCGTTGCCTACTGACAGCTGCCCTCCTGCCCCTCCTCCTCCTCCTCCGCCTCCTCCTCCTCCTCTTCTTCCTCCTACTCTTCCTACTCTTCCTCCACCTCTTCCTCCTCCTCCTCCTCCACCCCCTCCTCCTCTTCCTCATCCTCAGAGGGACTCACTCAGGGCCCTTGGCCTAGGCAAGCCAGGGCTGCTGCTCTGGCTTCTGCAGCTTCTATCCAGTGGGGGGGTGTAGGAATCTGTTCCTGTCAGTCCCTGATTCCTGGGACCTTCCATGCCTCCAGCTGCCCCCACTCTCTAGTCCTGACCCCTCCTCAAGGATGCCCCCTTTCTCCTTACCCTCTGTCCCCCAGCTCCCAACTAACATCTACTGTGTTCCTCCCTGCGCTACTTTACTGCCACCCTGCTTCTGCCCTTCAGCCCTCAGGGCCCAGTGCCAGCCCAGCTGCCATCTCACCATCCAGCAGGGGGACCTGCCCTAACCCCCTGCCACCACACCCACACACACAGCCCTGCACACACTCCTGGGCTCCTCTGCCTGCAGCCTGCCTCTCAAACAGTCTCCTTCTGCCCCCTAGCCCCCTTACAGCCTCTGCCACGGACCCCCACAGACACCTGGGCATGAGCAGTGCAGACATGCAAACAGCTCCCCTCGCCCCCACTCCAGTTGCTCCAAGGTTGTCAAGAGTCTTTTTTTCATGCTGTAGAGGAGGGAGTTGAGACAGTCCAATGTCCTGGGGAGCAAGAACTGCAAACAGTCCATCTACAATGTAACATTTGGGTCTCAGGCCGCCCAATCCCTAGTGCGCTGTGCAGACCTTTGACTGGCAAAAACACCCCATCTGAGCGTGAGATCTGGCTGGGCTAGTGGCTCTTTCTGTGGACTAAGAGACAGACAGACAGAGTTTTCAGGTTCAAAACCTATACTTCCCAGAAGATGGTCATTCACATCGGTAAAAAAAAAAAAAAAAAAAAAAAAAAAGGCTTTTAATTTTTTTTTCCCCTGCCTGGGTAACCTGTCTCCTGCCTGTTTCAAAGTGAAAAAAGGGAAAAATCTTTTTTGGAGGGAAAAGGACCAAAATGCAGGCAGGTGGACTCCGTGGAAGGTGGATGGGGAGTTGCTCCTGCCCTGGCACTAGAGCCCCAGCTGCTGTTCCAGGTGCTCTCTGATAACAGAGATCTCCGTGTGTCGTGTCATGACACTGTCTCCAGGACTGAGCCTCAGGATAATGAGGATTCAAAACGAGGCAGGTGATACTGCCTTCAAAAGTAAATCCAGGGAGGTTTGGCGGTATGTCAGAGGGTTAAGGGCTTGTGGCGCTCACGAATAGAGGGGACAGGTGGAAGGATTTGGGGTCTGGCCCCCAGACCGCCACCTGCAGGGGATTCGCTTTACAGGGGGTGAAGCAGGTCTTTAGGAGCTCTATCTTTCTCTCCCACCCTGTATTTCCTCTGCTCTCTCCTTTTGTGTCTGTCAGATGCAAGGTCAGTAACAACAACAACAACAACAAAAACAATAACCACCACAGTGACCAAGCAACAAGGGCAGCGAAAGGGGAACAAATGGAGTGCAGGAGCTGTGGATTATTCGTGGCGTAGGCACTCAGCTGTGGCAATAACCCCTTGAGGCAATCAATCCATACATGAAGATGTAATACAGGTAACAGAGACGTATATGTCCCTGTGTGTTTCCACTGAGTTAATGTAAATGCACTTTTATTGACTTCTTCATTTATTTATTACCTTGCCACGAGAATTTCTTTTCATTGCTAAAAAAAAAGTGTCCCATCAAGGGTACCAAGTGGTGCCACACCCAGGTAAGCACTCATGTTACAATGCAGGAGGACTGGGCTTCAACAACCTGGTTCCCACCTGCCAGGGGAAATCTTTACAAGTGGTGCGGAAGTGCTGCAGTTGTCTCTCTCTGTGTCTCAAACTCTCTCTACGTCCCTTCCCTCTCAATTCCTGTCTATTTATTCCAGTGAATAATCAAGAAAATAGAAAGTCAAAAAAGAAAAAGGAAAAGGAAATATGCCACGACTTCAAATGGGCTACTCAGGACAATGCTTTCCTTGTTAAGATCCTCACAGCATTCCATATGCAGAAAGGCAAAGACGCCATGTATTTTTTAACCCAGTTTTTATATTTATTTATTTATTTATTTAGGTGCTTATTCATTTTTGTTATTGATGAATTAATGTTTTACATTTGACATTGACTAGGGATCTGACACCAGCGGACTCCAGTACCCCTATATGGTACTCTGCCTCTACAAAACCTATCCATTGAACTGTCCATCCATCCATCCATCCACCCATACATCTATCCATCCATTCATCCATCCATCCATCCATCCATCCATCCATCCATCCACCAGTCAACCAAGCTAAGTACAAAAGGAGATCTCTCCTTGAATGGTGAGGAGAAACAACGATGCATAGGTAGGTTGCAAAGGCCCAGTTTGGCTGAATAGGGCAGAGGGGCTGAACCAGGGAATGTGTTGGGGCGTGTGGGTTTGGGAGGGGTGAGCCGGAGACCCTGTGAGCTGGGTCACATTAGGGGCAGGCAGGGGGTGGAAGGGGTTGCGAACAGCTGTCACTGGAGAACCATCACAAGTGCTGGAGCTGGTGAGAAGGGCACCTGGAAGAGAGGACAGACAAAGGAGAGAAGCAAAGTGCGGTGGAGAGGAGAGGGGAGAGGATGGTGAGGACAGGAGAGGACAGGAGAGGACAGGATTGGAGGGGACCTGAGAAACCTACCTGGACAAAGGCAGCATACAGACATCCAGGAAGGCAGGCAGGCATGCAGGCAGCTCTGGCCTGGGCTCCCTGGATCCCGGGCGCACCTCCACCTGTCTTCTCTTGGCTGCCAGCCCTGAGGTCCCTCGTCGGTCAGCACTGTCTTCCCATCCTTCCGTCCGTCTGTGCCAGGGCCCAGGCGTCTGGGCGCTGTTGCCTGAACTAGTGTCAGGGCAGTTGGGCTGCCCAGTGCCAGTGTGGCCAGCACAGATTGCCAGGGGCTAGGACATCACAGAGGGCTCCTGTGGTTGCTAGGCCACGGGGACCCCGCCCATCCAGTTGACCAGCAGCCATGACCCCCACGCTGAACTTGACCTGAGGGGTGGTGGCCAGCCACCAGAGCCAGAGCCCCAGGCCAAGGCAGGTGCTGGTCGGCCGGGCCAAAGTGCTATGGGCAGATTGGTGTGTGTCTGGGCATGGGGCTGTCATCTGACAGTCCAGGGCGGGGGACCAAGTTCCGCCAGGCCCCTGTCCCACCATGTGCACTGACACACAGTCTTGCTGACTGACTGACAGTCCCCGCCCCAGAGATACCCACACCAAGTCCCTGGGTGCCCTGAGCTGCCCCTGAGGGTTGGTGGGTGCCTGCCTGGACACATGCCTCCGTTAAGGAGGCCTCTATTAATCCCGTTGCCTACTGACAGCTGCCCTCCTGCCCCTCCTCCTCCTCCTCCGCCTCCTCCTCCTCCTCTTCTTCCTCCTCCTCTTCCTACTCTTCCTCCACCTCTTCCTCCTCCTCCTCCTCCACCCCCTCCTCCTCTTCCTCATCCTCAGAGGGACTCACTCAGGGCCCTTGGCCTAGGCAAGCCAGGGCTGCTGCTCTGGCTTCTGCAGCTTCTATCCAGTGGGGGGGTGTAGGAATCTGTTCCTGTCAGTCCCTGATTCCTGGGACCTTCCATGCCTCCAGCTGCCCCCACTCTCTAGTCCTGACCCCTCCTCAAGGATGCCCCCTTTCTCCTTACCCTCTGTCCCCCAGCTCCCAACTAACATCTACTGTGTTCCTCCCTGCGCTACTTTACTGCCACCCTGCTTCTGCCCTTCAGCCCTCAGGGCCCAGTGCCAGCCCAGCTGCCATCTCACCATCCAGCAGGGGGACCTGCCCTAACCCCCTGCCACCACACCCACACACACAGCCCTGCACACACTCCTGGGCTCCTCTGCCTGCAGCCTGCCTCTCAAACAGTCTCCTTCTGCCCCCTAGCCCCCTTACAGCCTCTGCCACGGACCCCCACAGACACCTGGGCATGAGCAGTGCAGACATGCAAACAGCTCCCCTCGCCCCCACTCCAGTTGCTCCAAGGTTGTCAAGAGTCTTTTTTTCATGCTGTAGAGGAGGGAGTTGAGACAGTCCAATGTCCTGGGGAGCAAGAACTGCAAACAGTCCATCTACAATGTAACATTTGGGTCTCAGGCCGCCCAATCCCTAGTGCGCTGTGCAGACCTTTGACTGGCAAAAACACCCCATCTGAGCGTGAGATCTGGCTGGGCTAGTGGCTCTTTCTGTGGACTAAGAGACAGACAGACAGAGTTTTCAGGTTCAAAACCTATACTTCCCAGAAGATGGTCATTCACATCGGTAAAAAAAAAAAAAAAAAAAAAAAAAAGGCTTTTAATTTTTTTTTCCCCTGCCTGGGTAACCTGTCTCCTGCCTGTTTCAAAGTGAAAAAAGGGAAAAATCTTTTTTGGAGGGAAAAGGACCAAAATGCAGGCAGGTGGACTCCGTGGAAGGTGGATGGGGAGTTGCTCCTGCCCTGGCACTAGAGCCCCAGCTGCTGTTCCAGGTGCTCTCTGATAACAGAGATCTCCGTGTGTCGTGTCATGACACTGTCTCCAGGACTGAGCCTCAGGATAATGAGGATTCAAAACGAGGCAGGTGATACTGCCTTCAAAAGTAAATCCAGGGAGGTTTGGCGGTATGTCAGAGGGTTAAGGGCTTGTGGCGCTCACGAATAGAGGGGACAGGTGGAAGGATTTGGGGTCTGGCCCCCAGACCGCCACCTGCAGGGGATTCGCTTTACAGGGGGTGAAGCAGGTCTTTAGGAGCTCTATCTTTCTCTCCCACCCTGTATTTCCTCTGCTCTCTCCTTTTGTGTCTGTCAGATGCAAGGTCAGTAACAACAACAACAACAACAAAAACAATAACCACCACAGTGACCAAGCAACAAGGGCAGCGAAAGGGGAACAAATGGAGTGCAGGAGCTGTGGATTATTCGTGGCGTAGGCACTCAGCTGTGGCAATAACCCCTTGAGGCAATCAATCCATACATGAAGATGTAATACAGGTAACAGAGACGTATATGTCCCTGTGTGTTTCCACTGAGTTAATGTAAATGCACTTTTAT
Organism: Erinaceus europaeus; assembly: GCF_950295315.1. Classification (NCBI taxonomy): domain Eukaryota; kingdom Metazoa; phylum Chordata; class Mammalia; order Eulipotyphla; family Erinaceidae; genus Erinaceus; species Erinaceus europaeus. Next base: position 611,431 of record NW_026647137.1, on the reverse strand, counting down.
TGACTTCTTCATTTATTTATTACCTTGCCACGAGAATTTCTTTTCATTGCTAAAAAAAAAGTGTCCCATCAAGGGTACCAAGTGGTGCCACACCCAGGTAAGCACTCATGTTACAATGCAGGAGGACTGGGCTTCAACAACCTGGTTCCCACCTGCCAGGGGAAATCTTTACAAGTGGTGCGGAAGTGCTGCAGTTGTCTCTCTCTGTGTCTCAAACTCTCTCTACGTCCCTTCCCTCTCAATTCCTGTCTATTTATTCCAGTGAATAATCAAGAAAATAGAAAGTCAAAAAAGAAAAAGGAAAAGGAAATATTCCACGACTTCAAATGGGCTACTCAGGACAATGCTTTCCTTGTTAAGATCCTCACAGCATTCCATATGCAGAAAGGCAAAGACGCCATGTATTTTTTAACCCAGTTTTTATATTTATTTATTTATTTATTTAGGTGCTTATTCATTTTTGTTATTGATGAATTAATGTTTTACATTTGACATTGACTAGGGATCTGACACCAGCGGACTCCAGTACCCCTATATGGTACTCTGCCTCTACAAAACCTATCCATTGAACTGTCCATCCATCCATCCATCCACCCATACATCTATCCATCCATTCATCCATCCATCCATCCATCCATCCATCCACCAGTCAACCAAGCTAAGTACAAAAGGAGATCTCTCCTTGAATGGTGAGGAGAAACAACGATGCATAGGTAGGTTGCAAAGGCCCAGTTTGGCTGAATAGGGCAGAGGGGCTGAACCAGGGAATGTGTTGGGGCGTGTGGGTTTGGGAGGGGTGAGCCGGAGACCCTGTGAGCTGGGTCACATTAGGGGCAGGCAGGGGGTGGAAGGGGTTGCGATCAGCTGTCACTGGAGAACCATCACAAGTGCTGGAGCTGGTGAGCAGGGCACCTGGAAGAGAGGACAGACAAAGGAGAGAAGCAAAGTGCGGTGGAGAGGAGAGGGGAGAGGATGGTGAGGACAGGAGAGGACAGGAGAGGACAGGATTGGAGGGGACCTGAGAAACCTACCTGGACAAAGGCAGCATACAGACATCCAGGAAGGCAGGCAGGCATGCAGGCAGCTCTGGCCTGGGCTCCCTGGATCCCGGGCGCACCTCCACCTGTCTTCTCTTGGCTGCCAGCCCTGAGGTCCCTCGTCGGTCAGCACTGTCTTCCCATCCTTCCGTCCCTCTGTGCCAGGGCCCAGGCGTCTGGGCGCTGTTGCCTGACCTAGTGGCAGGGCAGTTGGGCTGCCCAGTGCCAGTGTGGCCAGCACAGATTGCCAGGGGCTAGGACATCACAGAGGGCTCCTGTGGTTGCTAGGCCACGGGGACCCCGCCCATCCAGTTGACCAGCAGCCATGACCCCCACGCTGAACTTGACCTGAGGGGTGGTGGCCAGCCACCAGAGCCAGAGCCCCAGGCCAAGGCAGGTGCTGGTCGGCCGGGCCAAAGTGCTATGGGCAGATTGGTGTGTGTCTGGGCATGGGGCTGTCATCTGACAGTCCAGGGCGGGGGACCAAGTTCCGCCAGGCCCCTGTCCCACCATGTGCACTGACACACAGTCTTGCTGACTGACTGACAGTCCCCGCCCCAGAGATACCCACACCAAGTCCCTGGGTGCCCTGAGCTGCCCCTGAGGGTTGGTGGGTGCCTGCCTGGACACATGCCTCCGTTAAGGAGGCCTCTATTAATCCCGTTGCCTACTGACAGCTGCCCTCCTGCCCCTCCTCCTCCTCCTCCGCCTCCTCCTCCTCCTCTTCTTCCTCCTCCTCTTCCTACTCTTCCTCCACCTCTTCCTCCTCCTCCTCCTCCACCCCCTCCTCCTCTTCCTCATCCTCAGAGGGACTCACTCAGGGCCCTTGGCCTAGGCAAGCCAGGGCTGCTGCTCTGGCTTCTGCAGCTTCTATCCAGTGGGGGGGTGTAGGAATCTGTTCCTGTCAGTCCCTGATTCCTGGGACCTTCCATGCCTCCAGCTGCCCCCACTCTCTAGTCCTGACCCCTCCTCAAGGATGCCCCCTTTCTCCTTACCCTCTGTCCCCCAGCTCCCAACTAACATCTACTGTGTTCCTCCCTGCGCTACTTTACTGCCACCCTGCTTCTGCCCTTCAGCCCTCAGGGCCCAGTGCCAGCCCAGCTGCCATCTCACCATCCAGCAGGGGGACCTGCCCTAACCCCCTGCCACCACACCCACACACACAGCCCTGCACACACTCCTGGGCTCCTCTGCCTGCAGCCTGCCTCTCAAACAGTCTCCTTCTGCCCCCTAGCCCCCTTACAGCCTCTGCCACGGACCCCCACAGACACCTGGGCATGAGCAGTGCAGACATGCAAACAGCTCCCCTCGCCCCCACTCCAGTTGCTCCAAGGTTGTCAAGAGTCTTTTTTTCATGCTGTAGAGGAGGGAGTTGAGACAGTCCAATGTCCTGGGGAGCAAGAACTGCAAACAGTCCATCTACAATGTAACATTTGGGTCTCAGGCCGCCCAATCCCTAGTGCGCTGTGCAGACCTTTGACTGGCAAAAACACCCCATCTGAGCGTGAGATCTGGCTGGGCTAGTGGCTCTTTCTGTGGACTAAGAGACAGACAGACAGAGTTTTCAGGTTCAAAACCTATACTTCCCAGAAGATGGTCATTCACATCGGTAAAAAAAAAAAAAAAAAAAAAAAAAAGGCTTTTAATTTTTTTTTCCCCTGCCTGGGTAACCTGTCTCCTGCCTGTTTCAAAGTGAAAAAAGGGAAAAATCTTTTTTGGAGGGAAAAGGACCAAAATGCAGGCAGGTGGACTCCGTGGAAGGTGGATGGGGAGTTGCTCCTGCCCTGGCACTAGAGCCCCAGCTGCTGTTCCAGGTGCTCTCTGATAACAGAGATCTCCGTGTGTCGTGTCATGACACTGTCTCCAGGACTGAGCCTCAGGATAATGAGGATTCAAAACGAGGCAGGTGATACTGCCTTCAAAAGTAAATCCAGGGAGGTTTGGCGGTATGTCAGAGGGTTAAGGGCTTGTGGCGCTCACGAATAGAGGGGACAGGTGGAAGGATTTGGGGTCTGGCCCCCAGACCGCCACCTGCAGGGGATTCGCTTTACAGGGGGTGAAGCAGGTCTTTAGGAGCTCTATCTTTCTCTCCCACCCTGTATTTCCTCTGCTCTCTCCTTTTGTGTCTGTCAGATGCAAGGTCAGTAACAACAACAACAACAACAAAAACAATAACCACCACAGTGACCAAGCAACAAGGGCAGCGAAAGGGGAACAAATGGAGTGCAGGAGCTGTGGATTATTCGTGGCGTAGGCACTCAGCTGTGGCAATAACCCCTTGAGGCAATCAATCCATACATGAAGATGTAATACAGGTAACAGAGACGTATATGTCCCTGTGTGTTTCCACTGAGTTAATGTAAATGCACTTTTATTGACTTCTTCATTTATTTATTACCTTGCCACGAGAATTTCTTTTCATTGCTAAAAAAAAAGTGTCCCATCAAGGGTACCAAGTGGTGCCACACCCAGGTAAGCACTCATGTTACAATGCAGGAGGACTGGGCTTCAACAACCTGGTTCCCACCTGCCAGGGGAAATCTTTACAAGTGGTGCGGAAGTGCTGCAGTTGTCTCTCTCTGTGTCTCAAACTCTCTCTACGTCCCTTCCCTCTCAATTCCTGTCTATTTATTCCAGTGAATAATCAAGAAAATAGAAAGTCAAAAAAGAAAAAGGAAAAGGAAATATGCCACGACTTCAAATGGGCTACTCAGGACAATGCTTTCCTTGTTAAGATCCTCACAGCATTCCATATGCAGAAAGGCAAAGACGCCATGTATTTTTTAACCCAGTTTTTATATTTATTTATTTATTTATTTAGGTGCTTATTCATTTTTGTTATTGATGAATTAATGTTTTACATTTGACATTGACTAGGGATCTGACACCAGCGGACTCCAGTACCCCTATATGGTACTCTGCCTCTACAAAACCTATCCATTGAACTGTCCATCCATCCATCCATCCACCCATACATCTATCCATCCATTCATCCATCCATCCATCCATCCATCCATCCATCCATCCACCAGTCAACCAAGCTAAGTACAAAAGGAGATCTCTCCTTGAATGGTGAGGAGAAACAACGATGCATAGGTAGGTTGCAAAGGCCCAGTTTGGCTGAATAGGGCAGAGGGGCTGAACCAGGGAATGTGTTGGGGCGTGTGGGTTTGGGAGGGGTGAGCCGGAGACCCTGTGAGCTGGGTCACATTAGGGGCAGGCAGGGGGTGGAAGGGGTTGCGAACAGCTGTCACTGGAGAACCATCACAAGTGCTGGAGCTGGTGAGCAGGGCACCTGGAAGAGAGGACAGACAAAGGAGAGAAGCAAAGTGCGGTGGAGAGGAGAGGGGAGAGGATGGTGAGGACAGGAGAGGACAGGAGAGGACAGGATTGGAGGGGACCTGAGAAACCTACCTGGACAAAGGCAGCATACAGACATCCAGGAAGGCAGGCAGGCATGCAGGCAGCTCTGGCCTGGGCTCCCTGGATCCCGGGCGCACCTCCACCTGTCTTCTCTTGGCTGCCAGCCCTGAGGTCCCTCGTCGGTCAGCACTGTCTTCCCATCCTTCCGTCCGTCTGTGCCAGGGCCCAGGCGTCTGGGCGCTGTTGCCTGAACTAGTGTCAGGGCAGTTGGGCTGCCCAGTGCCAGTGTGGCCAGCACAGATTGCCAGGGGCTAGGACATCACAGAGGGCTCCTGTGGTTGCTAGGCCACGGGGACCCCGCCCATCCAGTTGACCAGCAGCCATGACCCCCACGCTGAACTTGACCTGAGGGGTGGTGGCCAGCCACCAGAGCCAGAGCCCCAGGCCAAGGCAGGTGCTGGTCGGCCGGGCCAAAGTGCTATGGGCAGATTGGTGTGTGTCTGGGCATGGGGCTGTCATCTGACAGTCCAGGGCGGGGGACCAAGTTCCGCCAGGCCCCTGTCCCACCATGTGCACTGACACACAGTCTTGCTGACTGACTGACAGTCCCCGCCCCAGAGATACCCACACCAAGTCCCTGGGTGCCCTGAGCTGCCCCTGAGGGTTGGTGGGTGCCTGCCTGGACACATGCCTCCGTTAAGGAGGCCTCTATTAATCCCGTTGCCTACTGACAGCTGCCCTCCTGCCCCTCCTCCTCCTCCTCCGCCTCCTCCTCCTCCTCTTCTTCCTCCTCCTCTTCCTACTCTTCCTCCACCTCTTCCTCCTCCTCCTCCTCCACCCCCTCCTCCTCTTCCTCATCCTCAGAGGGACTCACTCAGGGCCCTTGGCCTAGGCAAGCCAGGGCTGCTGCTCTGGCTTCTGCAGCTTCTATCCAGTGGGGGGGTGTAGGAATCTGTTCCTGTCAGTCCCTGATTCCTGGGACCTTCCATGCCTCCAGCTGCCCCCACTCTCTAGTCCTGACCCCTCCTCAAGGATGCCCCCTTTCTCCTTACCCTCTGTCCCCCAGCTCCCAACTAACATCTACTGTGTTCCTCCCTGCGCTACTTTACTGCCACCCTGCTTCTGCCCTTCAGCCCTCAGGGCCCAGTGCCAGCCCAGCTGCCATCTCACCATCCAGCAGGGGGACCTGCCCTAACCCCCTGCCACCACACCCACACACACAGCCCTGCACACACTCCTGGGCTCCTCTGCCTGCAGCCTGCCTCTCAAACAGTCTCCTTCTGCCCCCTAGCCCCCTTACAGCCTCTGCCACGGACCCCCACAGACACCTGGGCATGAGCAGTGCAGACATGCAAACAGCTCCCCTCGCCCCCACTCCAGTTGCTCCAAGGTTGTCAAGAGTCTTTTTTTCATGCTGTAGAGGAGGGAGTTGAGACAGTCCAATGTCCTGGGGAGCAAGAACTGCAAACAGTCCATCTACAATGTAACATTTGGGTCTCAGGCCGCCCAATCCCTAGTGCGCTGTGCAGACCTTTGACTGGCAAAAACACCCCATCTGAGCGTGAGATCTGGCTGGGCTAGTGGCTCTTTCTGTGGACTAAGAGACAGACAGACAGAGTTTTCAGGTTCAAAACCTATACTTCCCAGAAGATGGTCATTCACATCGGTAAAAAAAAAAAAAAAAAAAAAAAAAAAAGGCTTTTAATTTTTTTTTCCCCTGCCTGGGTAACCTGTCTCCTGCCTGTTTCAAAGTGAAAAAAGGGAAAAATCTTTTTTGGAGGGAAAAGGACCAAAATGCAGGCAGGTGGACTCCGTGGAAGGTGGATGGGGAGTTGCTCCTGCCCTGGCACTAGAGCCCCAGCTGCTGTTCCAGGTGCTCTCTGATAACAGAGATCTCCGTGTGTCGTGTCATGACACTGTCTCCAGGACTGAGCCTCAGGATAATGAGGATTCAAAACGAGGCAGGTGATACTGCCTTCAAAAGTAAATCCAGGGAGGTTTGGCGGTATGTCAGAGGGTTAAGGGCTTGTGGCGCTCACGAATAGAGGGGACAGGTGGAAGGATTTGGGGTCTGGCCCCCAGACCGCCACCTGCAGGGGATTCGCTTTACAGGGGGTGAAGCAGGTCTTTAGGAGCTCTATCTTTCTCTCCCACCCTGTATTTCCTCTGCTCTCTCCTTTTGTGTCTGTCAGATGCAAGGTCAGTAACAACAACAACAACAACAAAAACAATAACCACCACAGTGACCAAGCAACAAGGGCAGCGAAAGGGGAACAAATGGAGTGCAGGAGCTGTGGATTATTCGTGGCGTAGGCACTCAGCTGTGGCAATAACCCCTTGAGGCAATCAATCCATACATGAAGATGTAATACAGGTAACAGAGACGTATATGTCCCTGTGTGTTTCCACTGAGTTAATGTAAATGCACTTTTATTGACTTCTTCATTTATTTATTACCTTGCCACGAGAATTTCTTTTCATTGCTAAAAAAAAAGTGTCCCATCAAGGGTACCAAGTGGTGCCACACCCAGGTAAGCACTCATGTTACAATGCAGGAGGACTGGGCTTCAACACCCTGGTTCCCACCTGCCAGGGGAAATCTTTACAAGTGGTGCGGAAGTGCTGCAGTTGTCTCTCTCTGTGTCTCAAACTCTCTCTACGTCCCTTCCCTCTCAATTCCTGTCTATTTATTCCAGTGAATAATCAAGAAAATAGAAAGTCAAAAAAGAAAAAGGAAAAGGAAATATTCCACGACTTCAAATGGGCTACTCAGGACAATGCTTTCCTTGTTAAGATCCTCACAGCATTCCATATGCAGAAAGGCAAAGACGCCATGTATTTTTTAACCCAGTTTTTATATTTATTTATTTATTTATTTAGGTGCTTATTCATTTTTGTTATTGATGAATTAATGTTTTACATTTGACATTGACTAGGGATCTGACACCAGCGGACTCCAGTACCCCTATATGGTACTCTGCCTCTACAAAACCTATCCATTGAACTGTCCATCCATCCATCCATCCACCCATACATCTATCCATCCATTCATCCATCCATCCATCCATCCATCCATCCATCCACCAGTCAACCAAGCTAAGTACAAAAGGAGATCTCTCCTTGAATGGTGAGGAGAAACAACGATGCATAGGTAGGTTGCAAAGGCCCAGTTTGGCTGAATAGGGCAGAGGGGCTGAACCAGGGAATGTGTTGGGGCGTGTGGGTTTGGGAGGGGTGAGCCGGAGACCCTGTGAGCTGGGTCACATTAGGGGCAGGCAGGGGGTGGAAGGGGTTGCGAACAGCTGTCACTGGAGAACCATCACAAGTGCTGGAGCTGGTGAGCAGGGCACCTGGAAGAGAGGACAGACAAAGGAGAGAAGCAAAGTGCGGTGGAGAGGAGAGGGGAGAGGATGGTGAGGACAGGAGAGGACAGGAGAGGACAGGATTGGAGGGGACCTGAGAAACCTACCTGGACAAAGGCAGCATACAGACATCCAGGAAGGCAGGCAGGCATGCAGGCAGCTCTGGCCTGGGCTCCCTGGATCCCGGGCGCACCTCCACCTGTCTTCTCTTGGCTGCCAGCCCTGAGGTCCCTCGTCGGTCAGCACTGTCTTCCCATCCTTCCGTCCGTCTGTGCCAGGGCCCAGGCGTCTGGGCGCTGTTGCCTGACCTAGTGGCAGGGCAGTTGGGCTGCCCAGTGCCAGTGTGGCCAGCACAGATTGCCAGGGGCTAGGACATCACAGAGGGCTCCTGTGGTTGCTAGGCCACGGGGACCCCGCCCATCCAGTTGACCAGCAGCCATGACCCCCATGCTGAACTTGACCTGAGGGGTGGTGGCCAGCCACCAGAGACAGAGCCCCAGGCCAAGGCAGGTGCTGGTCGGCCGGGCCAAAGTGCTATGGGCAGATTGGTGTGTGTCTGGGCATGGGGCTGTCATCTGACAGTCCAGGGCGGGGGACCAAGTTCCGCCAGGCCCCTGTCCCACCATGTGCACTGACACACAGTCTTGCTGACTGACTGACAGTCCCCGCCCCAGAGATACCCACACCAAGTCCCTGGGTGCCCTGAGCTGCCCCTGAGGGTTGGTGGGTGCCTGCCTGGACACATGCCTCCGTTAAGGAGGCCTCTATTAATCCCGTTGCCTACTGACAGCTGCCCTCCTGCCCCTCCTCCTCCTCCTCCGCCTCCTCCTCCTCCTCTTCTTCCTCCTCCTCTTCCTACTCTTCCTCCACCTCTTCCTCCTCCTCCTCCTCCACCCCCTCCTCCTCTTCCTCATCCTCAGAGGGACTCACTCAGGGCCCTTGGCCTAGGCAAGCCAGGGCTGCTGCTCTGGCTTCTGCAGCTTCTATCCAGTGGGGGGGTGTAGGAATCTGTTCCTGTCAGTCCCTGATTCCTGGGACCTTCCATGCCTCCAGCTGCCCCCACTCTCTAGTCCTGACCCCTCCTCAAGGATGCCCCCTTTCTCCTTACCCTCTGTCCCCCAGCTCCCAACTAACATCTACTGTGTTCCTCCCTGCGCTACTTTACTGCCACCCTGCTTCTGCCCTTCAGCCCTCAGGGCCCAGTGCCAGCCCAGCTGCCATCTCACCATCCAGCAGGGGGACCTGCCCTAACCCCCTGCCACCACACCCACACACACAGCCCTGCACACACTCCTGGGCTCCTCTGCCTGCAGCCTGCCTCTCAAACAGTCTCCTTCTGCCCCCTAGCCCCCTTACAGCCTCTGCCACGGACCCCCACAGACACCTGGGCATGAGCAGTGCAGACATGCAAACAGCTCCCCTCGCCCCCACTCCAGTTGCTCCAAGGTTGTCAAGAGTCTTTTTTTCATGCTGTAGAGGAGGGAGTTGAGACAGTCCAATGTCCTGGGGAGCAAGAACTGCAAACAGTCCATCTACAATGTAACATTTGGGTCTCAGGCCGCCCAATCCCTAGTGCGCTGTGCAGACCTCTGACTGGCAAAAACACCCCATCTGAGCGTGAGATCTGGCTGGGCTAGTGGCTCTTTCTGTGGACTAAGAGACAGACAGACAGAGTTTTCAGGTTCAAAACCTATACTTCCCAGAAGATGGTCATTCACATCGGTAAAAAAAAAAAAAAAAAAAAAAAAAAAAAAAAAAAAAAGGCTTTTAATTTTTTTTTCCCCTGCCTGGGTAACCTGTCTCCTGCCTGTTTCAAAGTGAAAAAAGGGAAAAATCTTTTTTGGAGGGAAAAGGACCAAAATGCAGGCAGGTGGACTCCGTGGAAGGTGGATGGGGAGTTGCTCCTGCCCTGGCACTAGAGCCCCAGCTGCTGTTCCAGGTGCTCTCTGATAACAGAGATCTCCGTGTGTCGTGTCATGACACTGTCTCCAGGACTGAGCCTCAGGATAATGAGGATTCAAAACGAGGCAGGTGATACTGCCTTCAAAAGTAAATCCAGGGAGGTTTGGCGGTATGTCAGAGGGTTAAGGGCTTGTGGCGCTCACGAATAGAGGGGACAGGTGGAAGGATTTGGGGTCTGGCCCCCAGACCGCCACCTGCAGGGGAGTCGCTTTACAGGGGGTGAAGCAGGTCTTTAGGAGCTCTATCTTTCTCTCCCACCCTGTATTTCCTCTGCTCTCTCCTTTTGTGTCTGTCAGATGCAAGGTCAGTAACAACAACAACAACAACAAAAACAATAACCACCACAGTGACCAAGCAACAAGGGCAGCGAAAGGGGAACAAATGGAGTGCAGGAGCTGTGGATTATTCGTGGCGTAGGCACTCAGCTGTGGCAATAACCCCTTGAGGCAATCAATCCATACATGAAGATGTAATACAGGTAACAGAGACGTATATGTCCCTGTGTGTTTCCACTGAGTTAATGTAAATGCACTTTTATTGACTTCTTCATTTATTTATTACCTTGCCACGAGAATTTCTTTTCATTGCTAAAAAAAAAGTGTCCCATCAAGGGTACCAAGTGGTGCCACACCCAGGTAAGCACTCATGTTACAATGCAGGAGGACTGGGCTTCAACAACCTGGTTCCCACCTGCCAGGGGAAATCTTTACAAGTGGTGCGGAAGTGCTGCAGTTGTCTCTCTCTGTGTCTCAAACTCTCTCTACGTCCCTTCCCTCTCAATTCCTGTCTATTTATTCCAGTGAATAATCAAGAAAATAGAAAGTCAAAAAAGAAAAAGGAAAAGGAAATATTCCACGACTTCAAATGGGCTACTCAGGACAATGCTTTCCTTGTTAAGATCCTCACAGCATTCCATATGCAGAAAGGCAAAGACGCCATGTATTTTTTAACCCAGTTTTTATATTTATTTATTTATTTATTTAGGTGCTTATTCATTTTTGTTATTGATGAATTAATGTTTTACATTTGACATTGACTAGGGATCTGACACCAGCGGACTCCAGTACCCCTATATGGTACTCTGCCTCTACAAAACCTATCCATTGAACTGTCCATCCATCCATCCATCCACCCATACATCTATCCATCCATTCATCCATCCATCCATCCATCCATCCATCCATCCATCCACCAGTCAACCAAGCTAAGTACAAAAGGAGATCTCTCCTTGAATGGTGAGGAGAAACAACGATGCATAGGTAGGTTGCAAAGGCCCAGTTTGGCTGAATAGGGCAGAGGGGCTGAACCAGGGAATGTGTTGGGGCGTGTGGGTTTGGGTGGGTTGAGCCGGAGACCCTGTGAGCTGGGTCACATTAGGGGCAGGCAGGGGGTGGAAGGGGTTGCGAACAGCTGTCACTGGAGAACCATCACAAGTGCTGGAGCTGGTGAGCAGGGCACCTGGAAGAGAGGACAGACAAAGGAGAGAAGCAAAGTGCGGTGGAGAGGAGAGGGGAGAGGATGGTGAGGACAGGAGAGGACAGGAGAGGACAGGATTGGAGGGGACCTGAGAAACCTACCTGGACAAAGGCAGCATACAGACATCCAGGAAGGCAGGCAGGCATGCAGGCAGCTCTGGCCTGGGCTCCCTGGATCCCGGGCGCACCTCCACCTGTCTTCTCTTGGCTGCCAGCCCTGAGGTCCCTCGTCGGTCAGCACTGTCTTCCCATCCTTCCGTCCGTCTGTGCCAGGGCCCAGGCGTCTGGGCGCTGTTGCCTGACCTAGTGGCAGGGCAGTTGGGCTGCCCAGTGCCAGTGTGGCCAGCACAGATTGCCAGGGGCTAGGACATCACAGAGGGCTCCTGTGGTTGCTAGGCCACGGGGACCCCGCCCATCCAGTTGACCAGCAGCCATGACCCCCACGCTGAACTTGACCTGAGGGGTGGTGGCCAGCCACCAGAGACAGAGCCCCAGGCCAAGGCAGGTGCTGGTCGGCCGGGCCAAAGTGCTATGGGCAGATTGGTGTGTGTCTGGGCATGGGGCTGTCATCTGACAGTCCAGGGCGGGGGACCAAGTTCCGCCAGGCCCCTGTCCCACCATGTGCACTGACACACAGTCTTGCTGACTGACTGACAGTCCCCGCCCCAGAGATACCCACACCAAGTCCCTGGGTGCCCTGAGCTGCCCCTGAGGGTTGGTGGGTGCCTGCCTGGACACATGCCTCCGTTAAGGAGGCCTCTATTAATCCCGTTGCCTACAGACAGCTGCCCTCCTGCCCCTCCTCCTCCTCCTCCGCCTCCTCCTCCTCCTCTTCTTCCTCCTCCTCTTCCTACTCTTCCTCCACCTCTTCCTCCTCCTCCTCCTCCACCCCCTCCTCCTCTTCCTCATCCTCAGAGGGACTCACTCAGGGCCCTTGGCCTAGGCAAGCCAGGGCTGCTGCTCTGGCTTCTGCAGCTTCTATCCAGTGGGGGGGTGTAGGAATCTGTTCCTGTCAGTCCCTGATTCCTGGGACCTTCCATGCCTCCAGCTGCCCCCACTCTCTAGTCCTGACCCCTCCTCAAGGATGCCCCCTTTCTCCTTACCCTCTGTCCCCCAGCTCCCAACTAACATCTACTGTGTTCCTCCCTGCGCTACTTTACTGCCACCCTGCTTCTGCCCTTCAGCCCTCAGGGCCCAGTGCCAGCCCAGCTGCCATCTCACCATCCAGCAGGGGGACCTGCCCTAACCCCCTGCCACCACACCCACACACACAGCCCTGCACACACTCCTGGGCTCCTCTGCCTGCAGCCTGCCTCTCAAACAGTCTCCTTCTGCCCCCTAGCCCCCTTACAGCCTCTGCCACGGACCCCCACAGACACCTGGGCATGAGCAGTGCAGACATGCAAACAGCTCCCCTCGCCCCCACTGCAGTTGCTCCAAGGTTGTCAAGAGTCTTTTTTTCATGCTGTAGAGGAGGGAGTTGAGACAGTCCAATGTCCTGGGGAGCAAGAACTGCAAACAGTCCATCTACAATGTAACATTTGGGTCTCAGGCCGCCCAATCCCTAGTGCGCTGTGCAGACCTCTGACTGGCAAAAACACCCCATCTGAGCGTGAGATCTGGCTGGGCTAGTGGCTCTTTCTGTGGACTAAGAGACAGACAGACAGAGTTTTCAGGTTCAAAACCTATACTTCCCAGAAGATGGTCATTCACATCGTTAAAAAAAAAAAAAAAAAAAAAAAAAAAAAAAAAAGGCTTTTAATTTTTTTTTCCCCTGCCTGGGTAACCTGTCTCCTGCCTGTTTCAAAGTGAAAAAAGGGAAAAATCTTTTTTGGAGGGAAAAGGACCAAAATGCAGGCAGGTGGACTCCGTGGAAGGTGGATGGGGAGTTGCTCCTGCCCTGGCACTAGAGCCCCAGCTGCTGTTCCAGGTGCTCTCTGATAACAGAGATCTCCGTGTGTCGTGTCATGACACTGTCTCCAGGACTGAGCCTCAGGATAATGAGGATTCAAAACGAGGCAGGTGATACTGCCTTCAAAAGTAAATCCAGGGAGGTTTGGCGGTATGTCAGAGGGTTAAGGGCTTGTGGCGCTCACGAATAGAGGGGACAGGTGGAAGGATTTGGGGTCTGGCCCCCAGACCGCCACCTGCAGGGGATTCGCTTTACAGGGGGTGAAGCAGGTCTTTAGGAGCTCTATCTTTCTCTCCCACCCTGTATTTCCTCTGCTCTCTCCTTTTGTGTCTGTCAGATGCAAGGTCAGTAACAACAACAACAACAACAAAAACAATAACCACCACAGTGACCAAGCAACAAGGGCAGCGAAAGGGGAACAAATGGAGTGCAGGAGCTGTGGATTATTCGTGGCGTAGGCACTCAGCTGTGGCAATAACCCCTTGAGGCAATCAATCCATACATGAAGATGTAATACAGGTAACAGAGACGTATATGTCCCTGTGTGTTTCCACTGAGTTAATGTAAATGCACTTTTATTGACTTCTTCATTTATTTATTACCTTGCCACGAGAATTTCTTTTCATTGCTAAAAAAAAAGTGTCCCATCAAGGGTACCAAGTGGTGCCACACCCAGGTAAGCACTCATGTTACAATGCAGGAGGACTGGGCTTCAACAACCTGGTTCCCACCTGCCAGGGGAAATCTTTACAAGTGGTGCGGAAGTGCTGCAGTTGTCTCTCTCTGTGTCTCAAACTCTCTCTACGTCCCTTCCCTCTCAATTCCTGTCTATTTATTCCAGTGAATAATCAAGAAAATAGAAAGTCAAAAAAGAAAAAGGAAAAGGAAATATGCCACGACTTCAAATGGGCTACTCAGGACAATGCTTTCCTTGTTAAGATCCTCACAGCATTCCATATGCAGAAAGGCAAAGACGCCATGTATTTTTTAACCCAGTTTTTATATTTATTTATTTATTTATTTAGGTGCTTATTCATTTTTGTTATTGATGAATTAATGTTTTACATTTGACATTGACTAGGGATCTGACACCAGCGGACTCCAGTACCCCTATATGGTACTCTGCCTCTACAAAACCTATCCATTGAACTGTCCATCCATCCATCCATCCACCCATACATCTATCCATCCATTCATCCATCCATCCATCCATCCATCCATCCACCAGTCAACCAAGCTAAGTACAAAAGGAGATCTCTCCTTGAATGGTGAGGAGAAACAACGATGCATAGGTAGGTTGCAAAGGCCCAGTTTGGCTGAATAGGGCAGAGGGGCTGAACCAGGGAATGTGTTGGGGCGTGTGGGTTTGGGTGGGGTGAGCCGGAGACCCTGTGAGCTGGGTCACATTAGGGGCAGGCAGGGGGTGGAAGGGGTTGCGATCAGCTGTCACTGGAGAACCATCACAAGTGCTGGAGCTGGTGAGCAGGGCACCTGGAAGAGAGGACAGACAAAGGAGAGAAGCAAAGTGCGGTGGAGAGGAGAGGGGAGAGGATGGTGAGGACAGGAGAGGACAGGAGAGGACAGGATTGGAGGGGACCTGAGAAACCTACCTGGACAAAGGCAGCATACAGACATCCAGGAAGGCAGGCAGGCATGCAGGCAGCTCTGGCCTGGGCTCCCTGGATCCCGGGCGCACCTCCACCTGTCTTCTCTTGGCTGCCAGCCCTGAGGTCCCTCGTCGGTCAGCACTGTCTTCCCATCCTTCCGTCCGTCTGTGCCAGGGCCCAGGCGTCTGGGCGCTGTTGCCTGACCTAGTGGCAGGGCAGTTGGGCTGCCCAGTGCCAGTGTGGCCAGCACAGATTGCCAGGGGCTAGGACATCACAGAGGGCTCCTGTGGTTGCTAGGCCACGGGGACCCCGCCCATCCAGTTGACCAGCAGCCATGACCCCCACGCTGAACTTGACCTGAGGGGTGGTGGCCAGCCACCAGAGACAGAGCCCCAGGCCAAGGCAGGTGCTGGTCGGCCGGGCCAAAGTGCTATGGGCAGATTGGTGTGTGTCTGGGCATGGGGCTGTCATCTGACAGTCCAGGGCGGGGGACCAAGTTCCGCCAGGCCCCTGTCCCACCATGTGCACTGACACACAGTCTTGCTGACTGACTGACAGTCCCCGCCCCAGAGATACCCACACCAAGTCCCTGGGTGCCCTGAGCTGCCCCTGAGGGTTGGTGGGTGCCTGCCTGGACACATGCCTCCGTTAAGGAGGCCTCTATTAATCCCGTTGCCTACTGACAGCTGCCCTCCTGCCCCTCCTCCTCCTCCTCCGCCTCCTCCTCCTCCTCTTCTTCCTCCTCCTCTTCCTACTCTTCCTCCACCTCTTCCTCCTCCTCCTCCTCCACCCCCTCCTCCTCTTCCTCATCCTCAGAGGGACTCACTCAGGGCCCTTGGCCTAGGCAAGCCAGGGCTGCTGCTCTGGCTTCTGCAGCTTCTATCCAGTGGGGGGGTGTAGGAATCTGTTCCTGTCAGTCCCTGATTCCTGGGACCTTCCATGCCTCCAGCTGCCCCCACTCTCTAGTCCTGACCCCTCCTCAAGGATGCCCCCTTTCTCCTTACCCTCTGTCCCCCAGCTCCCAACTAACATCTACTGTGTTCCTCCCTGCGCTACTTTACTGCCACCCTGCTTCTGCCCTTCAGCCCTCAGGGCCCAGTGCCAGCCCAGCTGCCATCTCACCATCCAGCAGGGGGACCTGCCCTAACCCCCTGCCACCACACCCACACACACAGCCCTGCACACACTCCTGGGCTCCTCTGCCTGCAGCCTGCCTCTCAAACAGTCTCCTTCTGCCCCCTAGCCCCCTTACAGCCTCTGCCACGGACCCCCACAGACACCTGGGCATGAGCAGTGCAGACATGCAAACAGCTCCCCTCGCCCCCACTCCAGTTGCTCCAAGGTTGTCAAGAGTCTTTTTTTCATGCTGTAGAGGAGGGAGTTGAGACAGTCCAATGTCCTGGGGAGCAAGAACTGCAAACAGTCCATCTACAATGTAACATTTGGGTCTCAGGCCGCCCAATCCCTAGTGCGCTGTGCAGACCTCTGACTGGCAAAAACACCCCATCTGAGCGTGAGATCTGGCTGGGCTAGTGGCTCTTTCTGTGGACTAAGAGACAGACAGACAGAGTTTTCAGGTTCAAAACCTATACTTCCCAGAAGATGGTCATTCACATCGGTAAAAAAAAAAAAAAAAAAGGCTTTTAATTTTTTTTTCCCCTGCCTGGGTAACCTGTCTCCTGCCTGTTTCAAAGTGAAAAAAGGGAAAAATCTTTTTTGGAGGGAAAAGGACCAAAATGCAGGCAGGTGGACTCCGTGGAAGGTGGATGGGGAGTTGCTCCTGCCCTGGCACTAGAGCCCCAGCTGCTGTTCCAGGTGCTCTCTGATAACAGAGATCTCCGTGTGTCGTGTCATGACACTGTCTCCAGGACTGAGCCTCAGGATAATGAGGATTCAAAACGAGGCAGGTGATACTGCCTTCAAAAGTAAATCCAGGGAGGTTTGGCGGTATGTCAGAGGGTTAAGGGCTTGTGGCGCTCACGAATAGAGGGGACAGGTGGAAGGATTTGGGGTCTGGCCCCCAGACCGCCACCTGCAGGGGAGTCGCTTTACAGGGGGTGAAGCAGGTCTTTAGGAGCTCTATCTTTCTCTCCCACCCTGTATTTCCTCTGCTCTCTCCTTTTGTGTCTGTCAGATGCAAGGTCAGTAACAACAACAACAACAACAAAAACAATAACCACCACAGTGACCAAGCAACAAGGGCAGCGAAAGGGGAACAAATGGAGTGCAGGAGCTGTGGATTATTCGTGGCGTAGGCACTCAGCTGTGGCAATAACCCCTTGAGGCAATCAATCCATACATGAAGATGTAATACAGGTAACAGAGACGTATATGTCCCTGTGTGTTTCCACTGAGTTAATGTAAATGCACTTTTATTGACTTCTTCATTTATTTATTACCTTGCCACGAGAATTTCTTTTCATTGCTAAAAAAAAAGTGTCCCATCAAGGGTACCAAGTGGTGCCACACCCAGGTAAGCACTCATGTTACAATGCAGGAGGACTGGGCTTCAACAACCTGGTTCCCACCTGCCAGGGGAAATCTTTACAAGTGGTGCGGAAGTGCTGCAGTTGTCTCTCTCTGTGTCTCAAACTCTCTCTACGTCCCTTCCCTCTCAATTCCTGTCTATTTATTCCAGTGAATAATCAAGAAAATAGAAAGTCAAAAAAGAAAAAGGAAAAGGAAATATTCCACGACTTCAAATGGGCTACTCAGGACAATGCTTTCCTTGTTAAGATCCTCACAGCATTCCATATGCAGAAAGGCAAAGACGCCATGTATTTTTTAACCCAGTTTTTATATTTATTTATTTATTTATTTAGGTGCTTATTCATTTTTGTTATTGATGAATTAATGTTTTACATTTGACATTGACTAGGGATCTGACACCAGCGGACTCCAGTACCCCTATATGGTACTCTGCCTCTACAAAACCTATCCATTGAACTGTCCATCCATCCATCCATCCACCCATACATCTATCCATCCATTCATCCATCCATCCATCCATCCATCCATCCATCCATCCATCCATCCACCAGTCAACCAAGCTAAGTACAAAAGGAGATCTCTCCTTGAATGGTGAGGAGAAACAACGATGCATAGGTAGGTTGCAAAGGCCCAGTTTGGCTGAATAGGGCAGAGGGGCTGAACCAGGGAATGTGTTGGGGCGTGTGGGTTTGGGTGGGGTGAGCCGGAGACCCTGTGAGCTGGGTCACATTAGGGGCAGGCAGGGGGTGGAAGGGGTTGCGAACAGCTGTCACTGGAGAACCATCACAAGTGCTGGAGCTGGTGAGCAGGGCACCTGGAAGAGAGGACAGACAAAGGAGAGAAGCAAAGTGCGGTGGAGAGGAGAGGGGAGAGGATGGTGAGGACAGGAGAGGACAGGAGAGGACAGGATTGGAGGGGACCTGAGAAACCTACCTGGACAAAGGCAGCATACAGACATCCAGGAAGGCAGGCAGGCATGCAGGCAGCTCTGGCCTGGGCTCCCTGGATCCCGGGCGCACCTCCACCTGTCTTCTCTTGGCTGCCAGCCCTGAGGTCCCTCGTCGGTCAGCACTGTCTTCCCATCCTTCCGACCGTCTGTGCCAGGGCCCAGGCGTCTGGGCGCTGTTGCCTGACCTAGTGGCAGGGCAGTTGGGCTGCCCAGTGCCAGTGTGGCCAGCACAGATTGCCAGGGGCTAGGACATCACAGAGGGCTCCTGTGGTTGCTAGGCCACGGGGACCCCGCCCATCCAGTTGACCAGCAGCCATGACCCCCACGCTGAACTTGACCTGAGGGGTGGTGGCCAGCCACCAGAGCCAGAGCCCCAGGCCAAGGCAGGTGCTGGTCGGCCGGGCCAAAGTGCTATGGGCAGATTGGTGTGTGTCTGGGCATGGGGCTGTCATCTGACAGTCCAGGGCGGGGGACCAAGTTCCGCCAGGCCCCTGTCCCACCATGTGCACTGACACACAGTCTTGCTGACTGACTGACAGTCCCCGCCCCAGAGATACCCACACCAAGTCCCTGGGTGCCCTGAGCTGCCCCTGAGGGTTGGTGGGTGCCTGCCTGGACACATGCCTCCGTTAAGGAGGCCTCTATTAATCCCGTTGCCTACAGACAGCTGCCCTCCTGCCCCTCCTCCTCCTCCTCCGCCTCCTCCTCCTCCTCTTCTTCCTCCTCCTCTTCCTACTCTTCCTCCACCTCTTCCTCCTCCTCCTCCTCCACCCCCTCCTCCTCTTCCTCATCCTCAGAGGGACTCACTCAGGGCCCTTGGCCTAGGCAAGCCAGGGCTGCTGCTCTGGCTTCTGCAGCTTCTATCCAGTGGGGGGGTGTAGGAATCTGTTCCTGTCAGTCCCTGATTCCTGGGACCTTCCATGCCTCCAGCTGCCCCCACTCTCTAGTCCTGACCCCTCCTCAAGGATGCCCCCTTTCTCCTTACCCTCTGTCCCCCAGCTCCCAACTAACATCTACTGTGTTCCTCCCTGCGCTACTTTACTGCCACCCTGCTTCTGCCCTTCAGCCCTCAGGGCCCAGTGCCAGCCCAGCTGCCATCTCACCATCCAGCAGGGGGACCTGCCCTAACCCCCTGCCACCACACCCACACACACAGCCCTGCACACACTCCTGGGCTCCTCTGCCTGCAGCCTGCCTCTCAAACAGTCTCCTTCTGCCCCCTAGCCCCCTTACAGCCTCTGCCACGGACCCCCACAGACACCTGGGCATGAGCAGTGCAGACATGCAAACAGCTCCCCTCGCCCCCACTGCAGTTGCTCCAAGGTTGTCAAGAGTCTTTTTTTCATGCTGTAGAGGAGGGAGTTGAGACAGTCCAATGTCCTGGGGAGCAAGAACTGCAAACAGTCCATCTACAATGTAACATTTGGGTCTCAGGCCGCCCATTCCCTAGTGCGCTGTGCAGACCTTTGACTGGCAAAAACACCCCATCTGAGCGTGAGATCTGGCTGGGCTAGTGGCTCTTTCTGTGGACTAAGAGACAGACAGACAGAGTTTTCAGGTTCAAAACCTATACTTCCCAGAAGATGGTCATTCACATCGGTAAAAAAAAAAAAAAAAAAAAAAAAAAAAAAAAAGGCTTTTAATTTTTTTTTCCCCTGCCTGGGTAACCTGTCTCCTGCCTGTTTCAAAGTGAAAAAAGGGAAAAATCTTTTTTGGAGGGAAAAGGACCAAAATGCAGGCAGGTGGACTCCGTGGAAGGTGGATGGGGAGTTGCTCCTGCCCTGGCACTAGAGCCCCAGCTGCTGTTCCAGGTGCTCTCTGATAACAGAGATCTCCGTGTGTCGTGTCATGACACTGTCTCCAGGACTGAGCCTCAGGATAATGAGGATTCAAAACGAGGCAGGTGATACTGCCTTCAAAAGTAAATCCAGGGAGGTTTGGCGGTATGTCAGAGGGTTAAGGGCTTGTGGCGCTCACGAATAGAGGGGACAGGTGGAAGGATTTGGGGTCTGGCCCCCAGACCGCCACCTGCAGGGGAGTCGCTTTACAGGGGGTGAAGCAGGTCTTTAGGAGCTCTATCTTTCTCTCCCACCCTGTATTTCCTCTGCTCTCTCCTTTTGTGTCTGTCAGATGCAAGGTCAGTAACAACAACAACAACAACAAAAACAATAACCACCACAGTGACCAAGCAACAAGGGCAGCGAAAGGGGAACAAATGGAGTGCAGGAGCTGTGGATTATTCGTGGCGTAGGCACTCAGCTGTGGCAATAACCCCTTGAGGCAATCAATCCATACATGAAGATGTAATACAGGTAACAGAGACGTATATGTCCCTGTGTGTTTCCACTGAGTTAATGTAAATGCACTTTTATTGACTTCTTCATTTATTTATTACCTTGCCACGAGAATTTCTTTTCATTGCTAAAAAAAAAGTGTCCCATCAAGGGTACCAAGTGGTGCCACACCCAGGTAAGCACTCATGTTACAATGCAGGAGGACTGGGCTTCAACAACCTGGTTCCCACCTGCCAGGGGAAATCTTTACAAGTGGTGCGGAAGTGCTGCAGTTGTCTCTCTCTGTGTCTCAAACTCTCTCTACGTCCCTTCCCTCTCAATTCCTGTCTATTTATTCCAGTGAATAATCAAGAAAATAGAAAGTCAAAAAAGAAAAAGGAAAAGGAAATATTCCACGACTTCAAATGGGCTACTCAGGACAATGCTTTCCTTGTTAAGATCCTCACAGCATTCCATATGCAGAAAGGCAAAGACGCCATGTATTTTTTAACCCAGTTTTTATATTTATTTATTTATTTATTTAGGTGCTTATTCATTTTTGTTATTGATGAATTAATGTTTTACATTTGACATTGACTAGGGATCTGACACCAGTGGACTCCAGTACCCCTATATGGTACTCTGCCTCTACAAAACCTATCCATTGAACTGTCCATCCATCCATCCATCCACCCATACATCTATCCATCCATTCATCCATCCATCCATCCATCCATCCATCCATCCACCAGTCAACCAAGCTAAGTACAAAAGGAGATCTCTCCTTGAATGGTGAGGAGAAACAACGATGCATAGGTAGGTTGCAAAGGCCCAGTTTGGCTGAATAGGGCAGAGGGGCTGAACCAGGGAATGTGTTGGGGCGTGTGGGTTTGGGTGGGGTGAGCCGGAGACCCTGTGAGCTGGGTCACATTAGGGGCAGGCAGGGGGTGGAAGGGGTTGCGAACAGCTGTCACTGGAGAACCATCACAAGTGCTGGAGCTGGTGAGCAGGGCACCTGGAAGAGAGGACAGACAAAGGAGAGAAGCAAAGTGCGGTGGAGAGGAGAGGGGAGAGGATGGTGAGGACAGGAGAGGACAGGAGAGGACAGGATTGGAGGGGACCTGAGAAACCTACCTGGACAAAGGCAGCATACAGACATCCAGGAAGGCAGGCAGGCATGCAGGCAGCTCTGGCCTGGGCTCCCTGGATCCCGGGCGCACCTCCACCTGTCTTCTCTTGGCTGCCAGCCCTGAGGTCCCTCGTCGGTCAGCACTGTCTTCCCATCCTTCCGTCCGTCTGTGCCAGGGCCCAGGCGTCTGGGCGCTGTTGCCTGACCTAGTGGCAGGGCAGTTGGGCTGCCCAGTGCCAGTGTGGCCAGCACAGATTGCCAGGGGCTAGGACATCACAGAGGGCTCCTGTGGTTGCTAGGCCACGGGGACCCCGCCCATCCAGTTGACCAGCAGCCATGACCCCCACGCTGAACTTGACCTGAGGGGTGGTGGCCAGCCACCAGAGCCAGAGCCCCAGGCCAAAGCAGGTGCTGGTCGGCCGGGCCAAGGTGCTATGGGCAGATTGGTGTGTGTCTGGGCATGGGGCTGGCATCTGACAGTCCAGGGCGGGGGACCAAGTTCCGCCAGGCCCCTGTCCCACCATGTGCACTGACACACAGTCTTGCTGACTGACTGACAGTCCCCGCCCCAGAGATACCCACACCAAGTCCCTGGGTGCCCTGAGCTGCCCCTGAGGGTTGGTGGGTGCCTGCCTGGACACATGCCTCCGTTAAGGAGGCCTCTATTAATCCCGTTGCCTACTGACAGCTGCCCTCCTGCCCCTCCTCCTCCTCCTCCGCCTCCTCCTCCTCCTCTTCTTCCTCCTCCTCTTCCTACTCTTCCTCCACCTCTTCCTCCTCCTCCTCCTCCACCCCCTCCTCCTCTTCCTCATCCTCAGAGGGACTCACTCAGGGCCCTTGGCCTAGGCAAGCCAGGGCTGCTGCTCTGGCTTCTGCAGCTTCTATCCAGTGGGGGGTGTAGGAATCTGTTCCTGTCAGTCCCTGATTCCTGGGACCTTCCATGCCTCCAGCTGCCCCCACTCTCTAGTCCTGACCCCTCCTCAAGGATGCCCCCTTTCCCATTACCCTCTGTCCCCCAGCTCCCAACTAACATCTACTGTGTTCCTCCCTGCGCTACTTTACTGCCACCCTGCTTCTGCCCTTCAGCCCTCAGGGCCCAGTGCCAGCCCAGCTGCCATCTCACCATCCAGCAGGGGGACCTGCCCTAACCCCCTGCCACCACACCCACACACACAGCCCTGCACACACTCCTGGGCTCCTCTGCCTGCAGCCTGCCTCTCAAACAGTCTCCTTCTGCCCCCTAGCCCCCTTACAGCCTCTGCCACGGACCCCCACAGACACCTGGGCATGAGCAGTGCAGACATGCAAACAGCTCCCCTCGCCCCCACTCCAGTTGCTCCAAGGTTGTCAAGAGTCTTTTTTTCATGCTGTAGAGGAGGGAGTTGAGACAGTCCAATGTCCTGGGGAGCAAGAACTGCAAACAGTCCATCTACAATGTAACATTTGGGTCTCAGGCCGCCCAATCCCTAGTGCGCTGTGCAGACCTCTGACTGGCAAAAACACCCCATCTGAGCGTGAGATCTGGCTGGGCTAGTGGCTCTTTCTGTGGACTAAGAGACAGACAGACAGAGTTTTCAGGTTCAAAACCTATACTTCCCAGAAGATGGTCATTCACATCGGTAAAAAAAAAAAAAAAAAAAAAAAAAAAGGCTTTTAATTTTTTTTTCCCCTGCCTGGGTAACCTGTCTCCTGCCTGTTTCAAAGTGAAAAAAGGGAAAAATCTTTTTTGGAGGGAAAAGGACCAAAATGCAGGCAGGTGGACTCCGTGGAAGGTGGATGGGGAGTTGCTCCTGCCCTGGCACTAGAGCCCCAGCTGCTGTTCCAGGTGCTCTCTGATAACAGAGATCTCCGTGTGTCGTGTCATGACACTGTCTCCAGGACTGAGCCTCAGGATAATGAGGATTCAAAACGAGGCAGGTGATACTGCCTTCAAAAGTAAATCCAGGGAGGTTTGGCGGTATGTCAGAGGGTTAAGGGCTTGTGGCGCTCACGAATAGAGGGGACAGGTGGAAGGATTTGGGGTCTGGCCCCCAGACCGCCACCTGCAGGGGAGTCGCTTTACAGGGGGTGAAGCAGGTCTTTAGGAGCTCTATCTTTCTCTCCCACCCTGTATTTCCTCTGCTCTCTCCTTTTGTGTCTGTCAGATGCAAGGTCAGTAACAACAACAACAACAACAAAAACAATAACCACCACAGTGACCAAGCAACAAGGGCAGCGAAAGGGGAACAAATGGAGTGCAGGAGCTGTGGATTATTCGTGGCGTAGGCACTCAGCTGTGGCAATAACCCCTTGAGGCAATCAATCCATACATGAAGATGTAATACAGGTAACAGAGACGTATATGTCCCTGTGTGTTTCCACTGAGTTAATGTAAATGCACTTTTATTGACTTCTTCATTTATTTATTACCTTGCCACGAGAATTTCTTTTCATTGCTAAAAAAAAAGTGTCCCATCAAGGGTACCAAGTGGTGCCACACCCAGGTAAGCACTCATGTTACAATGCAGGAGGACTGGGCTTCAACAACCTGGTTCCCACCTGCCAGGGGAAATCTTTACAAGTGGTGCGGAAGTGCTGCAGTTGTCTCTCTCTGTGTCTCAAACTCTCTCTACGTCCCTTCCCTCTCAATTCCTGTCTATTTATTCCAGTGAATAATCAAGAAAATAGAAAGTCAAAAAAGAAAAAGGAAAAGGAAATATGCCACGACTTCAAATGGGCTACTCAGGACAATGCTTTCCTTGTTAAGATCCTCACAGCATTCCATATGCAGAAAGGCAAAGACGCCATGTATTTTTTAACCCAGTTTTTATATTTATTTATTTATTTATTTAGGTGCTTATTCATTTTTGTTATTGATGAATTAATGTTTTACATTTGACATTGACTAGGGATCTGACACCAGCGGACTCCAGTACCCCTATATGGTACTCTGCCTCTACAAAACCTATCCATTGAACTGTCCATCCATCCATCCATCCACCCATACATCTATCCATCCATTCATCCATCCATCCATCCATCCATCCATCCATCCACCAGTCAACCAAGCTAAGTACAAAAGGAGATCTCTCCTTGAATGGTGAGGAGAAACAACGATGCATAGGTAGGTTGCAAAGGCCCAGTTTGGCTGAATAGGGCAGAGGGGCTGAACCAGGGAATGTGTTGGGGCGTGTGGGTTTGGGAGGGGTGAGCCGGAGACCCTGTGAGCTGGGTCACATTAGGGGCAGGCAGGGGGTGGAAGGGGTTGCGAACAGCTGTCACTGGAGAACCATCACAAGTGCTGGAGCTGGTGAGCAGGGCACCTGGAAGAGAGGACAGACAAAGGAGAGAAGCAAAGTGCGGTGGAGAGGAGAGGGGAGAGGATGGTGAGGACAGGAGAGGACAGGAGAGGACAGGATTGGAGGGGACCTGAGAAACCTACCTGGACAAAGGCAGCATACAGACATCCAGGAAGGCAGGCAGGCATGCAGGCAGCTCTGGCCTGGGCTCCCTGGATCCCGGGCGCACCTCCACCTGTCTTCTCTTGGCTGCCAGCCCTGAGGTCCCTCGTCGGTCAGCACTGTCTTCCCATCCTTCCGTCCGTCTGTGCCAGGGCCCAGGCGTCTGGGCGCTGTTGCCTGACCTAGTGGCAGGGCAGTTGGGCTGCCCAGTGCCAGTGTGGCCAGCACAGATTGCCAGGGGCTAGGACATCACAGAGGGCTCCTGTGGTTGCTAGGCCACGGGGACCCCGCCCATCCAGTTGAACAGCAGCCATGACCCCCACGCTGAACTTGACCTGAGGGGTGGTGGCCAGCCACCAGAGCCAGAGCCCCAGGCCAAGGCAGGTGCTGGTCGGCCGGGCCAAAGTGCTATGGGCAGATTGGTGTGTGTCTGGGCATGGGGCTGTCATCTGACAGTCCAGGGCGGGGGACCAAGTTCCGCCAGGCCCCTGTCCCACCATGTGCACTGACACACAGTCTTGCTGACTGACTGACAGTCCCCGCCCCAGAGATACCCACACCAAGTCCCTGGGTGCCCTGAGCTGCCCCTGAGGGTTGGTGGGTGCCTGCCTGGACACATGCCTCCGTTAAGGAGGCCTCTATTAATCCCGTTGCCTACTGACAGCTGCCCTCCTGCCCCTCCTCCTCCTCCTCCGCCTCCTCCTCCTCCTCTTCTTCCTCCTCCTCTTCCTACTCTTCCTCCACCTCTTCCTCCTCCTCCTCCTCCACCCCCTCCTCCTCTTCCTCATCCTCAGAGGGACTCACTCAGGGCCCTTGGCCTAGGCAAGCCAGGGCTGCTGCTCTGGCTTCTGCAGCTTCTATCCAGTGGGGGGGTGTAGGAATCTGTTCCTGTCAGTCCCTGATTCCTGGGACCTTCCATGCCTCCAGCTGCCCCCACTCTCTAGTCCTGACCCCTCCTCAAGGATGCCCCCTTTCTCCTTACCCTCTGTCCCCCAGCTCCCAACTAACATCTACTGTGTTCCTCCCTGCGCTACTTTACTGCCACCCTGCTTCTGCCCTTCAGCCCTCAGGGCCCAGTGCCAGCCCAGCTGCCATCTCACCATCCAGCAGGGGGACCTGCCCTAACCCCCTGCCACCACACCCACACACACAGCCCTGCACACACTCCTGGGCTCCTCTGCCTGCAGCCTGCCTCTCAAACAGTCTCCTTCTGCCCCCTAGCCCCCTTACAGCCTCTGCCACGGACCACCACAGACACCTGGGCATGAGCAGTGCAGACATGCAAACAGCTCCCCTCGCCCCCACTCCAGTTGCTCCAAGGTTGTCAAGAGTCTTTTTTTCATGCTGTAGAGGAGGGAGTTGAGACAGTCCAATGTCCTGGGGAGCAAGAACTGCAAACAGTCCATCTACAATGTAACATTTGGGTCTCAGGCCGCCCAATCCCTAGTGCGCTGTGCAGACCTTTGACTGGCAAAAACACCCCATCTGAGCGTGAGATCTGGCTGGGCTAGTGGCTCTTTCTGTGGACTAAGAGACAGACAGACAGAGTTTTCAGGTTCAAAACCTATACTTCCCAGAAGATGGTCATTCACATCGGTAAAAAAAAAAAAATAAAAAAAAAAAAAAAGGCTTTTAATTTTTTTTTCCCCTGCCTGGGTAACCTGTCTCCTGCCTGTTTCAAAGTGAAAAAAGGGAAAAATCTTTTTTGGAGGGAAAAGGACCAAAATGCAGGCAGGTGGACTCCGTGGAAGGTGGATGGGGAGTTGCTCCTGCCCTGGCACTAGAGCCCCAGCTGCTGTTCCAGGTGCTCTCTGATAACAGAGATCTCCGTGTGTCGTGTCATGACACTGTCTCCAGGACTGAGCCTCAGGATAATGAGGATTCAAAACGAGGCAGGTGATACTGCCTTCAAAAGTAAATCCAGAGAGGTTTGGCGGTATGTCAGAGGGTTAAGGGCTTGTGGCGCTCACGAATAGAGGGGAAAGGTGGAAGCATTTGGGGTCTGGCCCCCAGACCGCCACCTGCAGGGGATTCGCTTTACAGGGGGTGAAGCAGGTCTTTAGGAGCTCTATCTTTCTCTCCCACCCTGTATTTCCTCTGCTCTCTCCTTTTGTGACTGTCAGATGCAAGGTCAGTAACAACAACAACAACAACAAAAACAATAACCACCACAGTGACCAAGCAACAAGGGCAGCGAAAGGGGAACAAATGGAGTGCAGGAGCTGTGGATTATTCGTGGCGTAGGCACTCAGCTGTGGCAATAACCCCTTGAGGCAATCAATCCATACATGAAGATGTAATACAGGTAACAGAGACGTATATGTCCCTGTGTGTTTCCACTGAGTTAATGTAAATGCACTTTTATTGACTTCTTCATTTATTTATTACCTTGCCACGAGAATTTCTTTTCATTGCTAAAAAAAAAGTGTCCCATCAAGGGTACCAAGTGGTGCCACACCCAGGTAAGCACTCATGTTACAATGCAGGAGGACTGGGCTTCAACACCCTGGTTCCCACCTGCCAGGGGAAATCTTTACAAGTGGTGCGGAAGTGCTGCAGTTGTCTCTCTCTGTGTCTCAAACTCTCTCTACGTCCCTTCCCTCTCAATTCCTGTCTATTTATTCCAGTGAATAATCAAGAAAATAGAAAGTCAAAAAAGAAAAAGGAAAAGGAAATATTCCACGACTTCAAATGGGCTACTCAGGACAATGCTTTCCTTGTTAAGATCCTCACAGCATTCCATATGCAGAAAGGCAAAGACGCCATGTATTTTTTAACCCAGTTTTTATATTTATTTATTTATTTATTTAGGTGCTTATTCATTTTTGTTATTGATGAATTAATGTTTTACATTTGACATTGACTAGGGATCTGACACCAGCGGACTCCAGTACCCCTATATGGTACTCTGCCTCTACAAAACCTATCCATTGAACTGTCCATCCATCCATCCATCCACCCATACATCTATCCATCCATTCATCCATCCATCCATCCATCCATCCATCCACCAGTCAACCAAGCTAAGTACAAAAGGAGATCTCTCCTTGAATGGTGAGGAGAAACAACGATGCATAGGTAGGTTGCAAAGGCCCAGTTTGGCTGAATAGGGCAGAGGGGCTGAACCAGGGAATGTGTTGGGGCGTGTGGGTTTGGGAGGGGTGAGCCGGAGACCCTGTGAGCTGGGTCACATTAGGGGCAGGCAGGGGGTGGAAGGGGTTGCGAACAGCTGTCACTGGAGAACCATCACAAGTGCTGGAGCTGGTGAGCAGGGCACCTGGAAGAGAGGACAGACAAAGGAGAGAAGCAAAGTGCGGTGGAGAGGAGAGGGGAGAGGATGGTGAGGACAGGAGAGGACAGGAGAGGACAGGATTGGAGGGGACCTGAGAAACCTACCTGGACAAAGGCAGCATACAGACATCCAGGAAGGCAGGCAGGCATGCAGGCAGCTCTGGCCTGGGCTCCCTGGATCCCGGGCGCACCTCCACCTGTCTTCTCTTGGCTGCCAGCCCTGAGGTCCCTCGTCGGTCAGCACTGTCTTCCCATCCTTCCGTCCGTCTGTGCCAGGGCCCAGGCGTCTGGGCGCTGTTGCCTGACCTAGTGGCAGGGCAGTTGGGCTGCCCAGTGCCAGTGTGGCCAGCACAGATTGCCAGGGGCTAGGACATCACAGAGGGCTCCTGTGGTTGCTAGGCCACGGGGACCCCGCCCATCCAGTTGACCAGCAGCCATGACCCCCATGCTGAACTTGACCTGAGGGGTGGTGGCCAGCCACCAGAGACAGAGCCCCAGGCCAAGGCAGGTGCTGGTCGGCCGGGCCAAAGTGCTATGGGCAGATTGGTGTGTGTCTGGGCATGGGGCTGTCATCTGACAGTCCAGGGCGGGGGACCAAGTTCCGCCAGGCCCCTGTCCCACCATGTGCACTGACACACAGTCTTGCTGACTGACTGACAGTCCCCGCCCCAGAGATACCCACACCAAGTCCCTGGGTGCCCTGAGCTGCCCCTGAGGGTTGGTGGGTGCCTGCCTGGACACATGCCTCCGTTAAGGAGGCCTCTATTAATCCCGTTGCCTACTGACAGCTGCCCTCCTGCCCCTCCTCCTCCTCCTCCGCCTCCTCCTCCTCCTCTTCTTCCTCCTCCTCTTCCTACTCTTCCTCCACCTCTTCCTCCTCCTCCTCCTCCACCCCCTCCTCCTCTTCCTCATCCTCAGAGGGACTCACTCAGGGCCCTTGGCCTAGGCAAGCCAGGGCTGCTGCTCTGGCTTCTGCAGCTTCTATCCAGTGGGGGGGTGTAGGAATCTGTTCCTGTCAGTCCCTGATTCCTGGGACCTTCCATGCCTCCAGCTGCCCCCACTCTCTAGTCCTGACCCCTCCTCAAGGATGCCCCCTTTCTCCTTACCCTCTGTCCCCCAGCTCCCAACTAACATCTACTGTGTTCCTCCCTGCGCTACTTTACTGCCACCCTGCTTCTGCCCTTCAGCCCTCAGGGCCCAGTGCCAGCCCAGCTGCCATCTCACCATCCAGCAGGGGGACCTGCCCTAACCCCCTGCCACCACACCCACACACACAGCCCTGCACACACTCCTGGGCTCCTCTGCCTGCAGCCTGCCTCTCAAACAGTCTCCTTCTGCCCCCTAGCCCCCTTACAGCCTCTGCCACGGACCCCCACAGACACCTGGGCATGAGCAGTGCAGACATGCAAACAGCTCCCCTCGCCCCCACTCCAGTTGCTCCAAGGTTGTCAAGAGTCTTTTTTTCATGCTGTAGAGGAGGGAGTTGAGACAGTCCAATGTCCTGGGGAGCAAGAACTGCAAACAGTCCATCTACAATGTAACATTTGGGTCTCAGGCCGCCCAATCCCTAGTGCGCTGTGCAGACCTCTGACTGGCAAAAACACCCCATCTGAGCGTGAGATCTGGCTGGGCTAGTGGCTCTTTCTGTGGACTAAGAGACAGACAGACAGAGTTTTCAGGTTCAAAACCTATACTTCCCAGAAGATGGTCATTCACATCGGTAAAAAAAAAAAAAAAAAAAAAAAAAAAAAAAAAAAAAAAAAAAAAAAAAGGCTTTTAATTTTTTTTTCCCCTGCCTGGGTAACCTGTCTCCTGCCTGTTTCAAAGTGAAAAAAGGGAAAAATCTTTTTTGGAGGGAAAAGGACCAAAATGCAGGCAGGTGGACTCCGTGGAAGGTGGATGGGGAGTTGCTCCTGCCCTGGCACTAGAGCCCCAGCTGCTGTTCCAGGTGCTCTCTGATAACAGAGATCTCCGTGTGTCGTGTCATGACACTGTCTCCAGGACTGAGCCTCAGGATAATGAGGATTCAAAACGAGGCAGGTGATACTGCCTTCAAAAGTAAATCCAGGGAGGTTTGGCGGTATGTCAGAGGGTTAAGGGCTTGTGGCGCTCACGAATAGAGGGGACAGGTGGAAGGATTTGGGGTCTGGCCCCCAGACCGCCACCTGCAGGGGAGTCGCTTTACAGGGGGTGAAGCAGGTCTTTAGGAGCTCTATCTTTCTCTCCCACCCTGTATTTCCTCTGCTCTCTCCTTTTGTGTCTGTCAGATGCAAGGTCAGTAACAACAACAACAACAACAAAAACAATAACCACCACAGTGACCAAGCAACAAGGGCAGCGAAAGGGGAACAAATGGAGTGCAGGAGCTGTGGATTATTCGTGGCGTAGGCACTCAGCTGTGGCAATAACCCCTTGAGGCAATCAATCCATACATGAAGATGTAATACAGGTAACAGAGACGTATATGTCCCTGTGTGTTTCCACTGAGTTAATGTAAATGCACTTTTATTGACTTCTTCATTTATTTATTACCTTGCCACGAGAATTTCTTTTCATTGCTAAAAAAAAAGTGTCCCATCAAGGGTACCAAGTGGTGCCACACCCAGGTAAGCACTCATGTTACAATGCAGGAGGACTGGGCTTCAACAACCTGGTTCCCACCTGCCAGGGGAAATCTTTACAAGTGGTGCGGAAGTGCTGCAGTTGTCTCTCTCTGTGTCTCAAACTCTCTCTACGTCCCTTCCCTCTCAATTCCTGTCTATTTATTCCAGTGAATAATCAAGAAAATAGAAAGTCAAAAAAGAAAAAGGAAAAGGAAATATTCCACGACTTCAAATGGGCTACTCAGGACAATGCTTTCCTTGTTAAGATCCTCACAGCATTCCATATGCAGAAAGGCAAAGACGCCATGTATTTTTTAACCCAGTTTTTATATTTATTTATTTATTTATTTAGGTGCTTATTCATTTTTGTTATTGATGAATTAATGTTTTACATTTGACATTGACTAGGGATCTGACACCAGCGGACTCCAGTACCCCTATATGGTACTCTGCCTCTACAAAACCTATCCATTGAACTGTCCATCCATCCATCCATCCACCCATACATCTATCCATCCATTCATCCATCCATCCATCCATCCATCCATCCATCCACCAGTCAACCAAGCTAAGTACAAAAGGAGATCTCTCCTTGAATGGTGAGGAGAAACAACGATGCATAGGTAGGTTGCAAAGGCCCAGTTTGGCTGAATAGGGCAGAGGGGCTGAACCAGGGAATGTGTTGGGGCGTGTGGGTTTGGGTGGGTTGAGCCGGAGACCCTGTGAGCTGGGTCACATTAGGGGCAGGCAGGGGGTGGAAGGGGTTGCGAACAGCTGTCACTGGAGAACCATCACAAGTGCTGGAGCTGGTGAGCAGGGCACCTGGAAGAGAGGACAGACAAAGGAGAGAAGCAAAGTGCGGTGGAGAGGAGAGGGGAGAGGATGGTGAGGACAGGAGAGGACAGGAGAGGACAGGATTGGAGGGGACCTGAGAAACCTACCTGGACAAAGGCAGCATACAGACATCCAGGAAGGCAGGCAGGCATGCAGGCAGCTCTGGCCTGGGCTCCCTGGATCCCGGGCGCACCTCCACCTGTCTTCTCTTGGCTGCCAGCCCTGAGGTCCCTCGTCGGTCAGCACTGTCTTCCCATCCTTCCGTCCGTCTGTGCCAGGGCCCAGGCGTCTGGGCGCTGTTGCCTGACCTAGTGGCAGGGCAGTTGGGCTGCCCAGTGCCAGTGTGGCCAGCACAGATTGCCAGGGGCTAGGACATCACAGAGGGCTCCTGTGGTTGCTAGGCCACGGGGACCCCGCCCATCCAGTTGACCAGCAGCCATGACCCCCACGCTGAACTTGACCTGAGGGGTGGTGGCCAGCCACCAGAGACAGAGCCCCAGGCCAAGGCAGGTGCTGGTCGGCCGGGCCAAAGTGCTATGGGCAGATTGGTGTGTGTCTGGGCATGGGGCTGTCATCTGACAGTCCAGGGCGGGGGACCAAGTTCCGCCAGGCCCCTGTCCCACCATGTGCACTGACACACAGTCTTGCTGACTGACTGACAGTCCCCGCCCCAGAGATACCCACACCAAGTCCCTGGGTGCCCTGAGCTGCCCCTGAGGGTTGGTGGGTGCCTGCCTGGACACATGCCTCCGTTAAGGAGGCCTCTATTAATCCCGTTGCCTACTGACAGCTGCCCTCCTGCCCCTCCTCCTCCTCCTCCGCCTCCTCCTCCTCCTCTTCTTCCTCCTCCTCTTCCTACTCTTCCTCCACCTCTTCCTCCTCCTCCTCCTCCACCCCCTCCTCCTCTTCCTCATCCTCAGAGGGACTCACTCAGGGCCCTTGGCCTAGGCAAGCCAGGGCTGCTGCTCTGGCTTCTGCAGCTTCTATCCAGTGGGGGGGTGTAGGAATCTGTTCCTGTCAGTCCCTGATTCCTGGGACCTTCCATGCCTCCAGCTGCCCCCACTCTCTAGTCCTGACCCCTCCTCAAGGATGCCCCCTTTCTCCTTACCCTCTGTCCCCCAGCTCCCAACTAACATCTACTGTGTTCCTCCCTGCGCTACTTTACTGCCACCCTGCTTCTGCCCTTCAGCCCTCAGGGCCCAGTGCCAGCCCAGCTGCCATCTCACCATCCAGCAGGGGGACCTGCCCTAACCCCCTGCCACCACACCCACACACACAGCCCTGCACACACTCCTGGGCTCCTCTGCCTGCAGCCTGCCTCTCAAACAGTCTCCTTCTGCCCCCTAGCCCCCTTACAGCCTCTGCCACGGACCCCCACAGACACCTGGGCATGAGCAGTGCAGACATGCAAACAGCTCCCCTCGCCCCCACTGCAGTTGCTCCAAGGTTGTCAAGAGTCTTTTTTTCATGCTGTAGAGGAGGGAGTTGAGACAGTCCAATGTCCTGGGGAGCAAGAACTGCAAACAGTCCATCTACAATGTAACATTTGGGTCTCAGGCCGCCCAATCCCTAGTGCGCTGTGCAGACCTCTGACTGGCAAAAACACCCCATCTGAGCGTGAGATCTGGCTGGGCTAGTGGCTCTTTCTGTGGACTAAGAGACAGACAGACAGAGTTTTCAGGTTCAAAACCTATACTTCCCAGAAGATGGTCATTCACATCGTTAAAAAAAAAAAAAAAAAAAAAAAAAAAAAAAAAAGGCTTTTAATTTTTTTTTCCCCTGCCTGGGTAACCTGTCTCCTGCCTGTTTCAAAGTGAAAAAAGGGAAAAATCTTTTTTGGAGGGAAAAGGACCAAAATGCAGGCAGGTGGACTCCGTGGAAGGTGGATGGGGAGTTGCTCCTGCCCTGGCACTAGAGCCCCAGCTGCTGTTCCAGGTGCTCTCTGATAACAGAGATCTCCGTGTGTCGTGTCATGACACTGTCTCCAGGACTGAGCCTCAGGATAATGAGGATTCAAAACGAGGCAGGTGATACTGCCTTCAAAAGTAAATCCAGGGAGGTTTGGCGGTATGTCAGAGGGTTAAGGGCTTGTGGCGCTCACGAATAGAGGGGACAGGTGGAAGGATTTGGGGTCTGGCCCCCAGACCGCCACCTGCAGGGGATTCGCTTTACAGGGGGTGAAGCAGGTCTTTAGGAGCTCTATCTTTCTCTCCCACCCTGTATTTCCTCTGCTCTCTCCTTTTGTGTCTGTCAGATGCAAGGTCAGTAACAACAACAACAACAACAAAAACAATAACCACCACAGTGACCAAGCAACAAGGGCAGCGAAAGGGGAACAAATGGAGTGCAGGAGCTGTGGATTATTCGTGGCGTAGGCACTCAGCTGTGGCAATAACCCCTTGAGGCAATCAATCCATACATGAAGATGTAATACAGGTAACAGAGACGTATATGTCCCTGTGTGTTTCCACTGAGTTAATGTAAATGCACTTTTATTGACTTCTTCATTTATTTATTACCTTGCCACGAGAATTTCTTTTCATTGCTAAAAAAAAAGTGTCCCATCAAGGGTACCAAGTGGTGCCACACCCAGGTAAGCACTCATGTTACAATGCAGGAGGACTGGGCTTCAACAACCTGGTTCCCACCTGCCAGGGGAAATCTTTACAAGTGGTGCGGAAGTGCTGCAGTTGTCTCTCTCTGTGTCTCAAACTCTCTCTACGTCCCTTCCCTCTCAATTCCTGTCTATTTATTCCAGTGAATAATCAAGAAAATAGAAAGTCAAAAAAGAAAAAGGAAAAGGAAATATTCCACGACTTCAAATGGGCTACTCAGGACAATGCTTTCCTTGTTAAGATCCTCACAGCATTCCATATGCAGAAAGGCAAAGACGCCATGTATTTTTTAACCCAGTTTTTATATTTATTTATTTATTTATTTAGGTGCTTATTCATTTTTGTTATTGATGAATTAATGTTTTACATTTGACATTGACTAGGGATCTGACACCAGCGGACTCCAGTACCCCTATATGGTACTCTGCCTCTACAAAACCTATCCATTGAACTGTCCATCCATCCATCCATCCACCCATACATCTATCCATCCATTCATCCATCCATCCATCCATCCATCCATCCACCAGTCAACCAAGCTAAGTACAAAAGGAGATCTCTCCTTGAATGGTGAGGAGAAACAACGATGCATAGGTAGGTTGCAAAGGCCCAGTTTGGCTGAATAGGGCAGAGGGGCTGAACCAGGGAATGTGTTGGGGCGTGTGGGTTTGGGTGGGGTGAGCCGGAGACCCTGTGAGCTGGGTCACATTAGGGGCAGGCAGGGGGTGGAAGGGGTTGCGAACAGCTGTCACTGGAGAACCATCACAAGTGCTGGAGCTGGTGAGCAGGGCACCTGGAAGAGAGGACAGACAAAGGAGAGAAGCAAAGTGCGGTGGAGAGGAGAGGGGAGAGGATGGTGAGGACAGGAGAGGACAGGAGAGGACAGGATTGGAGGGGACCTGAGAAACCTACCTGGACAAAGGCAGCATACAGACATCCAGGAAGGCAGGCAGGCATGCAGGCAGCTCTGGCCTGGGCTCCCTGGATCCCGGGCGCACCTCCACCTGTCTTCTCTTGGCTGCCAGCCCTGAGGTCCCTCGTCGGTCAGCACTGTCTTCCCATCCTTCCGTCCATCTGTGCCAGGGCCCAGGCGTCTGGGCGCTGTTGCCTGACCTAGTGGCAGGGCAGTTGGGCTGCCCAGTGCCAGTGTGGCCAGCACAGATTGCCAGGGGCTAGGACATCACAGAGGGCTCCTGTGGTTGCTAGGCCACGGGGACCCCGCCCATCCAGTTGACCAGCAGCCATGACCCCCACGCTGAACTTGACCTGAGGGGTGGTGGCCAGCCACCAGAGACAGAGCCCCAGGCCAAGGCAGGTGCTGGTCGGCCGGGCCAAAGTGCTATGGGCAGATTGGTGTGTGTCTGGGCATGGGGCTGTCATCTGACAGTCCAGGGCGGGGGACCAAGTTCCGCCAGGCCCCTGTCCCACCATGTGCACTGACACACAGTCTTGCTGACTGACTGACAGTCCCCGCCCCAGAGATACCCACACCAAGTCCCTGGGTGCCCTGAGCTGCCCCTGAGGGTTGGTGGGTGCCTGCCTGGACACATGCCTCCGTTAAGGAGGCCTCTATTAATCCCGTTGCCTACTGACAGCTGCCCTCCTGCCCCTCCTCCTCCTCCTCCGCCTCCTCCTCCTCCTCTTCTTCCTCCTCCTCTTCCTACTCTTCCTCCACCTCTTCCTCCTCCTCCTCCTCCACCCCCTCCTCCTCTTCCTCATCCTCAGAGGGACTCACTCAGGGCCCTTGGCCTAGGCAAGCCAGGGCTGCTGCTCTGGCTTCTGCAGCTTCTATCCAGTGGGGGGGTGTAGGAATCTGTTCCTGTCAGTCCCTGATTCCTGGGACCTTCCATGCCTCCAGCTGCCCCCACTCTCTAGTCCTGACCCCTCCTCAAGGATGCCCCCTTTCTCCTTACCCTCTGTCCCCCAGCTCCCAACTAACATCTACTGTGTTCCTCCCTGCGCTACTTTACTGCCACCCTGCTTCTGCCCTTCAGCCCTCAGGGCCCAGTGCCAGCCCAGCTGCCATCTCACCATCCAGCAGGGGGACCTGCCCTAACCCCCTGCCACCACACCCACACACACAGCCCTGCACACACTCCTGGGCTCCTCTGCCTGCAGCCTGCCTCTCAAACAGTCTCCTTCTGCCCCCTAGCCCCCTTACAGCCTCTGCCACGGACCCCCACAGACACCTGGGCATGAGCAGTGCAGACATGCAAACAGCTCCCCTCGCCCCCACTCCAGTTGCTCCAAGGTTGTCAAGAGTCTTTTTTTCATGCTGTAGAGGAGGGAGTTGAGACAGTCCAATGTCCTGGGGAGCAAGAACTGCAAACAGTCCATCTACAATGTAACATTTGGGTCTCAGGCCGCCCAATCCCTAGTGCGCTGTGCAGACCTCTGACTGGCAAAAACACCCCATCTGAGCGTGAGATCTGGCTGGGCTAGTGGCTCTTTCTGTGGACTAAGAGACAGACAGACAGAGTTTTCAGGTTCAAAACCTATACTTCCCAGAAGATGGTCATTCACATCGGTAAAAAAAAAAAAAAAAAAAAAAAAAAAAAAAAAAAAAAAAAAAAAAAGGCTTTTAATTTTTTTTTCCCCTGCCTGGGTAACCTGTCTCCTGCCTGTTTCAAAGTGAAAAAAGGGAAAAATCTTTTTTGGAGGGAAAAGGACCAAAATGCAGGCAGGTGGACTCCGTGGAAGGTGGATGGGGAGTTGCTCCTGCCCTGGCACTAGAGCCCCAGCTGCTGTTCCAGGTGCTCTCTGATAACAGAGATCTCCGTGTGTCGTGTCATGACACTGTCTCCAGGACTGAGCCTCAGGATAATGAGGATTCAAAACGAGGCAGGTGATACTGCCTTCAAAAGTAAATCCAGGGAGGTTTGGCGGTATGTCAGAGGGTTAAGGGCTTGTGGCGCTCACGAATAGAGGGGACAGGTGGAAGGATTTGGGGTCTGGCCCCCAGACCGCCACCTGCAGGGGAGTCGCTTTACAGGGGGTGAAGCAGGTCTTTAGGAGCTCTATCTTTCTCTCCCACCCTGTATTTCCTCTGCTCTCTCCTTTTGTGTCTGTCAGATGCAAGGTCAGTAACAACAACAACAACAACAAAAACAATAACCACCACAGTGACCAAGCAACAAGGGCAGCGAAAGGGGAACAAATGGAGTGCAGGAGCTGTGGATTATTCGTGGCGTAGGCACTCAGCTGTGGCAATAACCCCTTGAGGCAATCAATCCATACATGAAGATGTAATACAGGTAACAGAGACGTATATGTCCCTGTGTGTTTCCACTGAGTTAATGTAAATGCACTTTTATTGACTTCTTCATTTATTTATTACCTTGCCACGAGAATTTCTTTTCATTGCTAAAAAAAAAGTGTCCCATCAAGGGTACCAAGTGGTGCCACACCCAGGTAAGCACTCATGTTACAATGCAGGAGGACTGGGCTTCAACAACCTGGTTCCCACCTGCCAGGGGAAATCTTTACAAGTGGTGCGGAAGTGCTGCAGTTGTCTCTCTCTGTGTCTCAAACTCTCTCTACGTCCCTTCCCTCTCAATTCCTGTCTATTTATTCCAGTGAATAATCAAGAAAATAGAAAGTCAAAAAAGAAAAAGGAAAAGGAAATATTCCACGACTTCAAATGGGCTACTCAGGACAATGCTTTCCTTGTTAAGATCCTCACAGCATTCCATATGCAGAAAGGCAAAGACGCCATGTATTTTTTAACCCAGTTTTTATATTTATTTATTTATTTATTTAGGTGCTTATTCATTTTTGTTATTGATGAATTAATGTTTTACATTTGACATTGACTAGGGATCTGACACCAGCGGACTCCAGTACCCCTATATGGTACTCTGCCTCTACAAAACCTATCCATTGAACTGTCCATCCATCCATCCATCCACCCATACATCTATCCATCCATTCATCCATCCATCCATCCATCCATCCATCCATCCATCCATCCACCAGTCAACCAAGCTAAGTACAAAAGGAGATCTCTCCTTGAATGGTGAGGAGAAACAACGATGCATAGGTAGGTTGCAAAGGCCCAGTTTGGCTGAATAGGGCAGAGGGGCTGAACCAGGGAATGTGTTGGGGCGTGTGGGTTTGGGTGGGGTGAGCCGGAGACCCTGTGAGCTGGGTCACATTAGGGGCAGGCAGGGGGTGGAAGGGGTTGCGAACAGCTGTCACTGGAGAACCATCACAAGTGCTGGAGCTGGTGAGCAGGGCACCTGGAAGAGAGGACAGACAAAGGAGAGAAGCAAAGTGCGGTGGAGAGGAGAGGGGAGAGGATGGTGAGGACAGGAGAGGACAGGAGAGGACAGGATTGGAGGGGACCTGAGAAACCTACCTGGACAAAGGCAGCATACAGACATCCAGGAAGGCAGGCAGGCATGCAGGCAGCTCTGGCCTGGGCTCCCTGGATCCCGGGCGCACCTCCACCTGTCTTCTCTTGGCTGCCAGCCCTGAGGTCCCTCGTCGGTCAGCACTGTCTTCCCATCCTTCCGTCCGTCTGTGCCAGGGCCCAGGCGTCTGGGCGCTGTTGCCTGACCTAGTGGCAGGGCAGTTGGGCTGCCCAGTGCCAGTGTGGCCAGCACAGATTGCCAGGGGCTAGGACATCACAGAGGGCTCCTGTGGTTGCTAGGCCACGGGGACCCCGCCCATCCAGTTGACCAGCAGCCATGACCCCCACGCTGAACTTGACCTGAGGGGTGGTGGCCAGCCACCAGAGCCAGAGCCCCAGGCCAAGGCAGGTGCTGGTCGGCCGGGCCAAAGTGCTATGGGCAGATTGGTGTGTGTCTGGGCATGGGGCTGTCATCTGACAGTCCAGGGCGGGGGACCAAGTTCCGCCAGGCCCCTGTCCCACCATGTGCACTGACACACAGTCTTGCTGACTGACTGACAGTCCCCGCCCCAGAGATACCCACACCAAGTCCCTGGGTGCCCTGAGCTGCCCCTGAGGGTTGGTGGGTGCCTGCCTGGACACATGCCTCCGTTAAGGAGGCCTCTATTAATCCCGTTGCCTACAGACAGCTGCCCTCCTGCCCCTCCTCCTCCTCCTCCGCCTCCTCCTCCTCCTCTTCTTCCTCCTCCTCTTCCTACTCTTCCTCCACCTCTTCCTCCTCCTCCTCCTCCACCCCCTCCTCCTCTTCCTCATCCTCAGAGGGACTCACTCAGGGCCCTTGGCCTAGGCAAGCCAGGGCTGCTGCTCTGGCTTCTGCAGCTTCTATCCAGTGGGGGGGTGTAGGAATCTGTTCCTGTCAGTCCCTGATTCCTGGGACCTTCCATGCCTCCAGCTGCCCCCACTCTCTAGTCCTGACCCCTCCTCAAGGATGC
Organism: Erinaceus europaeus; assembly: GCF_950295315.1. Taxonomy (NCBI): domain Eukaryota; kingdom Metazoa; phylum Chordata; class Mammalia; order Eulipotyphla; family Erinaceidae; genus Erinaceus; species Erinaceus europaeus. The sequence goes on along the minus strand of NW_026647137.1, from coordinate 571,746 downwards.
CCCCTTTCTCCTTACCCTCTGTCCCCCAGCTCCCAACTAACATCTACTGTGTTCCTCCCTGCGCTACTTTACTGCCACCCTGCTTCTGCCCTTCAGCCCTCAGGGCCCAGTGCCAGCCCAGCTGCCATCTCACCATCCAGCAGGGGGACCTGCCCTAACCCCCTGCCACCACACCCACACACACAGCCCTGCACACACTCCTGGGCTCCTCTGCCTGCAGCCTGCCTCTCAAACAGTCTCCTTCTGCCCCCTAGCCCCCTTACAGCCTCTGCCACGGACCCCCACAGACACCTGGGCATGAGCAGTGCAGACATGCAAACAGCTCCCCTCGCCCCCACTGCAGTTGCTCCAAGGTTGTCAAGAGTCTTTTTTTCATGCTGTAGAGGAGGGAGTTGAGACAGTCCAATGTCCTGGGGAGCAAGAACTGCAAACAGTCCATCTACAATGTAACATTTGGGTCTCAGGCCGCCCAATCCCTAGTGCGCTGTGCAGACCTTTGACTGGCAAAAACACCCCATCTGAGCGTGAGATCTGGCTGGGCTAGTGGCTCTTTCTGTGGACTAAGAGACAGACAGACAGAGTTTTCAGGTTCAAAACCTATACTTCCCAGAAGATGGTCATTCACATCGGTAAAAAAAAAAAAAAAAAAAAAAAAAAAAAAAAGGCTTTTAATTTTTTTTTCCCCTGCCTGGGTAACCTGTCTCCTGCCTGTTTCAAAGTGAAAAAAGGGAAAAATCTTTTTTGGAGGGAAAAGGACCAAAATGCAGGCAGGTGGACTCCGTGGAAGGTGGATGGGGAGTTGCTCCTGCCCTGGCACTAGAGCCCCAGCTGCTGTTCCAGGTGCTCTCTGATAACAGAGATCTCCGTGTGTCGTGTCATGACACTGTCTCCAGGACTGAGCCTCAGGATAATGAGGATTCAAAACGAGGCAGGTGATACTGCCTTCAAAAGTAAATCCAGGGAGGTTTGGCGGTATGTCAGAGGGTTAAGGGCTTGTGGCGCTCACGAATAGAGGGGACAGGTGGAAGGATTTGGGGTCTGGCCCCCAGACCGCCACCTGCAGGGGAGTCGCTTTACAGGGGGTGAAGCAGGTCTTTAGGAGCTCTATCTTTCTCTCCCACCCTGTATTTCCTCTGCTCTCTCCTTTTGTGTCTGTCAGATGCAAGGTCAGTAACAACAACAACAACAACAAAAACAATAACCACCACAGTGACCAAGCAACAAGGGCAGCGAAAGGGGAACAAATGGAGTGCAGGAGCTGTGGATTATTCGTGGCGTAGGCACTCAGCTGTGGCAATAACCCCTTGAGGCAATCAATCCATACATGAAGATGTAATACAGGTAACAGAGACGTATATGTCCCTGTGTGTTTCCACTGAGTTAATGTAAATGCACTTTTATTGACTTCTTCATTTATTTATTACCTTGCCACGAGAATTTCTTTTCATTGCTAAAAAAAAAGTGTCCCATCAAGGGTACCAAGTGGTGCCACACCCAGGTAAGCACTCATGTTACAATGCAGGAGGACTGGGCTTCAACAACCTGGTTCCCACCTGCCAGGGGAAATCTTTACAAGTGGTGCGGAAGTGCTGCAGTTGTCTCTCTCTGTGTCTCAAACTCTCTCTACGTCCCTTCCCTCTCAATTCCTGTCTATTTATTCCAGTGAATAATCAAGAAAATAGAAAGTCAAAAAAGAAAAAGGAAAAGGAAATATTCCACGACTTCAAATGGGCTACTCAGGACAATGCTTTCCTTGTTAAGATCCTCACAGCATTCCATATGCAGAAAGGCAAAGACGCCATGTATTTTTTAACCCAGTTTTTATATTTATTTATTTATTTATTTAGGTGCTTATTCATTTTTGTTATTGATGAATTAATGTTTTACATTTGACATTGACTAGGGATCTGACACCAGTGGACTCCAGTACCCCTATATGGTACTCTGCCTCTACAAAACCTATCCATTGAACTGTCCATCCATCCATCCATCCACCCATACATCTATCCATCCATTCATCCATCCATCCATCCATCCATCCATCCATCCACCAGTCAACCAAGCTAAGTACAAAAGGAGATCTCTCCTTGAATGGTGAGGAGAAACAACGATGCATAGGTAGGTTGCAAAGGCCCAGTTTGGCTGAATAGGGCAGAGGGGCTGAACCAGGGAATGTGTTGGGGCGTGTGGGTTTGGGTGGGGTGAGCCGGAGACCCTGTGAGCTGGGTCACATTAGGGGCAGGCAGGGGGTGGAAGGGGTTGCGAACAGCTGTCACTGGAGAACCATCACAAGTGCTGGAGCTGGTGAGCAGGGCACCTGGAAGAGAGGACAGACAAAGGAGAGAAGCAAAGTGCGGTGGAGAGGAGAGGGGAGAGGATGGTGAGGACAGGAGAGGACAGGAGAGGACAGGATTGGAGGGGACCTGAGAAACCTACCTGGACAAAGGCAGCATACAGACATCCAGGAAGGCAGGCAGGCATGCAGGCAGCTCTGGCCTGGGCTCCCTGGATCCCGGGCGCACCTCCACCTGTCTTCTCTTGGCTGCCAGCCCTGAGGTCCCTCGTCGGTCAGCACTGTCTTCCCATCCTTCCGTCCGTCTGTGCCAGGGCCCAGGCGTCTGGGCGCTGTTGCCTGACCTAGTGGCAGGGCAGTTGGGCTGCCCAGTGCCAGTGTGGCCAGCACAGATTGCCAGGGGCTAGGACATCACAGAGGGCTCCTGTGGTTGCTAGGCCACGGGGACCCCGCCCATCCAGTTGACCAGCAGCCATGACCCCCACGCTGAACTTGACCTGAGGGGTGGTGGCCAGCCACCAGAGCCAGAGCCCCAGGCCAAAGCAGGTGCTGGTCGGCCGGGCCAAGGTGCTATGGGCAGATTGGTGTGTGTCTGGGCATGGGGCTGGCATCTGACAGTCCAGGGCGGGGGACCAAGTTCCGCCAGGCCCCTGTCCCACCATGTGCACTGACACACAGTCTTGCTGACTGACTGACAGTCCCCGCCCCAGAGATACCCACACCAAGTCCCTGGGTGCCCTGAGCTGCCCCTGAGGGTTGGTGGGTGCCTGCCTGGACACATGCCTCCGTTAAGGAGGCCTCTATTAATCCCGTTGCCTACTGACAGCTGCCCTCCTGCCCCTCCTCCTCCTCCTCCGCCTCCTCCTCCTCCTCTTCTTCCTCCTCCTCTTCCTACTCTTCCTCCACCTCTTCCTCCTCCTCCTCCTCCACCCCCTCCTCCTCTTCCTCATCCTCAGAGGGACTCACTCAGGGCCCTTGGCCTAGGCAAGCCAGGGCTGCTGCTCTGGCTTCTGCAGCTTCTATCCAGTGGGGGGTGTAGGAATCTGTTCCTGTCAGTCCCTGATTCCTGGGACCTTCCATGCCTCCAGCTGCCCCCACTCTCTAGTCCTGACCCCTCCTCAAGGATGCCCCCTTTCCCATTACCCTCTGTCCCCCAGCTCCCAACTAACATCTACTGTGTTCCTCCCTGCGCTACTTTACTGCCACCCTGCTTCTGCCCTTCAGCCCTCAGGGCCCAGTGCCAGCCCAGCTGCCATCTCACCATCCAGCAGGGGGACCTGCCCTAACCCCCTGCCACCACACCCACACACACAGCCCTGCACACACTCCTGGGCTCCTCTGCCTGCAGCCTGCCTCTCAAACAGTCTCCTTCTGCCCCCTAGCCCCCTTACAGCCTCTGCCACGGACCCCCACAGACACCTGGGCATGAGCAGTGCAGACATGCAAACAGCTCCCCTCGCCCCCACTCCAGTTGCTCCAAGGTTGTCAAGAGTCTTTTTTTCATGCTGTAGAGGAGGGAGTTGAGACAGTCCAATGTCCTGGGGAGCAAGAACTGCAAACAGTCCATCTACAATGTAACATTTGGGTCTCAGGCCGCCCAATCCCTAGTGCGCTGTGCAGACCTCTGACTGGCAAAAACACCCCATCTGAGCGTGAGATCTGGCTGGGCTAGTGGCTCTTTCTGTGGACTAAGAGACAGACAGACAGAGTTTTCAGGTTCAAAACCTATACTTCCCAGAAGATGGTCATTCACATCGGTAAAAAAAAAAAAAAAAAAAAAAAAAAAGGCTTTTAATTTTTTTTTCCCCTGCCTGGGTAACCTGTCTCCTGCCTGTTTCAAAGTGAAAAAAGGGAAAAATCTTTTTTGGAGGGAAAAGGACCAAAATGCAGGCAGGTGGACTCCGTGGAAGGTGGATGGGGAGTTGCTCCTGCCCTGGCACTAGAGCCCCAGCTGCTGTTCCAGGTGCTCTCTGATAACAGAGATCTCCGTGTGTCGTGTCATGACACTGTCTCCAGGACTGAGCCTCAGGATAATGAGGATTCAAAACGAGGCAGGTGATACTGCCTTCAAAAGTAAATCCAGGGAGGTTTGGCGGTATGTCAGAGGGTTAAGGGCTTGTGGCGCTCACGAATAGAGGGGACAGGTGGAAGGATTTGGGGTCTGGCCCCCAGACCGCCACCTGCAGGGGAGTCGCTTTACAGGGGGTGAAGCAGGTCTTTAGGAGCTCTATCTTTCTCTCCCACCCTGTATTTCCTCTGCTCTCTCCTTTTGTGTCTGTCAGATGCAAGGTCAGTAACAACAACAACAACAACAAAAACAATAACCACCACAGTGACCAAGCAACAAGGGCAGCGAAAGGGGAACAAATGGAGTGCAGGAGCTGTGGATTATTCGTGGCGTAGGCACTCAGCTGTGGCAATAACCCCTTGAGGCAATCAATCCATACATGAAGATGTAATACAGGTAACAGAGACGTATATGTCCCTGTGTGTTTCCACTGAGTTAATGTAAATGCACTTTTATTGACTTCTTCATTTATTTATTACCTTGCCACGAGAATTTCTTTTCATTGCTAAAAAAAAAGTGTCCCATCAAGGGTACCAAGTGGTGCCACACCCAGGTAAGCACTCATGTTACAATGCAGGAGGACTGGGCTTCAACAACCTGGTTCCCACCTGCCAGGGGAAATCTTTACAAGTGGTGCGGAAGTGCTGCAGTTGTCTCTCTCTGTGTCTCAAACTCTCTCTACGTCCCTTCCCTCTCAATTCCTGTCTATTTATTCCAGTGAATAATCAAGAAAATAGAAAGTCAAAAAAGAAAAAGGAAAAGGAAATATTCCACGACTTCAAATGGGCTACTCAGGACAATGCTTTCCTTGTTAAGATCCTCACAGCATTCCATATGCAGAAAGGCAAAGACGCCATGTATTTTTTAACCCAGTTTTTATATTTATTTATTTATTTATTTAGGTGCTTATTCATTTTTGTTATTGATGAATTAATGTTTTACATTTGACATTGACTAGGGATCTGACACCAGCGGACTCCAGTACCCCTATATGGTACTCTGCCTCTACAAAACCTATCCATTGAACTGTCCATCCATCCATCCATCCACCCATACATCTATCCATCCATTCATCCATCCATCCATCCATCCATCCATCCATCCATCCATCCATCCACCAGTCAACCAAGCTAAGTACAAAAGGAGATCTCTCCTTGAATGGTGAGGAGAAACAACGATGCATAGGTAGGTTGCAAAGGCCCAGTTTGGCTGAATAGGGCAGAGGGGCTGAACCAGGGAATGTGTTGGGGCGTGTGGGTTTGGGTGGGTTGAGCCGGAGACCCTGTGAGCTGGGTCACATTAGGGGCAGGCAGGGGGTGGAAGGGGTTGCGAACAGCTGTCACTGGAGAACCATCACAAGTGCTGGAGCTGGTGAGCAGGGCACCTGGAAGAGAGGACAGACAAAGGAGAGAAGCAAAGTGCGGTGGAGAGGAGAGGGGAGAGGATGGTGAGGACAGGAGAGGACAGGAGAGGACAGGATTGGAGGGGACCTGAGAAACCTACCTGGACAAAGGCAGCATACAGACATCCAGGAAGGCAGGCAGGCATGCAGGCAGCTCTGGCCTGGGCTCCCTGGATCCCGGGCGCACCTCCACCTGTCTTCTCTTGGCTGCCAGCCCTGAGGTCCCTCGTCGGTCAGCACTGTCTTCCCATCCTTCCGTCCGTCTGTGCCAGGGCCCAGGCGTCTGGGCGCTGTTGCCTGACCTAGTGGCAGGGCAGTTGGGCTGCCCAGTGCCAGTGTGGCCAGCACAGATTGCCAGGGGCTAGGACATCACAGAGGGCTCCTGTGGTTGCTAGGCCACGGGGACCCCGCCCATCCAGTTGACCAGCAGCCATGACCCCCACGCTGAACTTGACCTGAGGGGTGGTGGCCAGCCACCAGAGCCAGAGCCCCAGGCCAAGGCAGGTGCTGGTCGGCCGGGCCAAAGTGCTATGGGCAGATTGGTGTGTGTCTGGGCATGGGGCTGTCATCTGACAGTCCAGGGCGGGGGACCAAGTTCCGCCAGGCCCCTGTCCCACCATGTGCACTGACACACAGTCTTGCTGACTGACTGACAGTCCCCGCCCCAGAGATACCCACACCAAGTCCCTGGGTGCCCTGAGCTGCCCCTGAGGGTTGGTGGGTGCCTGCCTGGACACATGCCTCCGTTAAGGAGGCCTCTATTAATCCCGTTGCCTACTGACAGCTGCCCTCCTGCCCCTCCTCCTCCTCCTCCGCCTCCTCCTCCTCCTCTTCTTCCTCCTCCTCTTCCTACTCTTCCTCCACCTCTTCCTCCTCCTCCTCCTCCACCCCCTCCTCCTCTTCCTCATCCTCAGAGGGACTCACTCAGGGCCCTTGGCCTAGGCAAGCCAGGGCTGCTGCTCTGGCTTCTGCAGCTTCTATCCAGTGGGGGGGTGTAGGAATCTGTTCCTGTCAGTCCCTGATTCCTGGGACCTTCCATGCCTCCAGCTGCCCCCACTCTCTAGTCCTGACCCCTCCTCAAGGATGCCCCCTTTCTCCTTACCCTCTGTCCCCCAGCTCCCAACTAACATCTACTGTGTTCCTCCCTGCGCTACTTTACTGCCACCCTGCTTCTGCCCTTCAGCCCTCAGGGCCCAGTGCCAGCCCAGCTGCCATCTCACCATCCAGCAGGGGGACCTGCCCTAACCCCCTGCCACCACACCCACACACACAGCCCTGCACACACTCCTGGGCTCCTCTGCCTGCAGCCTGCCTCTCAAACAGTCTCCTTCTGCCCCCTAGCCCCCTTACAGCCTCTGCCACGGACCCCCACAGACACCTGGGCATGAGCAGTGCAGACATGCAAACAGCTCCCCTCGCCCCCACTGCAGTTGCTCCAAGGTTGTCAAGAGTCTTTTTTTCATGCTGTAGAGGAGGGAGTTGAGACAGTCCAATGTCCTGGGGAGCAAGAACTGCAAACAGTCCATCTACAATGTAACATTTGGGTCTCAGGCCGCCCAATCCCTAGTGCGCTGTGCAGACCTCTGACTGGCAAAAACACCCCATCTGAGCGTGAGATCTGGCTGGGCTAGTGGCTCTTTCTGTGGACTAAGAGACAGACAGACAGAGTTTTCAGGTTCAAAACCTATACTTCCCAGAAGATGGTCATTCACATCGGTAAAAAAAAAAAAAAAAAAAAAAAAAAAGGCTTTTAATTTTTTTTTCCCCTGCCTGGGTAACCTGTCTCCTGCCTGTTTCAAAGTGAAAAAAGGGAAAAATCTTTTTTGGAGGGAAAAGGACCAAAATGCAGGCAGGTGGACTCCGTGGAAGGTGGATGGGGAGTTGCTCCTGCCCTGGCACTAGAGCCCCAGCTGCTGTTCCAGGTGCTCTCTGATAACAGAGATCTCCGTGTGTCGTGTCATGACACTGTCTCCAGGACTGAGCCTCAGGATAATGAGGATTCAAAACGAGGCAGGTGATACTGCCTTCAAAAGTAAATCCAGGGAGGTTTGGCGGTATGTCAGAGGGTTAAGGGCTTGTGGCGCTCACGAATAGAGGGGACAGGTGGAAGGATTTGGGGTCTGGCCCCCAGACCGCCACCTGCAGGGGAGTCGCTTTACAGGGGGTGAAGCAGGTCTTTAGGAGCTCTATCTTTCTCTCCCACCCTGTATTTCCTCTGCTCTCTCCTTTTGTGTCTGTCAGATGCAAGGTCAGTAACAACAACAACAACAACAAAAACAATAACCACCACAGTGACCAAGCAACAAGGGCAGCGAAAGGGGAACAAATGGAGTGCAGGAGCTGTGGATTATTCGTGGCGTAGGCACTCAGCTGTGGCAATAACCCCTTGAGGCAATCAATCCATACATGAAGATGTAATACAGGTAACAGAGACGTATATGTCCCTGTGTGTTTCCACTGAGTTAATGTAAATGCACTTTTATTGACTTCTTCATTTATTTATTACCTTGCCACGAGAATTTCTTTTCATTGCTAAAAAAAAAGTGTCCCATCAAGGGTACCAAGTGGTGCCACACCCAGGTAAGCACTCATGTTACAATGCAGGAGGACTGGGCTTCAACAACCTGGTTCCCACCTGCCAGGGGAAATCTTTACAAGTGGTGCGGAAGTGCTGCAGTTGTCTCTCTCTGTGTCTCAAACTCTCTCTACGTCCCTTCCCTCTCAATTCCTGTCTATTTATTCCAGTGAATAATCAAGAAAATAGAAAGTCAAAAAAGAAAAAGGAAAAGGAAATATTCCACGACTTCAAATGGGCTACTCAGGACAATGCTTTCCTTGTTAAGATCCTCACAGCATTCCATATGCAGAAAGGCAAAGACGCCATGTATTTTTTAACCCAGTTTTTATATTTATTTATTTATTTATTTAGGTGCTTATTCATTTTTGTTATTGATGAATTAATGTTTTACATTTGACATTGACTAGGGATCTGACACCAGCGGACTCCAGTACCCCTATATGGTACTCTGCCTCTACAAAACCTATCCATTGAACTGTCCATCCATCCATCCATCCACCCATACATCTATCCATCCATTCATCCATCCATCCATCCATCCATCCATCCACCAGTCAACCAAGCTAAGTACAAAAGGAGATCTCTCCTTGAATGGTGAGGAGAAACAACGATGCATAGGTAGGTTGCAAAGGCCCAGTTTGGCTGAATAGGGCAGAGGGGCTGAACCAGGGAATGTGTTGGGGCGTGTGGGTTTGGGTGGGGTGAGCCGGAGACCCTGTGAGCTGGGTCACATTAGGGGCAGGCAGGGGGTGGAAGGGGTTGCGAACAGCTGTCACTGGAGAACCATCACAAGTGCTGGAGCTGGTGAGCAGGGCACCTGGAAGAGAGGACAGACAAAGGAGAGAAGCAAAGTGCGGTGGAGAGGAGAGGGGAGAGGATGGTGAGGACAGGAGAGGACAGGAGAGGACAGGATTGGAGGGGACCTGAGAAACCTACCTGGACAAAGGCAGCATACAGACATCCAGGAAGGCAGGCAGGCATGCAGGCAGCTCTGGCCTGGGCTCCCTGGATCCCGGGCGCACCTCCACCTGTCTTCTCTTGGCTGCCAGCCCTGAGGTCCCTCGTCGGTCAGCACTGTCTTCCCATCCTTCCGTCCGTCTGTGCCAGGGCCCAGGCGTCTGGGCGCTGTTGCCTGACCTAGTGGCAGGGCAGTTGGGCTGCCCAGTGCCAGTGTGGCCAGCACAGATTGCCAGGGGCTAGGACATCACAGAGGGCTCCTGTGGTTGCTAGGCCACGGGGACACCGCCCATCCAGTTGACCAGCAGCCATGACCCCCACGCTGAACTTGACCTGAGGGGTGGTGGCCAGCCACCAGAGCCAGAGCCCCAGGCCAAAGCAGGTGCTGGTCGGCCGGGCCAAGGTGCTATGGGCAGATTGGTGTGTGTTTGGGCATGGGGCTGGCATCTGACAGTCCAGGGCGGGGGACCAAGTTCCGCCAGGCCCCTGTCCCACCATGTGCACTGACACACAGTCTTGCTGACTGACTGACAGTCCCCGCCCCAGAGATACCCACACCAAGTCCCTGGGTGCCCTGAGCTGCCCCTGAGGGTTGGTGCGTGCCTGCCTGGACACATGCCTCCGTTAAGGAGGCCTCTATTAATCCCGTTGCCTACTGACAGCTGCCCTCCTGCCCCTCCTCCTCCTCCTCCGCCTCCTCCTCCTCCTCTTCTTCCTCCTCCTCTTCCTACTCTTCCTCCACCTCTTCCTCCTCCTCCTCCTCCACCCCCTCCTCCTCTTCCTCATCCTCAGAGGGACTCACTCAGGGCCCTTGGCCTAGGCAAGCCAGGGCTGCTGCTCTGGCTTCTGCAGCTTCTATCCAGTGGGGGGGTGTAGGAATCTGTTCCTGTCAGTCCCTGATTCCTGGGACCTTCCATGCCTCCAGCTGCCCCCACTCTCTAGTCCTGACCCCTCCTCAAGGATGCCCCCTTTCTCCTTACCCTCTGTCCCCCAGCTCCCAACTAACATCTACTGTGTTCCTCCCTGCGCTACTTTACTGCCACCCTGCTTCTGCCCTTCAGCCCTCAGGGCCCAGTGCCAGCCCAGCTGCCATCTCACCATCCAGCAGGGGGACCTGCCCTAACCCCCTGCCACCACACCCACACACACAGCCCTGCACACACTCCTGGGCTCCTCTGCCTGCAGCCTGCCTCTCAAACAGTCTCCTTCTGCCCCCTAGCCCCCTTACAGCCTCTGCCACGGACCCCCACAGACACCTGGGCATGAGCAGTGCAGACATGCAAACAGCTCCCCTCGCCCCCACTCCAGTTGCTCCAAGGTTGTCAAGAGTCTTTTTTTCATGCTGTAGAGGAGGGAGTTGAGACAGTCCAATGTCCTGGGGAGCAAGAACTGCAAACAGTCCATCTACAATGTAACATTTGGGTCTCAGGCCGCCCAATCCCTAGTGCGCTGTGCAGACCTTTGACTGGCAAAAACACCCCATCTGAGCGTGAGATCTGGCTGGGCTAGTGGCTCTTTCTGTGGACTAAGAGACAGACAGACAGAGTTTTCAGGTTCAAAACCTATACTTCCCAGAAGATGGTCATTCACATCGGTAAAAAAAAAAAAAAAAAAAAAAAGGCTTTTAATTTTTTTTTCCCCTGCCTGGGTAACCTGTCTCCTGCCTGTTTCAAAGTGAAAAAAGGGAAAAATCTTTTTTGGAGGGAAAAGGACCAAAATGCAGGCAGGTGGACTCCGTGGAAGGTGGATGGGGAGTTGCTCCTGCCCTGGCACTAGAGCCCCAGCTGCTGTTCCAGGTGCTCTCTGATAACAGAGATCTCCGTGTGTCGTGTCATGACACTGTCTCCAGGACTGAGCCTCAGGATAATGAGGATTCAAAACGAGGCAGGTGATACTGCCTTCAAAAGTAAATCCAGGGAGGTTTGGCGGTATGTCAGAGGGTTAAGGGCTTGTGGCGCTCACGAATAGAGGGGACAGGTGGAAGGATTTGGGGTCTGGCCCCCAGACCGCCACCTGCAGGGGATTCGCTTTACAGGGGGTGAAGCAGGTCTTTAGGAGCTCTATCTTTCTCTCCCACCCTGTATTTCCTCTGCTCTCTCCTTTTGTGTCTGTCAGATGCAAGGTCAGTAACAACAACAACAACAACAAAAACAATAACCACCACAGTGACCAAGCAACAAGGGCAGCGAAAGGGGAACAAATGGAGTGCAGGAGCTGTGGATTATTTGTGGCGTAGGCACTCAGCTGTGGCAATAACCCCTTGAGGCAATCAATCCATACATGAAGAAGTAATACAGGTAACAGAGACGTATATGTCCCTGTGTGTTTCCACTGAGTTAATGTAAATGCACTTTTATTGACTTCTTCATTTATTTATTACCTTGCCACGAGAATTTCTTTTCATTGCTAAAAAAAAGTGTTCCATCAAGGGTACCAGGTGTGCCTTACCCAGTTAAGCACTCATGTTACAATGCAGGAGGACTGGGCTTCAACACCCTGGTTCCCACCTGCCAGGGGAAATCTTTACAAGTGGTGCGGAAGTGCTGCAGTTGTCTCTCTCTGTGTCTCAAACTCTCTCTACGTCCCTTCCCTCTCAATTCCTGTCTATTTATTCCAGTGAATAATCAAGAAAATAGAAAGTCAAAAAAGAAAAAGGAAAAGGAAATATTCCACGACTTCAAATGGGCTACTCAGGACAATGCTTTCCTTGTTAAGATCCTCACAGCATTCCATATGCAGAAAGGCAAAGACGCCATGTATTTTTTAACCCAGTTTTTATATTTATTTATTTATTTATTTAGGTGCTTATTCATTTTTGTTATTGATGAATTAATGTTTTACATTTGACATTGACTAAGGATCTGACACCAGCGGACTCCAGTACCCCTATATGGTACTCTGCCTCTACAAAACCGATCCATTGACCTGTCCATCCATCCATCCATCCACCCATACATCTATCCATCCATTCATCCATCCATCCATCCTTCCCTCCATCCATCCACCAGTCAACCAAGCTAAGTACAAAAGGAGATCTCTCCTTGAATGGTGAGGAGAAACAACGATGCATAGGTAGGTTGCAAAGGCCCAGTTTGGCTGAATAGGGCAGAGGGGCTGAACCAGGGAATGTGTTGTGGCGTGTGGGTTAGGGTGTGGTGAGCCGGAGACCCTGTGAGCTGGGTCACATTAGGGGCAGGCAGGGGGTGGAAGGGGTTGCGAACAGCTGTCACTGGAGAACCATCACAAGTGCTGGAGCTGGTGAGCAGGGCACCTGGAAGAGAGGACAGACAAAGGAGAGAAGCAAAGTGCGGTGGAGAGGAGAGGGGAGAGGATGGTGAGGACAGGAGAGGACAGGAGAGGACAGGATTGGAGGGGACCTGAGAAACCTACCTGGACAAAGGCAGCATACAGACATCCAGGAAGGCAGGCAGGCATGCAGGCAGCTCTGGCCTGGGCTCCCTGGATCCCGGGCGCACCTCCACCTGTCTTCTCTTGGCTGCCAGCCCTGAGGTCCCTCGTCGGTCAGCACTGTCTTCCCATCCTTCCGTCCGTCTGTGCCAGGGCCCAGGCGTCTGGGCGCTGTTGCCTGACCTAGTGGCAGGGCAGTTGGGCTGCCCAGTGCCAGTGTGGCCAGCACAGATTGCCAGGGGCTAGGACATCACGGAGGGCTCCTGTGGTTGCTAGGCCACGGGGACCCCGCCCATCCAGTTGACCAGCAGCCGTGACCCCCACGCTGAACTTGACCTGAGGGGTGGTGGCCAGCCACCAGAGCCAGAGCCCCAGGCCAAAGCAGGTGCTGGTCGGCCGGGCCAAGGTGCTATGGGCAGATTGGTGTGTGTCTGGGCATGGGGCTGGCATCTGACAGTCCAGGGCGGGGGACCAAGTTCCGCCAGGCCCCTGTCCCACCATGTGCACTGACACACAGTCTTGCTGACTGACTGACAGTCCCCGCCCCAGAGATACCCACACCAAGTCCCTGGGTGCCCTGAGCTGCCCCTGAGGGTTGGTGGGTGCCTGCCTGGACACATGCCTCCGTTAAGGAGGCCTCTATTAATCCCGTTGCCTACTGACAGCTGCCCTCCTGCCCCTCCTCCTCCTCCTCCGCCTCCTCCTCCTCCTCTTCTTCCTCCTCCTCTTCCTACTCTTCCTCCACCTCTTCCTCCTCCTCCTCCTCCACCCCCTCCTCCTCTTCCTCATCCTCAGAGGGACTCACTCAGGGCCCTTGGCCTAGGCAAGCCAGGGCTGCTGCTCTGGCTTCTGCAGCTTCTATCCAGTGGGGGGGTGTAGGAATCTGTTCCTGTCAGTCCCTGATTCCTGGGACCTTCCATGCCTCCAGCTGCCCCCACTCTCTAGTCCTGACCCCTCCTCAAGGATGCCCCCTTTCTCCTTACCCTCTGTCCCCCAGCTCCCAACTAACATCTACTGTGTTCCTCCCTGCGCTACTTTACTGCCACCCTGCTTCTGCCCTTCAGCCCTGAGGGCCCAGTGCCAGCCCAGCTGCCATCTCACCATCCAGCAGGGGGACCTGCCCTAACCCCCTGCCACCACACCCACACACACAGCCCTGCACACACTCCTGGGCTCCTCTGCCTGCAGCCTGCCTCTCAAACAGTCTCCTTCTGCCCCCTAGCCCCCTTACAGCCTCTGCCACGGACCCCCACAGACACCTGGGCATGAGCAGTGCAGACATGCAAACAGCTCCCCTCGCCCCCACTCCAGTTGCTCCAAGGTTGTCAAGAGTCTTTTTTTCATGCTGTAGAGGAGGGAGTTGAGACAGTCCAATGTCCTGGGGAGCAAGAACTGCAAACAGTCCATCTACAATGTAACATTTGGGTCTCAGGCCGCCCAATCCCTAGTGCGCTGTGCAGACCTTTGACTGGCAAAAACACCCCATCTGAGCGTGAGATCTGGCTGGGCTAGTGGCTCTTTCTGTGGACTAAGAGACAGACAGACAGAGTTTTCAGGTTCAAAACCTATACTTCCCAGAAGATGGTCATTCACATCGGTAAAAAAAAAAAAAAAAAAAAAAAGGCTTTTAATTTTTTTTTCCCCTGCCTGGGTAACCTGTCTCCTGCCTGTTTCAAAGTGAAAAAAGGGAAAAATCTTTTTTGGAGGGAAAAGGACCAAAATGCAGGCAGGTGGACTCCGTGGAAGGTGGATGGGGAGTTGCTCCTGCCCTGGCACTAGAGCCCCAGCTGCTGTTCCAGGTGCTCTCTGATAACAGAGATCTCCGTGTGTCGTGTCATGACACTGTCTCCAGGACTGAGCCTCAGGATAATGAGGATTCAAAACGAGGCAGGTGATACTGCCTTCAAAAGTAAATCCAGGGAGGTTTGGCGGTATGTCAGAGGGTTAAGGGCTTGTGGCGCTCACGAATAGAGGGGACAGGTGGAAGGATTTGGGGTCTGGCCCCCAGACCGCCACCTGCAGGGGAGTCGCTTTACAGGGGGTGAAGCAGGTCTTTAGGAGCTCTATCTTTCTCTCCCACCCTGTATTTCCTCTGCTCTCTCCTTTTGTGTCTGTCAGATGCAAGGTCAGTAACAACAACAACAACAACAAAAACAATAACCACCACAGTGACCAAGCAACAAGGGCAGCGAAAGGGGAACAAATGGAGTGCAGGAGCTGTGGATTATTTGTGGCGTAGGCACTCAGCTGTGGCAATAACCCCTTGAGGCAATCAATCCATACATGAAGAAGTAATACAGGTAACAGAGACGTATATGTCCCTGTGTGTTTCCACTGAGTTAATGTAAATGCACTTTTATTGACTTCTTCATTTATTTATTACCTTGCCACGAGAATTTCTTTTCATTGCTAAAAAAAAGTGTTCCATCAAGGGTACCAGGTGTGCCTTACCCAGTTAAGCACTCATGTTACAATGCAGGAGGACTGGGCTTCAACACCCTGGTTCCCACCTGCCAGGGGAAATCTTTACAAGTGGTGCGGAAGTGCTGCAGTTGTCTCTCTCTGTGTCTCAAACTCTCTCTACCTCCCTTCCCTCTCAATTCCTGTCTATTTATTCCAGTGAATAATCAAGAAAATAGAAAGTAAAAAAAGAAAAAGGAAAAGGAAATATTCCACGACTTCAAATGGGCTACTCAGGACAATGCTTTCCTTGTTAAGATCCTCACAGCATTCCATATGCAGAAAGGCAAAGACGCCATGTATTTTTTAACCCAGTTTTTATATTTATTTATTTATTTATTTAGGTGCTTATTCATTTTTGTTATTGATGAATTAATGTTTTACATTTGACATTGACTAAGGATCTGACACCAGCGGACTCCAGTACCCCTATATGGTACTCTGCCTCTACAAAACCGATCCATTGACCTGTCCATCCATCCATCCATCCACCCATACATCTATCCATCCATTCATCCATCCATCCATCCTTCCCTCCATCCATCCACCAGTCAACCAAGCTAAGTACAAAAGGAGATCTCTCCTTGAATGGTGAGGAGAAACAACGATGCATAGGTAGGTTGCAAAGGCCCAGTTTGGCTGAATAGGGCAGAGGGGCTGAACCAGGGAATGTGTTGTGGCGTGTGGGTTAGGGTGTGGTGAGCCGGAGACCCTGTGAGCTGGGTCACATTAGGGGCAGGCAGGGGGTGGAAGGGGTTGCGAACAGCTGTCACTGGAGAACCATCACAAGTGCTGGAGCTGGTGAGCAGGGCACCTGGAAGAGAGGACAGACAAAGGAGAGAAGCAAAGTGCGGTGGAGAGGAGAGGGGAGAGGATGGTGAGGACAGGAGAGGACAGGAGAGGACAGGATTGGAGGGGACCTGAGAAACCTACCTGGACAAAGGCAGCATACAGACATCCAGGAAGGCAGGCAGGCATGCAGGCAGCTCTGGCCTGGGCTCCCTGGATCCCGGGCGCACCTCCACCTGTCTTCTCTTGGCTGCCAGCCCTGAGGTCCCTCGTCGGTCAGCACTGTCTTCCCATCCTTCCGTCCGTCTGTGCCAGGGCCCAGGCGTCTGGGCGCTGTTGCCTGACCTAGTGGCAGGGCAGTTGGGCTGCCCAGTGCCAGTGTGGCCAGCACAGATTGCCAGGGGCTAGGACATCACGGAGGGCTCCTGTGGTTGCTAGGCCACGGGGACCCCGCCCATCCAGTTGACCAGCAGCCGTGACCCCCACGCTGAACTTGACCTGAGGGGTGGTGGCCAGCCACCAGAGCCAGAGCCCCAGGCCAAAGCAGGTGCTGGTCGGCCGGGCCAAGGTGCTATGGGCAGATTGGTGTGTGTCTGGGCATGGGGCTGGCATCTGACAGTCCAGGGCGGGGGACCAAGTTCCGCCAGGCCCCTGTCCCACCATGTGCACTGACACACAGTCTTGCTGACTGACTGACAGTCCCCGCCCCAGAGATACCCACACCAAGTCCCTGGGTGCCCTGAGCTGCCCCTGAGGGTTGGTGGGTGCCTGCCTGGACACATGCCTCCGTTAAGGAGGCCTCTATTAATCCCGTTGCCTACTGACAGCTGCCCTCCTGCCCCTCCTCCTCCTCCTCCGCCTCCTCCTCCTCCTCTTCTTCCTCCTCCTCTTCCTACTCTTCCTCCACCTCTTCCTCCTCCTCCTCCTCCACCCCCTCCTCCTCTTCCTCATCCTCAGAGGGACTCACTCAGGGCCCTTGGCCTAGGCAAGCCAGGGCTGCTGCTCTGGCTTCTGCAGCTTCTATCCAGTGGGGGGGTGTAGGAATCTGTTCCTGTCAGTCCCTGATTCCTGGGACCTTCCATGCCTCCAGCTGCCCCCACTCTCTAGTCCTGACCCCTCCTCAAGGATGCCCCCTTTCTCCTTACCCTCTGTCCCCCAGCTCCCAACTAACATCTACTGTGTTCCTCCCTGCGCTACTTTACTGCCACCCTGCTTCTGCCCTTCAGCCCTGAGGGCCCAGTGCCAGCCCAGCTGCCATCTCACCATCCAGCAGGGGGACCTGCCCTAACCCCCTGCCACCACACCCACACACACAGCCCTGCACACACTCCTGGGCTCCTCTGCCTGCAGCCTGCCTCTCAAACAGTCTCCTTCTGCCCCCTAGCCCCCTTACAGCCTCTGCCACGGACCCCCACAGACACCTGGGCATGAGCAGTGCAGACATGCAAACAGCTCCCCTCGCCCCCACTCCAGTTGCTCCAAGGTTGTCAAGAGTCTTTTTTTCATGCTGTAGAGGAGGGAGTTGAGACAGTCCAATGTCCTGGGGAGCAAGAACTGCAAACAGTCCATCTACAATGTAACATTTGGGTCTCAGGCCGCCCAATCCCTAGTGCGCTGTGCAGACCTTTGACTGGCAAAAACACCCCATCTGAGCGTGAGATCTGGCTGGGCTAGTGGCTCTTTCTGTGGACTAAGAGACAGACAGACAGAGTTTTCAGGTTCAAAACCTATACTTCCCAGAAGATGGTCATTCACATCGGTAAAAAAAAAAAAAAAAAAAAAAAAGGCTTTTAATTTTTTTTCCCCCTGCCTGGGTAACCTGTCTCCTGCCTGTTTCAAAGTGAAAAAAGGGAAAAATCTTTTTTGGAGGGAAAAGGACCAAAATGCAGGCAGGTGGACTCCGTGGAAGGTGGATGGGGAGTTGCTCCTGCCCTGGCACTAGAGCCCCAGCTGCTGTTCCAGGTGCTCTCTGATAACAGAGATCTCCGTGTGTCGTGTCATGACACTGTCTCCAGGACTGAGCCTCAGGATAATGAGGATTCAAAACGAGGCAGGTGATACTGCCTTCAAAAGTAAATCCAGGGAGGTTTGGCGGTATGTCAGAGGGTTAAGGGCTTGTGGCGCTCACGAATAGAGGGGACAGGTGGAAGGATTTGGGGTCTGGCCCCCAGACCGCCACCTGCAGGGGATTCGCTTTACAGGGGGTGAAGCAGGTCTTTAGGAGCTCTATCTTTCTCTCCCACCCTGTATTTCCTCTGCTCTCTCCTTTTGTGTCTGTCAGATGCAAGGTCAGTAACAACAACAACAACAACAAAAACAATAACCACCACAGTGACCAAGCAACAAGGGCAGTGAAAGGGGAACAAATGGAGTGCAGGAGCTGTGGATTATTCGTGGCGTAGGCACTCAGCTGTGGCAATAACCCCTTGAGGCAATCAATCCATACATGAAGATGTAATACAGGTAACAGAGACGTATATGTCCCTGTGTGTTTCCACTGAGTTAATGTTAATGCACTTTTATTGACTTCTTCATTTATTTATTACCTTGCCACGAGAATTTCTTTTCATTGCTAAAAAAAAAGTGTCCCATCAAGGGTACCAAGTGGTGCCACACCCAGGTAAGCACTCATGTTACAATGCAGGAGGACTGGGCTTCAACAACCTGGTTCCCACCTGCCAGGGGAAATCTTTACAAGTGGTGCGGAAGTGCTGCAGTTGTCTCTCTCTGTGTCTCAAACTCTCTCTACGTCCCTTCCCTCTCAATTCCTGTCTATTTATTCCAGTGAATAATCAAGAAAATAGAAAGTCAAAAAAGAAAAAGGAAAAGGAAATATTCCACGACTTCAAATGGGCTACTCAGGACAATGCTTTCCTTGTTAAGATCCTCACAGCATTCCATATGCAGAAAGGCAAAGACGCCATGTATTTTTTAACCCAGTTTTTATATTTATTTATTTATTTATTTAGGTGCTTATTCATTTTTGTTATTGATGAATTAATGTTTTACATTTGACATTGACTAGGGATCTGACACCAGCGGACTCCAGTACCCCTATATGGTACTCTGCCTCTACAAAACCTATCCATTGAACTGTCCATCCATCCATCCATCCACCCATACATCTATCCATCCATTCATCCATCCATCCATCCATCCATCCACCAGTCAACCAAGCTAAGTACAAAAGGAGATCTCTCCTTGAATGGTGAGGAGAAACAACGATGCATAGGTAGGTTGCAAAGGCCCAGTTTGGCTGAATAGGGCAGAGGGGCTGAACCAGGGAATGTGTTGGGGCGTGTGGGTTTGGGTGGGGTGAGCCGGAGACCCTGTGAGCTGGGTCACATTAGGGGCAGGCAGGGGGTGGAAGGGGTTGCGAACAGCTGTCACTGGAGAACCATCACAAGTGCTGGAGCTGGTGAGCAGGGCACCTGGAAGAGAGGACAGACAAAGGAGAGAAGCAAAGTGCGGTGGAGAGGAGAGGGGAGAGGATGGTGAGGACAGGAGAGGACAGGAGAGGACAGGATTGGAGGGGACCTGAGAAACCTACCTGGACAAAGGCAGCATACAGACATCCAGGAAGGCAGGCAGGCATGCAGGCAGCTCTGGCCTGGGCTCCCTGGATCCCGGGCGCACCTCCACCTGTCTTCTCTTGGCTGCCAGCCCTGAGGTCCCTCGTCGGTCAGCACTGTCTTCCCATCCTTCCGTCCGTCTGTGCCAGGGCCCAGGCGTCTGGGCGCTGTTGCCTGACCTAGTGGCAGGGCAGTTGGGCTGCCCAGTGCCAGTGTGGCCAGCACAGATTGCCAGGGGCTAGGACATCACGGAGGGCTCCTGTGGTTGCTAGGCCACGGGGACCCCGCCCATCCAGTTGACCAGCAGCCATGACCCCCACGCTGAACTTGACCTGAGGGGTGGTGGCCAGCCACCAGAGCCAGAGCCCCAGGCCAAAGCAGGTGCTGGTCGGCCGGGCCAAGGTGCTATGGGCAGATTGGTGTGTGTCTGGGCATGGGGCTGGCATCTGACAGTCCAGGGCGGGGGACCAAGTTCCGCCAGGCCCCTGTCCCACCATGTGCACTGACACACAGTCTTGCTGACTGACTGACAGTCCCCGCCCCAGAGATACCCACACCAAGTCCCTGGGTGCCCTGAGCTGCCCCTGAGGGTTGGTGGGTGCCTGCCTGGACACATGCCTCCGTTAAGGAGGCCTCTATTAATCCCGTTGCC
The DNA here is from genome assembly GCF_950295315.1 of Erinaceus europaeus. Taxonomy (NCBI): domain Eukaryota; kingdom Metazoa; phylum Chordata; class Mammalia; order Eulipotyphla; family Erinaceidae; genus Erinaceus; species Erinaceus europaeus. Next base: position 551,567 of record NW_026647137.1, on the reverse strand, counting down.
TACTGACAGCTGCCCTCCTGCCCCTCCTCCTCCTCCTCCGCCTCCTCCTCCTCCTCTTCTTCCTCCTCCTCTTCCTACTCTTCCTCCACCTCTTCCTCCTCCTCCTCCTCCACCCCATCCTCCTCTTCCTCATCCTCAGAGGGACTCACTCAGGGCCCTTGGCCTAGGCAAGCCAGGGCTGCTGCTCTGGCTTCTGCAGCTTCTATCCAGTGGGGGGGTGTAGGAATCTGTTCCTGTCAGTCCCTGATTCCTGGGACCTTCCATGCCTCCAGCTGCCCCCACTCTCTAGTCCTGACCCCTCCTCAAGGATGCCCCCTTTCTCCTTACCCTCTGTCCCCCAGCTCCCAACTAACATCTACTGTGTTCCTCCCTGCGCTACTTTACTGCCACCCTGCTTCTGCCCTTCAGCCCTCAGGGCCCAGTGCCAGCCCAGCTGCCATCTCACCATCCAGCAGGGGGACCTGCCCTAACCCCCTGCCACCACACCCACACACACAGCCCTGCACACACTCCTGGGCTCCTCTGCCTGCAGCCTGCCTCTCAAACAGTCTCCTTCTGCCCCCTAGCCCCCTTACAGCCTCTGCCACGGACCCCCACAGACACCTGGGCATGAGCAGTGCAGACATGCAAACAGCTCCCCTCGCCCCCACTCCAGTTGCTCCAAGGTTGTCAAGAGTCTTTTTTTCATGCTGTAGAGGAGGGAGTTGAGACAGTCCAATGTCCTGGGGAGCAAGAACTGCAAACAGTCCATCTACAATGTAACATTTGGGTCTCAGGCCGCCCAATCCCTAGTGCGCTGTGCAGACCTTTGACTGGCAAAAACACCCCATCTGAGCGTGTGATCTGGCTGGGCTAGTGGCTCTTTCTGTGGACTAAGAGACAGACAGACAGAGTTTTCAGGTTCAAAACCTATACTTCCCAGAAGATGGTCATTCACATCGGTAAAAAAAAAAAAAAAAAAAAAAAAAGGCTTTTAATTTTTTTTTCCCCTGCCTGGGTAACCTGTCTCCTGCCTGTTTCAAAGTGAAAAAAGGGAAAAATCTTTTTTGGAGGGAAAAGGACCAAAATGCAGGCAGGTGGACTCCGTGGAAGGTGGATGGGGAGTTGCTCCTGCCCTGGCACTAGAGCCCCAGCTGCTGTTCCAGGTGCTCTCTGATAACAGAGATCTCCGTGTGTCGTGTCATGACACTGTCTCCAGGACTGAGCCTCAGGATAATGAGGATTCAAAACGAGGCAGGTGATACTGCCTTCAAAAGTAAATCCAGGGAGGTTTGGCGGTATGTCAGAGGGTTAAGGGCTTGTGGCGCTCACGAATAGAGGAGACAGGTGGAAGGATTTGGGGTCTGGCCCCCAGACCGCCACCTGCAGGGGATTCGCTTTACAGGGGGTGAAGCAGGTCTTTAGGAGCTCTATCTTTCTCTCCCACCCTGTATTTCCTCTGCTCTCTCCTTTTGTGTCTGTCAGATGCAAGGTCAGTAACAACAACAACAACAACAAAAACAATAACCACCACAGTGACCAAGCAACAAGGGCAGCGAAAGGGGAACAAATGGAGTGCAGGAGCTGTGGATTATTCGTGGCGTAGGCACTCAGCTGTGGCAATAACCCCTTGAGGCAATCAATCCATACATGAAGATGTAATACAGGTAACAGAGACGTATATGTCCCTGTGTGTTTCCACTGAGTTAATGTAAATGCACTTTTATTGACTTCTTCATTTATTTATTACCTTGCCACGAGAATTTCTTTTCATTGCTAAAAAAAAAGTGTCCCATCAAGGGTACCAAGTGGTGCCACACCCAGGTAAGCACTCATGTTACAATGCAGGAGGACTGGGCTTCAACAACCTGGTTCCCACCTGCCAGGGGAAATCTTTACAAGTGGTGCGGAAGTGCTGCAGTTGTCTCTCTCTGTGTCTCAAACTCTCTCTACGTCCCTTCCCTCTCAATTACTGTCTATTTATTCCAGTGAATAATCAAGAAAATAGAAAGTCAAAAAAGAAAAAGGAAAAGGAAATATTCCACGACTTCAAATGGGCTACTCAGGACAATGCTTTCCTTGTTAAGATCCTCACAGCATTCCATATGCAGAAAGGCAAAGACGCCATGTATTTTTTAACCCAGTTTTTATATTTATTTATTTATTTATTTAGGTGCTTATTCATTTTTGTTATTGATGAATTAATGTTTTACATTTGACATTGACTAGGGATCTGACACCAGCGGACTCCAGTACCCCTATATGGTACTCTGCCTCTACAAAACCTATCCAGTGAACTGTCCATCCATCCATCCATCCACCCATACATCTATCCATCCATTCATCCATCCATCCATCCATCCATCCATCCACCAGTCAACCAAGCTAAGTACAAAAGGAGATCTCTCCTTGAATGGTGAGGAGAAACAACGATGCATAGGTAGGTTGCAAAGGCCCAGTTTGGCTGAATAGGGCAGAGGGGCTGAACCAGGGAATGTGTTGGGGCGTGTGGGTTTGGGTGGGGTGAGCCGGAGACCCTGTGAGCTGGGTCACATTAGGGGCAGGCAGGGGGTGGAAGGGGTTGCGAACAGCTGTCACTGGAGAACCATCACAAGTGCTGGAGCTGGTGAGCAGGGCACCTGGAAGAGAGGACAGACAAAGGAGAGAAGCAAAGTGCGGTGGAGAGGAGAGGGGAGAGGATGGTGAGGACAGGAGAGGACAGGAGAGGACAGGATTGGAGGGGACCTGAGAAACCTACCTGGACAAAGGCAGCATACAGACATCCAGGAAGGCAGGCAGGCATGCAGGCAGCTCTGGCCTGGGCTCCCTGGTTCCCGGGCGCACCTCCACCTGTCTTCTCTTGGCTGCCAGCCCTGAGGTCCCTCGTCGGTCAGCACTGTCTTCCCATCCTTCCGTCCGTCTGTGCCAGGGCCCAGGCGTCTGGGCGCTGTTGCCTGACCTAGTGGCAGGGCAGTTGGGCTGCCCAGTGCCAGTGTGGCCAGCACAGATTGCCAGGGGCTAGGACATCACAGAGGGCTCCTGTGGTTGCTAGGCCACGGGGACCCCGCCCATCCAGTTGACCAGCAGCCATGACCCCCACGCTGAACTTGACCTGAGGGGTGGTGGCCAGCCACCAGAGCCAGAGCCCCAGGCCAAAGCAGGTGCTGGTCGGCCGGGCCAAGGTGCTATGGGCAGATTGGTGTGTGTCTGGGCATGGGGCTGGCATCTGACAGTCCAGGGCGGGGGACCAAGTTCCGCCAGGCCCCTGTCCCACCATGTGCACTGACACACAGTCTTGCTGACTGACTGACAGTCCCCGCCCCAGAGATACCCACACCAAGTCCCTGGGTGCCCTGAGCTGCCCCTGAGGGTTGGTGGGTGCCTGCCTGGACACATGCCTCCGTTAAGGAGGCCTCTATTAATCCCGTTGCCTACTGACAGCTGCCCTCCTGCCCCTCCTCCTCCTCCTCCGCCTCCTCCTCCTCCTCTTCTTCCTCCTCCTCTTCCTACTCTTCCTCCACCTCTTCCTCCTCCTCCTCCTCCACCCCCTCCTCCTCTTCCTCATCCTCAGAGGGACTCACTCAGGGCCCTTGGCCTAGGCAAGCCAGGGCTGCTGCTCTGGCTTCTGCAGCTTCTATCCAGTGGGGGGGTGTAGGAATCTGTTCCTGTCAGTCCCTGATTCCTGGGACCTTCCATGCCTCCAGCTGCCCCCACTCTCTAGTCCTGACCCCTCCTCAAGGATGCCCCCTTTCTCCTTACCCTCTGTCCCCCAGCTCCCAACTAACATCTACTGTGTTCCTCCCTGCGCTACTTTACTGCCACCCTGCTTCTGCCCTTCAGCCCTCAGGGCCCAGTGCCAGCCCAGCTGCCATCTCACCATCCAGCAGGGGGACCTGCCCTAACCCCCTGCCACCACACCCACACACACAGCCCTGCACACACTCCTGGGCTCCTCTGCCTGCAGCCTGCCTCTCAAACAGTCTCCTTCTGCCCCCTAGCCCCCTTACAGCCTCTGCCACGGACCCCCACAGACACCTGGGCATGAGCAGTGCAGACATGCAAACAGCTCCCCTCGCCCCCACTCCAGTTGCTCCAAGGTTGTCAAGAGTCTTTTTTTCATGCTGTAGAGGAGGGAGTTGAGACAGTCCAATGTCCTGGGGAGCAAGAACTGCAAACAGTCCATCTACAATGTAACATTTGGGTCTCAGGCCGCCCAATCCCTAGTGCGCTGTGCAGACCTTTGACTGGCAAAAACACCCCATCTGAGCGTGAGATCTGGCTGGGCTAGTGGCTCTTTCTGTGGACTAAGAGACAGACAGACAGAGTTTTCAGGTTCAAAACCTATACTTCCCAGAAGATGGTCATTCACATCGGTAAAAAAAAAAAAAAAAAAGGCTTTTTATTTTTTTTTCCCCTGCCTGGGTAACCTGTCTCCTGCCTGTTTCAAAGTGAAAAAAGGGAAAAAATCTTTTTTGGAGGGAAAAGGACCAAAATGCAGGCAGGTGGACTCCGTGGAAGGTGGATGGGGAGTTGCTCCTGCCCTGGCACTAGAGCCCCAGCTGCTGTTCCAGGTGCTCTCTGATAACATAGATCTCCGTGTGTAGTGTCATGACACTGTCTCCAGGACTGAGCCTCAGGATAATGAGGATTCAAAACGAGGCAGGTGATACTGCCTTCAAAAGTAAATCCAGGGAGGTTTGGCGGTATGTCAGAGGGTTAAGGGCTTGTGGCGCTCACGAATAGAGGGGACAGGTGGAAGGATTTGGGGTCTGGCCCCCAGACCGCCACCTGCAGGGGAGTCGCTTTACAGGGGGTGAAGCAGGTCTTTAGGAGCTCTATCTTTCTCTCCCACCCTGTATTTCCTCTGCTCTCTCCTTTTGTGTCTGTCAGATGCAAGGTCAGTAACAACAACAACAACAACAAAAACAATAACCACCACAGTGACCAAGCAACAAGGGCAGCGAAAGGGGAACAAATGGAGTGCAGGAGCTGTGGATTATTCGTGGCGTAGGCACTCAGCTGTGGCAATAACCCCTTGAGGCAATCAATCCATACATGAAGATGTAATACAGGTAACAGAGACGTATATGTCCCTGTGTGTTTCCACTGAGTTAATGTAAATGCACTTTTATTGACTTCTTCATTTATTTATTACCTTGCCACGAGAATTTCTTTTCATTGCTAAAAAAAAAGTGTCCCATCAAGGGTACCAAGTGGTGCCACACCCAGGTAAGCACTCATGTTACAATGCAGGAGGACTGGGCTTCAACAACCTGGTTCCCACCTGCCAGGAGAAATCTTTACAAGTGGTGCGGAAGTGCTGCAGTTGTCTCTCTCTGTGTCTCAAACTCTCTCTACGTCCCTTCCCTCTCAATTCCTGTCTATTTATTCCAGTGAATAATCAAGAAAATAGAAAGTAAAAAAAGAAAAAGGAAAAGGAAATATTCCACGACTTCAAATGGGCTACTCAGGACAATGCTTTCCTTGTTAAGATCCTCACAGCATTCCATATGCAGAAAGGCAAAGACGCCATGTATTTTTTAACCCAGTTTTTATATTTATTTATTTATTTAGGTGCTTATTCATTTTTGTTATTGATGAATTAATGTTTTACATTTGACATTGACTAGGGATCTGACACCAGCGGACTCCAGTAACCCTATATGGTACTCTGCCTCTACAAAACCTATCCATTGAACTGTCCATCCATCCATCCATCCACCCATACATCTATCCATCCATTCATCCATCCATCCATCCATCCATCCATCCACCAGTCAACCAAGCTAAGTACAAAAGGAGATCTCTCCTTGAATGGTGAGGAGAAACAACGATGCATAGGTAGGTTGCAAAGGCCCAGTTTGGCTGAATAGGGCAGAGGGGCTGAACCAGGGAATGTGTTGGGGCGTGTGGGTTTGGGTGGGGTGAGCCGGAGACCCTGTGGGCTGGGTCACATTAGGGGCAGGCAGGGGGTGGAAGGGGTTGCGAACAGCTGTCACTGGAGAACCATCACAAGTGCTGGAGCTGGTGAGCAGGGCACCTGGAAGAGAGGACAGACAAAGGAGAGAAGCAAAGTGCGGTGGAGAGGAGAGGGGAGAGGATGGTGAGGACAGGAGAGGACAGGAGAGGACAGGATTGGAGGGGACCTGAGAAACCTACCTGGACAAAGGCAGCATACAGACATCCAGGAAGGCAGGCAGGCATGCAGGCAGCTCTGGCCTGGGCTCCCTGGATCCCGGGCGCACCTCCACCTGTCTTCTCTTGGCTGCCAGCCCTGAGGTCCCTCGTCGGTCAGCACTGTCTTCCCATCCTTCCGTCCGTCTGTGCCAGGGCCCAGGCGTCTGGGCGCTGTTGCCTGACCTAGTGGCAGGGCAGTTGGGCTGCCCAGTGCCAGTGTGGCCAGCACAGATTGCCAGGGGCTAGGACATCACAGAGGGCTCCTGTGGTTGCTAGGCCACGGGGACCCCGCCCATCCAGTTGACCAGCAGCCATGACCCCCACGCTGAACTTGACCTGAGGGGTGGTGGCCAGCCACCAGAGCCAGAGCCCCAGGCCAAAGCAGGTGCTGGTCGGCCGGGCCAAGGTGCTATGGGCAGATTGGTGTGTGTCTGGGCATGGGGCTGGCATCTGACAGTCCAGGGCGGGGGACCAAGTTCCGCCAGGCCCCTGTCCCACCATGTGCACTGACACACAGTCTTGCTGACTGACTGACAGTCCCCGCCCCAGAGATACCCACACCAAGTCCCTGGGTGCCCTGAGCTGCCCCTGAGGGTTGGTGGGTGCCTGCCTGGACACATGCCTCCGTTAAGGAGGCCTCTATTAATCCCGTTGCCTACTGACAGCTGCCCTCCTGCCCCTCCTCCTCCTCCTCCGCCTCCTCCTCCTCCTCTTCTTCCTCCTCCTCTTCCTACTCTTCCTCCACCTCTTCCTCCTCCTCCTCCTCCACCCCCTCCTCCTCTTCCTCATCCTCAGAGGGACTCACTCAGGGCCCTTGGCCTAGGCAAGCCAGGGCTGCTGCTCTGGCTTCTGCAGCTTCTATCCAGTGGGGGGTGTAGGAATCTGTTCCTGTCAGTCCCTGATTCCTGGGACCTTCCATGCCTCCAGCTGCCCCCACTCTCTAGTCCTGACCCCTCCTCAAGGATGCCCCCTTTCCCCTTACCCTCTGTCCCGCAGCTCCCAACTAACATCTACTGTGTTCCTCCCTGCGCTACTTTACTGCCACCCTGCTTCTGCCCTTCAGCCCTGAGGGCCCAGTGCCAGCCCAGCTGCCATCTCACCATCCAGCAGGGGGACCTGCCCTAACCCCCTGCCACCACACCCACACACACAGCCCTGCACACACTCCTGGGCTCCTCTGCCTGCAGCCTGCCTCTCAAACAGTCTCCTTCTGCCCCCTAGCCCCCTTACAGCCTCTGCCACGGACCCCCACAGACACCTGGGCATGAGCAGTGCAGACATGCAAACAGCTCCCCTCGCCCCCACTCCAGTTGCTCCAAGGTTGTCAAGAGTCTTTTTTTCATGCTGTAGAGGAGGGAGTTGAGACAGCCCAATGTCCTGGGGAGCAAGAACTGCAAACAGTCCATCTACAATGTAACATTTGGGTCTCAGGCCGCCCAATCCCTAGTGCGCTGTGCAGACCTTTGACTGGCAAAAACACCCCATCTGAGCGTGAGATCTGGCTGGGCTAGTGGCTCTTTCTGTGGACTAAGAGACAGACAGACAGAGTTTTCAGGTTCAAAACCTATACTTCCCAGAAGATGGTCATTCACATCGGTAAAAAAAAAAAAAAAAAAAAGGCTTTTAATTTTTTTTTCCCCTGCCTGGGTAACCTGTCTCCTGCCTGTTTCAAAGTGAAAAAAGGGAAAAATCTTTTTTGGAGGGAAAAGGACCAAAATGGAGGCAGGTGGACTCCGTGGAAGGTGGATGGGGAGTTGCTCCTGCCCTGGCACTAGAGCCCCAGCTGCTGTTCCAGGTGCTCTCTGATAACAGAGATCTCCGTGTGTCGTGTCATGACACTGTCTCCAGGACTGAGCCTCAGGATAATGAGGATTCAAAACGAGGCAGGTGATACTGCCTTCAAAAGTAAATCCAGAGAGGTTTGGCGGTATGTCAGAGGGTTAAGGGCTTGTGGCGCTCACGAATAGAGGGGACAGGTGGAAGCATTTGGGGTCTGGCCCCCAGACCGCCACCTGCAGGGGATTCGCTTTACAGGGGGTGAAGCAGGTCTTTAGGAGCTCTATCTTTCTCTCCCACCCTGTATTTCCTCTGCTCTCTCCTTTTGTGTCTGTCAGATGCAAGGTCAGTAACAACAACAACAACAACAAAAACAATAACCACCACAGTGACCAAGCAACAAGGGCAGCGAAAGGGGAACAAATGGAGTGCAGGAGCTGTGGATTATTCGTGGCGTAGGCACTCAGCTGTGGCAATAACCCCTTGAGGCAATCAATCCATACATGAAGATGTAATACAGGTAACAGAGACGTATATGTCCCTGTGTGTTTCCACTGAGTTAATGTAAATGCACTTTTATTGACTTCTTCATTTATTTATTACCTTGCCACGAGAATTTCTTTTCATTGCTAAAAAAAAAGTGTCCCATCAAGGGTACCAAGTGGTGCCACACCCAGGTAAGCACTCATGTTACAATGCAGGAGGACTGGGCTTCAACAACCTGGTTCCCACCTGCCAGGGGAAATCTTTACAAGTGGTGCGGAAGTGCTGCAGTTGTCTCTCTCTGTGTCTCAAACTCTCTCTACGTCCCTTCCCTCTCAATTCCTGTCTATTTATTCCAGTGAATAATCAAGAAAATAGAAAGTAAAAAAAGAAAAAGGAAAAGGAAATATTCCACGACTTCAAATGGGCTACTCAGGACAATGCTTTCCTTGTTAAGATCCTCACAGCATTCCGTATGCAGAAAGGCAAAGGCGCCATGTATTTTTTAACCCAGTTTTTATATTTATTTATTTATTTATTTAGGTGCTTATTCATTTTTGTTATTGATGAATTAATGTTTTACATTTGACATTGACTAGGGATCTGACACCAGCGGACTCCAGTACCCCTATATGGTACTCTGCCTCTACAAAACCTATCCATTGAACTGTCCATCCATCCATCCATCCACCCATACATCTATCCATCCATTCATCCATCCATCCATCCATCCACCAGTCAACCAAGCTAAGTACAAAAGGAGATCTCTCCTTGAATGGTGAGGAGAAACAACGATGCATAGGTAGGTTGCAAAGGCCCAGTTTGGCTGAATAGGGCAGAGGGGCTGAACCAGGGAATGTGTTGGGGCGTGTGGGTTTGGGAGGGGTGAGCCGGAGACCCTGTGAGCTGGGTCACATTAGGGGCAGGCAGGGGGTGGAAGGGGTTGCGAACAGCTGTCACTGGAGAACCATCACAAGTGCTGGAGCTGGTGAGCAGGGCACCTGGAAGAGAGGACAGACAAAGGAGAGAAGCAAAGTGCGGTGGAGAGGAGAGGGGAGAGGATGGTGAGGACAGGAGAGGACAGGAGAGGACAGGATTGGAGGGGACCTGAGAAACCTACCTGGACAAAGGCAGCATACAGACATCCAGGAAGGCAGGCAGGCATGCAGGCAGCTCTGGCCTGGGCTCCCTGGATCCCGGGCGCACCTCCACCTGTCTTCTCTTGGCTGCCAGCCCTGAGGTCCCTCGTCGGTCAGCACTGTCTTCCCATCCTTCCATCCGTCTGTGCCAGGGCCCAGGCGTCTGGGCGCTGTTGCCTGACCTAGTGGCAGGGCAGTTGGGCTGCCCAGTGCCAGTGTGGCCAGCACAGATTGCCAGGGGCTAGGACATCACAGAGGGCTCCTGTGGCTGCTAGGCCACGGGGACCCCGCCCATCCAGTTGACCAGCAGCCATGACCCCCACGCTGAACTTGACCTGAGGGGTGGTGGCCAGCCACCAGAGCCAGAGCCCCAGGCCAAAGCAGGTGCTGGTCGGCCGGGCCAAGGTGCTATGGGCAGATTGGTGTGTGTCTGGGCATGGGGCTGGCATCTGACAGTCCAGGGCGGGGGACCAAGTTCCGCCAGGCCCCTGTCCCACCATGTGCACTGACACACAGTCTTGCTGACTGACTGACAGTCCCCGCACCAGAGATACCCACACCAAGTCCCTGGGTGTCCTGAGCTGCCCCTGAGGGTTGGTGCATGCCTGCCTGGACACATGCCTCCGTTAAGGAGGCCTCTATTAATCCCGTTGCCTACTGACAGCTGCCCTCCTGCCCCTCCTCCTCCTCCTCCGCCTCCTCCTCCTCCTCCTCTTCTTCCTCCTCCTCTTCCTACTCTTCCTCCACCTCTTCCTCCTCCTCCTCCTCCACCCCCTCCTCCTCTTCCTCATCCTCAGAGGGACTCACTCAGGGCCCTTGGCCTAGGCAAGCCAGGGCTGCTGCTCTGGCTTCTGCAGCTTCTATCCAGTGGGGGGGTGTAGGAATCTGTTCCTGTCAGTCCCTGATTCCTGGGACCTTCCATGCCTCCAGCTGCCCCCACTCTCTAGTCCTGACCCCTCCTCAAGGATGCCCCCTTTCCCCTTACCCTCTGTCCCCCAGCTCCCAACTAACATCTACTGTGTTCCTCCCTGCGCTACTTTACTGCCACCCTGCTTCTGCCCTTCAGCCCTGAGGGCCCAGTGCCAGCCCAGCTGCCATCTCACCATCCAGCAGGGGGACCTGCCCTAACCCCCTGCCACCACACCCACACACACAGCCCTGCACACACTCCTGGGCTCCTCTGCCTGCAGCCTGCCTCTCAAACAGTCTCCTTCTGCCCCCTAGCCCCCTTACAGCCTCTGCCACGGACCCCCACAGACACCTGGGCATGAGCAGTGCATACATGCAAACATCTCCCCTCGCCCCCACTCCAGTTGCTCCAAGGTTGTCAAGAGTCTTTTTTTCATGCTGTAGAGGAGGGAGTTGAGACAGTCCAATGTCCTGGGGAGCAAGAACTGCAAACAGTCCATCTACAATGTAACATTTGGGTCTCAGGCCGCCCAATCCCTAGTGCGCTGTGCAGACCTTTGACTGGCAAAAACACCCCATCTGAGCGTGAGATCTGGCTGGGCTAGTGGCTCTTTCTGTGGACTAAGAGACAGACAGACAGAGTTTTCAGGTTCAAAACCTATACTTCCCAGAAGATGGTCATTCACATCGGTAAAAAAAAAAAAAAAAAAAAAAAGGCTTTTTATTTTTTTTTCCCCTGCCTGGGTAACCTGTCTCCTGCCTGTTTCAAAGTGAAAAAAGGGAAAAAATCTTTTTTGGAGGGAAAAGGACCAAAATGCATGCAGGTGGACTCCGTGGAAGGTGGATGGGGAGTTGCTCCTGCCCTGGCACTAGAGCCCCAGCTGCTGTTCCAGGTGCTCTCTGATAACAGAGATCTCCGTGTGTCGTGTCATGACACTGTCTCCAGGACTGAGCCTCAGGATAATGAGGATTCAAAACGAGGCAGGTGATACTGCCTTCAAAAGTAAATCCAGGGAGGTTTGGCGGTATGTCAGAGGGTTAAGGGCTTGTGGCGCTCACGAATAGAGGGGACAGGTGGAAGGATTTGGGGTCTGGCCCCCAGACCGCCACCTTCCGGGGAGTCGCTTTACAGGGGGTGAAGCAGGTCTTTAGGAGCTCTATCTTTCTCTCCCACCCTGTATTTCCTCTGCTCTCTCCTTTTGTGTCTGTCAGATGCAAGGTCAGTAACAACAACAACAACAACAAAAACAATAACCACCACAGTGACCAAGCAACAAGGGCAGCGAAAGGGGAACAAATGGAGTGCAGGAGCTGTGGATTATTCGTGGCGTAGGCACTCAGCTGTGGCAATAACCCCTTGAGGCAATCAATCCATACATGAAGATGTAATACAGGTAACAGAGACGTATATGTCCCTGTGTGTTTCCACTGAGTTAATGTAAATGCACTTTTATTGACTTCTTCATTTATTTATTACCTTGCCACGAGAATTTCTTTTCATTGCTAAAAAAAAAGTGTCCCATCAAGGGTACCAAGTGGTGCCACACCCAGGTAAGCACTCATGTTACAATGCAGGAGGACTGGGCTTCAACAACCTGGTTCCCACCTGCCAGGGGAAATCTTTACAAGTGGTGCGGAAGTGCTGCAGTTGTCTCTCTCTGTGTCTCAAACTCTCTCTACCTCCCTTCCCTCTCAATTCCTGTCTATTTATTCCAGTGAATAATCAAGAAAATAGAAAGTAAAAAAAGAAAAAGGAAAAGGAAATATTCCACGACTTCAAATGGGCTACTCAGGACAATGCTTTCCTTGTTAAGATCCTCATAGCATTCCGTATGCAGAAAGGCAAAGACGCCATGTATTTTTTAACCCAGTTTTTATATTTATTTATTTATTTATTTATTTAGGTGCTTATTCATTTTTGTTATTGATGAATTAATGTTTTACATTTGACATTGACTAGGGATCTGACACCAGCGGACTCCAGTACCCCTATATGGTACTCTGCCTCTACAAAACCTATCCATTGAACTGTCCATCCATCCATCCATCCACCCATACATCTATCCATCCATTCATCCATCCATCCATCCATCCATCCATCCATCCATCCACCAGTCAACCAAGCTAAGTACAAAAGGAGATCTCTCCTTGAATGGTGAGGAGAAACAACGATGCATAGGTAGGTTGCAAAGGCCCAGTTTGGCTGAATAGGGCAGAGGGGCTGAACCAGGGAATGTGTTGGGGCGTGTGGGTTTGGGAGGGGTGAGCCGGAGACCCTGTGAGCTGGGTCACATTAGGGGCAGGCAGGGGGTGGAAGGGGTTGCGAACAGCTGTCACTGGAGAACCATCACAAGTGCTGGAGCTGGTGAGCAGGGCACCTGGAAGAGAGGACAGACAAAGGAGAGAAGCAAAGTGCGGTGGAGAGGAGAGGGGAGAGGATGGTGAGGACAGGAGAGGACAGGAGAGGACAGGATTGGAGGGGACCTGAGAAACCTACCTGGACAAAGGCAGCATACAGACATCCAGGAAGGCAGGCAGGCATGCAGGCAGCTCTGGCCTGGGCTCCCTGGATCCCGGGCGCACCTCCACCTGTCTTCTCTTGGCTGCCAGCCCTGAGGTCCCTCGTCGGTCAGCACTGTCTTCCCATCCTTCCGTCCGTCTGTGCCAGGGCCCAGGCGTCTGGGCGCTGTTGCCTGACCTAGTGGCAGGGCAGTTGGGCTGCCCAGTGCCAGTGTGGCCAGCACAGATTGCCAGGGGCTAGGACATCACAGAGGGCTCCTGTGGTTGCTAGGCCACGGGGACCCCGCCCATCCAGTTGACCAGCAGCCATGACCCCCACGCTGAACTTGACCTGAGGGGTGGTGGCCAGCCACCAGAGCCAGAGCCCCAGGCCAAAGCAGGTGCTGGTCGGCCGGGCCAAGGTGCTATGGGCAGATTGGTGTGTGTCTGGGCATGGGGCTGGCATCTGACAGTCCAGGGCGGGGGACCAAGTTCCGCCAGGCCCCTGTCCCACCATGTGCACTGACACATAGTCTTGCTGACTGACTGACAGTCCCCGCCCCAGAGATACCCACACCAAGTCCCTGGGTGCCCTGAGCTGCCCCTGAGGGTTGGTGCGTGCCTGCCTGGACACATGCCTCCGTTAAGGAGGCCTCTATTAATCCCGTTGCCTACTGACAGCTGCCCTCCTGCCCCTCCTCCTCCTCCTCCGCCTCCTCCTCCTCCTCTTCTTCCTCCTCCTCTTCCTACTCTTCCTCCACCTCTTCCTCCTCCTCCTCCTCCACCCCCTCCTCCTCTTCCTTATCCTCAGAGGGACTCACTCAGGGCCCTTGGCCTAGGCAAGCCAGGGCTGCTGCTCTGGCTTCTGCAGCTTCTATCCAGTGGGGGGTGTAGGAATCTGTTCCTGTCAGTCCCTGATTCCTGGGACCTTCCATGCCTCCAGCTGCCCCCACTCTCTAGTCCTGACCCCTCCTCAAGGATGCCCCCTTTCCCCTTACCCTCTGTCCCGCAGCTCCCAACTAACATCTACTGTGTTCCTCCCTGCGCTACTTTACTGCCACCCTGCTTCTGCCCTTCAGCCCTGAGGGCCCAGTGCCAGCCCAGCTGCCATCTCACCATCCAGCAGGGGGACCTGCCCTAACCCCCTGCCACCACACCCACACACACAGCCCTGCACACACTCCTGGGCTCCTCTGCCTGCAGCCTGCCTCTCAAACAGTCTCCTTCTGCCCCCTAGCCCCCTTACAGCCTCTGCCACGGACCCCCACAGACACCTGGGCATGAGCAGTGCAGACATGCAAACAGCTCCCCTCGCCCCCACTCCAGTTGCTCCAAGGTTGTCAAGAGTCTTTTTTTCATGCTGTAGAGGAGGGAGTTGAGACAGTCCAATGTCCTGGGGAGCAAGAACTGCAAACAGTCCATCTACAATGTAACATTTGGGTCTCAGGCCGCCCAATCCCTAGTGCGCTGTGCAGACCTTTGACTGGCAAAAACACCCCATCTGAGCGTGAGATCTGGCTGGGCTAGTGGCTCTTTCTGTGGACTAAGAGACAGACAGACAGAGTTTTCAGGTTCAAAACCTATACTTCCCAGAAGATGGTCATTCACATCGGTAAAAAAAAAAAAAAAAAAAGGCTTTTAATTTTTTTTTCCCCTGCCTGGGTAACCTGTCTCCTGCCTGTTTCAAAGTGAAAAAAGGGAAAAATCTTTTTTGGAGGGAAAAGGACCAAAATGGAGGCAGGTGGACTCCGTGGAAGGTGGATGGGGAGTTGCTCCTGCCCTGGCACTAGAGCCCCAGCTGCTGTTCCAGGTGCTCTCTGATAACAGAGATCTCCGTGTGTCGTGTCATGACACTGTCTCCAGGACTGAGCCTCAGGATAATGAGGATTCAAAACGAGGCAGGTGATACTGCCTTCAAAAGTAAATCCAGAGAGGTTTGGCGGTATGTCAGAGGGTTAAGGGCTTGTGGCGCTCACGAATAGAGGGGACAGTTGGAAGCATTTGGGGTCTGGCCCCCAGACCGCCACCTGCAGGGGATTCGCTTTAAAGGGGGTGAAGCAGGTCTTTAGGAGCTCTATCTTTCTCTCCCACCCTGTATTTCCTCTGCTCTCTCCTTTTGTGTCTGTCAGATGCAAGGTCAGTAACAACAACAACAACAACAAAAACAATAACCACCACAGTGACCAAGCAACAAGGGCAGCGAAAGGGGAACAAATGGAGTGCAGGAGCTGTGGATTATTCGTGGCGTAGGCACTCAGCTGTGGCAATAACCCCTTGAGGCAATCAATCCATACATGAAGATGTAATACAGGTAACAGAGACGTATATGTCCCTGTGTGTTTCCACTGATTTAATGTAAATGCACTTTTATTGACTTCTTCATTTATTTATTACCTTGCCACGAGAATTTCTTTTCATTGCTAAAAAAAAAGTGTCCCATCAAGGGTACCAAGTGGTGCCACACCCAGGTAAGCACTCATGTTACAATGCAGGAGGACTGGGCTTCAACAACCTGGTTCCCACCTGCCAGGGGAAATCTTTACAAGTGGTGCGGAAGTGCTGCAGTTGTCTCTCTCTGTGTCTCAAACTCTCTCTACGTCCCTTCCCTCTCAATTCCTGTCTATTTATTCCAGTGAATAATCAAGAAAATAGAAAGTCAAAAAAGAAAAAGGAAAAGGAAATATTCCACGACTTCAAATGGGCTACTCAGGACAATGCTTTCCTTGTTAAGATCCTCACAGCATTCCGTATGCAGAAAGGCAAAGACGCCATGTATTTTTTAACCCAGTTTTTATATTTATTTATTTATTTATTTAGGTGCTTATTCATTTTTGTTATTGATGAATTAATGTTTTACATTTGACATTGACTAGGGATCTGACACCAGCGGACTCCAGTACCCCTATATGGTACTCTGCCTCTACAAAACCTATCCATTGAACTGTCCATCCATCCATCCATCCACCCATACATCTATCCATCCATTCATCCATCCATCCATCCATCCATCCACCAGTCAACCAAGCTAAGTACAAAAGGAGATCTCTCCTTGAATGGTGAGGAGAAACAACGATGCATAGGTAGGTTGCAAAGGCCCAGTTTGGCTGAATAGGGCAGAGGGGCTGAACCAGGGAATGTGTTGGGGCGTGTGGGTTTGGGAGGGGTGAGCCGGAGACCCTGTGAGCTGGGTCACATTAGGGGCAGGCAGGGGGTGGAAGGGGTTGCGAACAGCTGTCACTGGAGAACCATCACAAGTGCTGGAGCTGGTGAGCAGGGCACCTGGAAGAGAGGACAGACAAAGGAGAGAAGCAAAGTGCGGTGGAGAGGAGAGGGGAGAGGATGGTGAGGACAGGAGAGGACAGGAGAGGACAGGATTGGAGGGGACCTGAGAAACCTACCTGGACAAAGGCAGCATACAGACATCCAGGAAGGCAGGCAGGCATGCAGGCAGCTCTGGCCTGGGCTCCCTGGATCCCGGGCGCACCTCCACCTGTCTTCTCTTGGCTGCCAGCCCTGAGGTCCCTCGTCGGTCAGCACTGTCTTCCCATCCTTCCATCCGTCTGTGCCAGGGCCCAGGCGTCTGGGCGCTGTTGCCTGACCTAGTGGCAGGGCAGTTGGGCTGCCCAGTGCCAGTGTGGCCAGCACAGATTGCCAGGGGCTAGGACATCACAGAGGGCTCCTGTGGTTGCTAGGCCACGGGGACCCCGCCCATCCAGTTGACCAGCAGCCATGACCCCCACGCTGAACTTGACCTGAGGGGTGGTGGCCAGCCACCAGAGCCAGAGCCCCAGGCCAAAGCAGGTGCTGGTCGGCCGGGCCAAGGTGCTATGGGCAGATTGGTGTGTGTCTGGGCATGGGGCTGGCATCTGACAGTCCAGGGCGGGGGACCAAGTTCCGCCAGGCCCCTGTCCCACCATGTGCACTGACACACAGTCTTGCTGACTGACTGACAGTCCCCGCACTAGAGATACCCACACCAAGTCCCTGGGTGTCCTGAGCTGCCCCTGAGGGTTGGTGCATGCCTGCCTGGACACATGCCTCCGTTAAGGAGGCCTCTATTAATCCCGTTGCCTACTGACAGCTGCCCTCCTGCCCCTCCTCCTCCTCCTCCGCCTCCTCCTCCTCCTCCTCTTCTTCCTCCTCCTCTTCCTACTCTTCCTCCACCTCTTCCTCCTCCTCCTCCTCCACCCCCTCCTCCTCTTCCTCATCCTCAGAGGGACTCACTCAGGGCCCTTGGCCTAGGCAAGCCAGGGCTGCTGCTCTGGCTTCTGCAGCTTCTATCCAGTGGGGGGGTGTAGGAATCTGTTCCTGTCAGTCCCTGATTCCTGGGACCTTCCATGCCTCCAGCTGCCCCCACTCTCTAGTCCTGACCCCTCCTCAAGGATGCCCCCTTTCCCCTTACCCTCTGTCCCCCAGCTCCCAACTAACATCTACTGTGTTCCTCCCTGCGCTACTTTACTGCCACCCTGCTTTTGCCCTTCAGCCCTGAGGGCCCAGTGCCAGCCCAGCTGCCATCTCACCATCCAGCAGGGGGACCTGCCCTAACCCCCTGCCACCACACCCACACACACAGCCCTGCACACACTCCTGGGCTCCTCTGCCTGCAGCCTGCCTCTCAAACAGTCTCCTTCTGCCCCCTAGCCCCCTTACAGCCTCTGCCACGGACCCCCACAGACACCTGGGCATGAGCAGTGCAGACATGCAAACAGCTCCCCTCGCCCCCACTCCAGTTGCTCCAAGGTTGTCAAGAGTCTTTTTTTCATGCTGTAGAGGAGGGAGTTGAGACAGTCCAATGTCCTGGGGAGCAAGAACTGCAAACAGTCCATCTACAATGTAACATTTGGGTCTCAGGCCGCCCAATCCCTAGTGCGCTGTGCAGACCTTTGACTGGCAAAAACACCCCATCTGAGCGTGAGATCTGGCTGGGCTAGTGGCTCTTTCTGTGGACTAAGAGACAGACAGACAGAGTTTTCAGGTTCAAAACCTATACTTCCCAGAAGATGGTCATTCACATAGGTAAAAAAAAAAAAAAAAAAAAGGCTTTTTATTTTTTTTTCCCCTGCCTGGGTAACCTGTCTCCTGCCTGTTTCAAAGTGAAAAAAGGGAAAAAATCTTTTTTGGAGGGAAAAGGACCAAAATGCATGCAGGTGGACTCCGTGGAAGGTGGATGGGGAGTTGCTCCTGCCCTGGCACTAGAGCCCCAGCTGCTGTTCCAGGTGCTCTCTGATAACAGAGATCTCCGTGTGTCGTGTCATGACACTGTCTCCAGGACTGAGCCTCAGGATAATGAGGATTCAAAACGAGGCAGGTGATACTGCCTTCAAAAGTAAATCCAGGGAGGTTTGGCGGTATGTCAGAGGGTTAAGGGCTTGTGGCGCTCACGAATAGAGGGGACAGGTGGAAGGATTTGGGGTCTGGCCCCCAGACCGCCACCTTCCGGGGAGTCGCTTTACAGGGGGTGAAGCAGGTCTTTAGGAGCTCTATCTTTCTCTCCCACCCTGTATTTCCTCTGCTCTCTCCTTTTGTGTCTGTCAGATGCAAGGTCAGTAACAACAACAACAACAACAACAACAACAACAACAACAATAACCACCACAGTGACCAAGCAACAAGGGCAGCGAAAGGGGAACAAATGGAGTGCAGGAGCTGTGGATTATTCGTGGTGCAGGCACTCAGCTGTGGCAATAACCCCTTGAGGCAATCAATCCATAAATGAAGAAGTAATACAGGTAACAGAGACTTATATGTCCCAGTGTGTTTCCACTGAGTTAATGTAAATGCACTTTTAATTACTTCTTCATTTATTTATTACCTTGCCACGAGAATTTCTTTTCATTGCTAAAAAAAAGTGCCCCTTCAAGGGTACCAGGTGGTGCCACACCCAGTTAAGCACTCATGTTACAATGCAGGAGGACTGGGCTTCAACACCCTGGTCCCCACCTGCCAGGGGAAATCTTTACAAGTGGTGCAGAAGTGCTGCAGGTGTTTCTCTCTGTGTCTCAAACTCTCTCTCCCTCCCTTCCCTCTCAATTCCTATCTATTTATTCCAGTGAATAATCAAGAAAATAGAAAGTAATAAAAGAAAAAGGAAAAGGAAATATGCCACGACTTCAAATGGGCTACTCAGGAAAATGCTTTCCTTGTTAAGATCCTCACAGCATTCCATATGCAGAAAGGCAAAGACACCATGTATTTTTTAACACAGATTTTATATTTATTTATTTGTTTATTTATTTAGGTGCTTACTCACTTTTGTTATTGTTGAATTAATGTTTTACATTTGACATTGACTAAGGATCTGACACCAGGGGTCTCCAGTACCCCTAGATGGTACTCTCCCTCTACAAAACTGATCCATTGACCTGTCCATCCATCCATCCACCCATCCATCTATCCATCCATCCATCCATCCATCCATCCATCCATCCATCCAGCAGTCAACCAAGCTTAGTACAAAAGGAGATCTCTCCTTGAATGGAGAAGAGAATCAACGATGCACAGGTAGGTTGCCAAGGGGCCAGTTTGGCTGAATAGGGCAGAGAGGCTGAACCAGGGAATGTGTTGGGGCGTGTGGGTTTGGGTGGAGTGAGCCGGAGACCCTGTGAGCTGGGTCACATTAGGGGCAGGCAGGGGGTGGAAGGGGATGCGAACAGCTGTCACTGGAGAACCATCACAAGTGCTGGAGCTGGTGAGCAGGGCACCTGGAAGAGAGGACAGACAAAGGAGAGAAGCAAAGTGCAGAGGAGAGGAGAGGGGAGAGGATGGTGAGGACAGGAGAGGACAGGAGAGGACAGGAGTGGAGGGGACCTGAGAAACCTACCTGGACAAAGGCAGCATACAGACATCCAGGAAGGCAGGCAGGCATGCAGGCAGCTCTGGCCTGGGCTCCCTGGATCCCGGGCACACCTCCACCTGTCTTCTCTTGGCTGCCAGCCCTGAGGTCCCTCTTCGGTCAGCACTGTCTTCCCATCCTTCCGTCCCTCTGTGCCAGGGCCCAGGCGTCTGGGCGCTGTTGCCTCACCTAGTGGCAGGGCAGTTGGGCTACCCAGTGCCAGTGTGGCCAGCACAGATTGCCAGGGGCTAGGACATCACAGAGGGCTCCTGTGGTTGCTAGGCTACGGGGACCCTGCCCATCCAGTTGACCAGCAGCCATGACCCCCACGCTGAACTTGACCTGAGGGGTGGTGGCCAGCCACCAGAGCCAGAGCCCCAGGGCAAAGCAGGTGCTGGTCGGCCGGGCCAAGGGGCTATGGGCAGATTGGTGTGTGTCTGGGCATGGGGCTGGCATCTGACAGCCCAGGGCTGGGGACCAAGGTCCGCCAGGCCCCTGTCCCACCATGTGCACTGACACACAGTCTTGCTGACTGACTGACAGTTCCCGCCCCAGAGATAGCCACACCAGGTCCCTGGGTGCCCTGAGCTGCCCCTGAGGGTTGGTGGGTGCCTGCCTGGACACCTGCCTCCGTAATGGAGGCCTCTATTAATCCCGTTGCCTACTGACAGCTGCCCTCCTGCCCCTCCTACTCCTCCTCCTCTTCTTCCTCCTCCTCTTCCTCCTCCTCCTCCTCCTCCTCCTACTCCTCCTCCTTCTCCTCCTCCTCCTCTACCTCCTCCTCTTCTTCCTCATCCTCAGAGGGACTCAATCAGGGCCCTTGGCCTAGGCAAGCCAGGGCTGCTGCTCTGGCTGCTGCAGCTTCTATCCAGTGGGTGGGTGCAGGAATCTGTTCCTGTCAGTCCCTGATTCCTGGGACCTTCCATGCCTCCAGCTCCCCCCACTCTCTAGTCCATACCCCTCCTCAAGGATGCCCCCTTTCCCCTTGCCCTCTGTCCCCCAGCTCCCCAACTAACATCTACTGTGTGCTTCCCTGTGCTACTTTACTGCCACCCTGCTTCTGCCCTTCAGCCCTGAGGGCCCAGGGCCAGCCCAGCTGCCATCTCACCATCCAGAGGGGGACCTGCCCTTACCCCCTGCCACCACACCCACACACACAGCCCTGCACACACTCACGGGCTCCCCTGCCTGTAGCCTGCCTCTCAAACAGTCTCCTTCTGCCCCCTAGCCCCCTTACAGCCTGTGCCACGGCCCCCCACAGACACCTGGGCATCAGCAGCGCAGACATGCAAACAGCTCCCCTCACCCCCACTCCATTTGCTCCAAGGTTGTCAAGAGTCTTTTTTTCATGCTGTAGGGGAGGGAGTTGAGACAGTCCAATGTCCTGGGGAGCAAGAACTGCAAACAGTCCATCTACATTGTAACATCCTGCCGCCCAATCCCTAGTGTGCTGTGCAGACCTTTGACTGGCAAAAACACCCCATCTGAGCGTGAGATATGGCTGGGCTAGTGGCTCTTTCTGTGGACTAAGAGACAGACAGACAGAGTTTTCAGGTTCAAAACCTATACTTTCCAGAAGATGGTCATTCACTTCGGTTTAAAAAAAAAAAAAAAAAAAAAAAGGCTTTTTATTTTTTTCGCCCTGCCTGGGTAACCTGTCTGCTGCCAGTTTCAAAGTGAAAAAAGGGAAAAATCTTTTTTGGAGGGAAAAGGACCAAAATGCAGGCAGGTGGACTCCGTGGAGGGTGGATGAGGAGTTGCTCCTGCCCTGGCACTAGAGCCCCAGCTGCTGTTCCAGGTGCTCTCTGATACCAGAGATCTCCGTGTGTCGTGTCATGACACTGTCTCCAGCACTGACCCTCAGGATAATGAGGATTCAAAACGAGGCAGGTCATATTGCCTTCAAAAGTAAATCCAGGGAGGTTTGGCGGTATGTCAGAGGGTTAAGGGCTTGTGGCGCTCACGAAAAGGGGACAGGTGGAAGGATCTGGGGTCTGGCCCCCAGACCGCCACCTGCCGGGGAGTCGCTTTACAGGGGGTGAAGCAGGTCTTTAGGAGTTCTATCTTTCTCTCCCACCCTGTATTTCCTCTGCTCTCTCCTTTTGTGTCTGTCAGATGCAAGGTCAGTAACAACAACAACAACAACAACAACAACAACAACAATAACCACCACAGTGACCAAGCAACAAGGGCAGCGAAAGGGGAACAAATGGAGTGCAGGAGCTGTGGATTATTCGTGGTGCAGGCACTCAGCTGTGGCAATAACCCCTTGAGGCAATCAATCCATAAATGAAGAAGTAATACAGGTAACAGAGACTTATATGTCCCAGTGTGTTTCCACTGAGTTAATGTAAATGCACTTTTAATTACTTCTTCATTTATGTATTACCTTGCCACGAGAATTTCTTTTCATTGCTAAAAAAAAGTGCCCCTTCAAGGGTACCAGGTGGTGCCACACCCAGTTAAGCACTCATGTTACAATGCAGGAGGACTGGGCTTCAACACCCTGGTCCCCACCTGCCAGGGGAAATCTTTACAAGTGGTGCAGAAGTGCTGCAGGTGTTTCTCTCTGTGTCTCAAACTCTCTCTCCCTCCCTTCCCTCTCAATTCCTATCTATTTATTCCAGTGAATAATCAAGAAAATAGAAAGTAATAAAAGAAAAAGGAAAAGGAAATATGCCACGACTTCAAATGGGCTACTCAGGAAAATGCTTTCCTTGTTAAGATCCTCACAGCATTCCATATGCAGAAAGGCAAAGACACCATGTATTTTTTAACACAGATTTTATATTTATTTATTTGTTTATTTATTTAGGTGCTTACTCACTTTTGTTATTGTTGAATTAATGTTTTACATTTGACATTGACTAAGGATCTGACACCAGGGGTCTCCAGTAACCCTAGATGGTACTCTCCCTCTACAAAACCGATCCATTGACCTGTCCATCCATCCATCCACCCATCCATCTATCCATCCATCCATCCATCCATCCATCCATCCATCCATCCATCCATCCATCCATCCATCCATCCAGCAGTCAACCAAGCTAAGTACAAAAGGAGATCTCTCCTTGAATGGTGAAGAGAATCAACGATGCACAGGTAGGTTGCAAAGGGGCCAGTTTGGCTGAATAGGGCAGAGAGGCTGAACCAGGGAATGTGTTGGGGCGTGTGGGTTTGGGTGGAGTGAGCCGGAGACCCTGTGAGCTGGGTCACATTAGGGGCAGGCAGGGGGTGGAAGGGGATGCGAACAGCTGTCACTGGAGAACCATCACAAGTGCTGGAGCTGGTGAGCAGGGCACCTGGAAGAGAGGACAGACAAAGGAGAGAAGCAAAGTGCAAAGGAGAGGAGAGGGGAGAGGATGGTGAGGACAGGAGAGGACAGGAGAGGACAGGAGTGGAGGGGACCTGAGAAACCTACCTGGACAAAGGCAGCATACAGACATCCAGGAAGGCAGGCAGGCATGCAGGCAGCTCTGGCCTGGGCTCCCTGGATCCCGGGCACACCTGCACCTGTCTTCTCTTGGCTGCCAGCCCTGAGGTCCCTCTTCGGTCAGCACTGTCTTCCCATCCTTCCGTCCCTCTGTGCCAGGGCCCAGGCGTCTGGGCGCTGTTGCCTCACCTAGTGGCAGGGCAGTTGGGCTACCCAGTGCCAGTGTGGCCAGCACAGATTGCCAGGGGCTAGGACATCACAGAGGGCTCCTGTGGTTGCTAGGCTACGGGGACCCTGCCCATCCAGTTGACCAGCAGCCATGACCCCCACGCTGAACTTGACCTGAGGGGTGGTGGCCAGCCACCAGAGCCAGAGCCCCAGGGCAAAGCAGGTGCTGGTCGGCCGGGCCAAGGGGCTATGGGCAGATTGGTGTGTGTCTGGGCATGGGGCTGGCATCTGACAGCCCAGGGCTGGGGACCAAGGTCCGCCAGGCCCCTGTCCCACCATGTGCACTGACACACAGTCTTGCTGACTGACTGACAGTTCCCGCCCCAGAGATACCCACACCAGGTCCCTGGGTGCCCTGAGCTGCCCCTGAGGTTTGGTGGGTGCCTGCCTGGACACCTGCCTCCGTAATGGAGGCCTCTATTAATCCCGTTGCCTACTGACAGCTGCCCTCCTGCCCCTCCTACTCCTCCTCCTCTTCTTCCTCCTCCTCTTCCTCCTCCTCCTCCTCCTCCTCCTCCTTCTCCTCCTCCTCCTCTACCTCCTCCTCTTCTTCCTCATCCTCAGAGGGACTCAATCAGGGCCCTTGGCCTAGGCAAGCCAGGGCTGCTGCTCTGGCTGCTGCAGCTTCTATCCAGTGGGTGGGTGCAGGAATCTGTTCCTGTCAGTCCCTGATTCCTGGGACCTTCCATGCCTCCAGCTCCCCCCACTCTCTAGTCCATACCCCTCCTCAAGGATGCCCCCTTTCCCCTTGCCCTCTGTCCCCCAGCTCCCCAACTAACATCTACTGTGTGCTTCCCTGTGCTACTTTACTGCCACCCTGCTTCTGCCCTTCAGCCCTGAGGGCCCAGGGCCAGCCCAGCTGCCATCTCACCATCCAGAGGGGGACCTGCCCTTACCCCCTGCCACCACACCCACACACACAGCCCTGCACACACTCACGGGCTCCCCTGCCTGTAGCCTGCCTCTCAAACAGTCTCCTTCTGCCCCCTAGCCCCCTTACAGCCTGTGCCACGGCCCCCCACAGACACCTGGGCATCAGCAGCGCAGACATGCAAACAGCTCCCCTCACCCCCACTCCATTTGCTCCAAGGTTGTCAAGAGTCTTTTTTTCATGCTGTAGGGGAGGGAGTTGAGACAGTCCAATGTCCTGGGGAGCAAGAACTGCAAACAGTCCATCTACATTGTAACATTTGGGTCTCCTGCCGCCCAATCCCTAGTGTGCTGTGCAGACCTTTGACTGGCAAAAACACCCCATCTGAGCGTGAGATATGGCTGGGCTAGTGGCTCTTTCTGTGGACTAAGAGACAGACAGACAGAGTTTTCAGGTTCAAAACCTATACTTTCCAGAAGATGGTCATTCACTTCGGTTTAAAAAAAAAAAAAAAAAAAAAAAGGCTTTTTATTTTTTTCGCCCTGCCTGGGTAACCTGTCTGCTGCCAGTTTCAAAGTGAAAAAAGGGAAAAATCTTTTTTGGAGGGAAAAGGACCAAAATGCAGGCAGGTGGACTCCGTGGAGGGTGGATGAGGAGTTGCTCCTGCCCTGGCACTAGAGCCCCAGCTGCTGTTCCAGGTGCTCTCTGATACCAGAGATCTCCGTGTGTCGTGTCATGACACTGTCTCCAGCACTGACCCTCAGGATAATGAGGATTCAAAACGAGGCAGGTCATATTGCCTTCAAAAGTAAATCCAGGGAGGTTTGGCGGTATGTCAGAGGGTTAAGGGCTTGTGGCGCTCACGAAAAGGGGACAGGTGGAAGGATCTGGGGTCTGGCCCCCAGACCGCCACCTGCCGGGGAGTCGCTTTACAGGGGGTGAAGCAGGTCTTTAGGAGTTCTATCTTTCTCTCCCACCCTGTATTTCCTCTGCTCTCTCCTTTTGTGTCTGTCAGATGCAAGGTCAGTAACAACAACAACAACAACAACAACAACAACAACAATAACCACCACAGTGACCAAGCAACAAGGGCAGCGAAAGGGGAACAAATGGAGTGCAGGAGCTGTGGATTATTCGTGGTGCAGGCACTCAGCTGTGGCAATAACCCCTTGAGGCAATCAATCCATAAATGAAGAAGTAATACAGGTAACAGAGACTTATATGTCCCAGTGTGTTTCCACTGAGTTAATGTAAATGCACTTTTAATTACTTCTTCATTTATGTATTACCTTGCCACGAGAATTTCTTTTCATTGCTAAAAAAAAGTGCCCCTTCAAGGGTACCAGGTGGTGCCACACCCAGTTAAGCACTCATGTTACAATGCAGGAGGACTGGGCTTCAACACCCTGGTCCCCACCTGCCAGGGGAAATCTTTACAAGTGGTGCAGAAGTGCTGCAGGTGTTTCTCTCTGTGTCTCAAACTCTCTCTCCCTCCCTTCCCTCTCAATTCCTATCTATTTATTCCAGTGAATAATCAAGAAAATAGAAAGTAATAAAAGAAAAAGGAAAAGGAAATATGCCACGACTTCAAATGGGCTACTCAGGAAAATGCTTTCCTTGTTAAGATCCTCACAGCATTCCATATGCAGAAAGGCAAAGACACCATGTATTTTTTAACACAGATTTTATATTTATTTATTTGTTTATTTATTTAGGTGCTTACTCACTTTTGTTATTGTTGAATTAATGTTTTACATTTGACATTGACTAAGGATCTGACACCAGGGGTCTCCAGTAACCCTAGATGGTACTCTCCCTCTACAAAACCGATCCATTGACCTGTCCATCCATCCATCCACCCATCCATCTATCCATCCATCCATCCATCCATCCATCCATCCATCCATCCATCCATCCATCCAGCAGTCAACCAAGCTAAGTACAAAAGGAGATCTCTCCTTGAATGGTGAAGAGAATCAACGATGCACAGGTAGGTTGCAAAGGGGCCAGTTTGGCTGAATAGGGCAGAGAGGCTGAACCAGGGAATGTGTTGGGGCGTGTGGGTTTGGGTGGAGTGAGCCGGAGACCCTGTGAGCTGGGTCACATTAGGGGCAGGCAGGGGGTGGAAGGGGATGCGAACAGCTGTCACTGGAGAACCATCACAAGTGCTGGAGCTGGTGAGCAGGGCGCCTGGAAGAGAGGACAGACAAAGGAGAGAAGCAAAGTGCAGAGGAGAGGAGAGGGGAGAGGATGGTGAGGACAGGAGAGGACAGGAGAGGACAGGAGTGGAGGGGACCTGAGAAACCTACCTGGACAAAGGCAGCATACAGACATCCAGGAAGGCAGGCAGGCATGCAGGCAGCTCTGGCCTGGGCTCCCTGGATCCCGGGCACACCTCCACCTGTCTTCTCTTGGCTGCCAGCCCTGAGGTCCCTCTTCGGTCAGCACTGTCTTCCCATCCTTCCGTCCCTCTGTGCCAGGGCCCAGGCGTCTGGGCGCTGTTGCCTCACCTAGTGGCAGGGCAGTTGGGCTACCCAGTGCCAGTGTGGCCAGCACAGATTGCCAGGGGCTAGGACATCACAGAGGGCTCCTGTGGTTGCTAGGCTACGGGGACCCTGCCCATCCAGTTGACCAGCAGCCATGACCCCCACGCTGAACTTGACCTGAGGGGTGGTGGCCAGCCACCAGAGCCAGAGCCCCAGGGCAAAGCAGGTGCTGGTCGGCCGGGCCAAGGGGCTATGGGCAGATTGGTGTGTGTCTGGGCATGGGGCTGGCATCTGACAGCCCAGGGCTGGGGACCAAGGTCCGCCAGGCCCCTGTCCCACCATGTGCACTGACACACAGTCTTGCTGACTGACTGACAGTTCCCGCCCCAGAGATACCCACACCAGGTCCCTGGGTGCCCTGAGCTGCCCCTGAGGTTTGGTGGGTGCCTGCCTGGACACCTGCCTCCGTAATGGAGGCCTCTATTAATCCCGTTGCCTACTGACAGCTGCCCTCCTGCCCCTCCTACTCCTCCTCCTCTTCTTCCTCCTCCTCTTCCTCCTCCTCCTCCTCCTCCTCCTCCTTCTCCTCCTCCTCCTCTACCTCCTCCTCTTCTTCCTCATCCTCAGAGGGACTCAATCAGGGCCCTTGGCCTAGGCAAGCCAGGGCTGCTGCTCTGGCTGCTGCAGCTTCTATCCAGTGGGTGGGTGCAGGAATCTGTTCCTGTCAGTCCCTGATTCCTGGGACCTTCCATGCCTCCAGCTCCCCCCACTCTCTAGTCCATACCCCTCCTCAAGGATGCCCCCTTTCCCCTTGCCCTCTGTCCCCCAGCTCCCCAACTAACATCTACTGTGTGCTTCCCTGTGCTACTTTACTGCCACCCTGCTTCTGCCCTTCAGCCCTGAGGGCCCAGGGCCAGCCCAGCTGCCATCTCACCATCCAGAGGGGGACCTGCCCTTACCCCCTGCCACCACACCCACACACACAGCCCTGCACACACTCACGGGCTCCCCTGCCTGTAGCCTGCCTCTCAAACAGTCTCCTTCTGCCCCCTAGCCCCCTTACAGCCTGTGCCACGGCCCCCCACAGACACCTGGGCATCAGCAGCGCAGACATGCAAACAGCTCCCCTCACCCCCACTCCATTTGCTCCAAGGTTGTCAAGAGTCTTTTTTTCATGCTGTAGGGGAGGGAGTTGAGACAGTCCAATGTCCTGGGGAGCAAGAACTGCAAACAGTCCATCTACATTGTAACATTTGGGTCTCCTGCCGCCCAATCCCTAGTGTGCTGTGCAGACCTTTGACTGGCAAAAACACCCCATCTGAGCGTGAGATATGGCTGGGCTAGTGGCTCTTTCTGTGGACTAAGAGACAGACAGACAGAGTTTTCAGGTTCAAAACCTATACTTTCCAGAAGATGGTCATTCACTTCGGTTTAAAAAAAAAAAAAAAAAAAAAAAGGCTTTTTATTTTTTTCGCCCTGCCTGGGTAACCTGTCTGCTGCCAGTTTCAAAGTGAAAAAAGGGAAAAATCTTTTTTGGAGGGAAAAGGACCAAAATGCAGGCAGGTGGACTCCGTGGAGGGTGGATGAGGAGTTGCTCCTGCCCTGGCACTAGAGCCCCAGCTGCTGTTCCAGGTGCTCTCTGATACCAGAGATCTCCGTGTGTCGTGTCATGACACTGTCTCCAGCACTGACCCTCAGGATAATGAGGATTCAAAACGAGGCAGGTCATATTGCCTTCAAAAGTAAATCCAGGGAGGTTTGGCGGTATGTCAGAGGGTTAAGGGCTTGTGGCGCTCACGAAAAGGGGACAGGTGGAAGGATCTGGGGTCTGGCCCCCAGACCGCCACCTGCCGGGGAGTCGCTTTACAGGGGGTGAAGCAGGTCTTTAGGAGTTCTATCTTTCTCTCCCACCCTGTATTTCCTCTGCTCTCTCCTTTTGTGTCTGTCAGATGCAAGGTCAGTAACAACAACAACAACAACAACAACAATAACCACCACAGTGACCAAGCAACAAGGGCAGCGAAAGGGGAACAAATGGAGTGCAGGAGCTGTGGATTATTCGTGGTGCAGGCACTCAGCTGTGGCAATAACCCCTTGAGGCAATCAATCCATAAATGAAGAAGTAATACAGGTAACAGAGACTTATATGTCCCAGTGTGTTTCCACTGAGTTAATGTAAATGCACTTTTAATTACTTCTTCATTTATTTATTACCTTGCCACGAGAATTTCTTTTCATTGCTAAAAAAAAGTGCCCCTTCAAGGGTACCAGGTGGTGCCACACCCAGTTAAGCACTCATGTTACAATGCAGGAGGACTGGGCTTCAACACCCTGGTCCCCACCTGCCAGGGGAAATCTTTACAAGTGGTGCAGAAGTGCTGCAGGTGTTTCTCTCTGTGTCTCAAACTCTCTCTCCCTCCCTTCCCTCTCAATTCCTATCTATTTATTCCAGTGAATAATCAAGAAAATAGAAAGTAATAAAAGAAAAAGGAAAAGGAAATATGCCACGACTTCAAATGGGCTACTCAGGAAAATGCTTTCCTTGTTAAGATCCTCACAGCATTCCATATGCAGAAAGGCAAAGACACCATGTATTTTTTAACACAGATTTTATATTTATTTATTTGTTTATTTATTTAGGTGCTTACTCACTTTTGTTATTGTTGAATTAATGTTTTACATTTGACATTGACTAAGGATCTGACACCAGGGGTCTCCAGTACCCCTAGATGGTACTCTCCCTCTACAAAACTGATCCATTGACCTGTCCATCCATCCATCCACCCATCCATCTATCCATCCATCCATCCATCCATCCATCCATCCATCCATCCATCCATCCATCCATCCAGCAGTCAACCAAGCTAAGTACAAAAGGAGATCTCTCCTTGAATGGAGAAGAGAATCAACGATGCACAGGTAGGTTGCAAAGGGGCCAGTTTGGCTGAATAGGGCAGAGAGGCTGAACCAGGGAATGTGTTGGGGCGTGTGGGTTTGGGTGGAGTGAGCCGGAGACCCTGTGAGCTGGGTCACATTAGGGGCAGGCAGGGGGTGGAAGGGGATGCGAACAGCTGTCACTGGAGAACCATCACAAGTGCTGGAGCTGGTGAGCAGGGCACCTGGAAGAGAGGACAGACAAAGGAGAGAAGCAAAGTGCAGAGGAGAGGAGAGGGGAGAGGATGGTGAGGACAGGAGAGGACAGGAGAGGACAGGAGTGGAGGGGACCTGAGAAACCTACCTGGACAAAGGCAGCATACAGACATCCAGGAAGGCAGGCAGGCATGCAGGCAGCTCTGGCCTGGGCTCCCTGGATCCCGGGCACACCTCCACCTGTCTTCTCTTGGCTGCCAGCCCTGAGGTCCCTGTTCGGTCAGCACTGTCTTCCCATCCTTCCGTCCCTCTGTGCCAGGGCCCAGGCGTCTGGGCGCTGTTGCCTCACCTAGTGGCAGGGCAGTTGGGCTACCCAGTGCCAGTGTGGCCAGCACAGATTGCCAGGGGCTAGGACATCACAGAGGGCTCCTGTGGTTGCTAGGCTACGGGGACCCTGCCCATCCAGTTGACCAGCAGCCATGACCCCCACGCTGAACTTGACCTGAGGGGTGGTGGCCAGCCACCAGAGCCAGAGCCCCAGGGCAAAGCAGGTGCTGGTCGGCCGGGCCAAGTGGCTATGGGCAGATTGGTGTGTGTCTGGGCATGGGGCTGGCATCTGACAGCCCAGGGCTGGGGACCAAGGTCCGCCAGGCCCCTGTCCCACCATGTGCACTGACACACAGTCTTGCTGACTGACTGACAGTTCCCGCCCCAGAGATACCCACACCAGGTCCCTGGGTGCCCTGAGCTGCCCCTGAGGGTTGGTGGGTGCCTGCCTGGACACCTGCCTCCGTAATGGAGGCCTCTATTAATCCCGTTGCCGACTGACAGCTGCCCTCCTGTCCCTCCTACTCCTCCTCCTCTTCTTCCTCCTCCTCTTCCTCCTCCTCCTCCTCCTCCTCCTCCTTCTCCTCCTCCTCCTCTACCTCCTCTTCTTCTTCCTCATCCTCAGAGGGACTCAATCAGGGCCCTTGGCCTAGGCAAGCCAGGGCTGCTGCTCTGGCTGCTGCAGCTTCTATCCAGTGGGTGGGTGCAGGAATCTGTTCCTGTCAGTCCCTGATTCCTGGGACCTTCCATGCCTCCAGCTCCCCCCACTCTCTAGTCCATACCCCTCCTCAAGGATGCCCCCTTTCCCCTTGCCCTCTGTCCCCCAGCTCCCCAACTAACATCTACTGTGTGCTTCCCTGTGCTACTTTACTGCCACCCTGCTTCTGCCCTTCAGCCCTGAGGCCCCAGGGCCAGCCCAGCTGCCATCTCACCATCCAGAGGGGGACCTGCCCTTACCCCCTGCCACCACACCCACACACACAGCCCTGCACACACTCACGGGCTCCCCTGCCTGTAGCCTGCCTCTCAAACAGTCTCCTTCTGCCCCCTAGCCCCCTTACAGCCTGTGCCACGGCCCCCCACAGACACCTGGGCATCAGCAGCGCAGACATGCAAACAGCTCCCCTCACCCCCACTCCATTTGCTCCAAGGTTGTCAAGAGTCTTTTTTTCATGCTGTAGGGGAGGGAGTTGAGACAGTCCAATGACCTGGGGAGCAAGAACTGCAAACAGTCCATCTACATTGTAACATTTGGGTCTCCTGCCGCCCAATCCCTAGTGTGCTGTGCAGACCTTTGACTGGCAAAAACACCCCATCTGAGCGTGAGATATGGCTGGGCTAGTGGCTCTTTCTGTGGACTAAGAGACAGACAGACAGAGTTTTCAGGTTCAAAACCTATACTTTCCAGAAGATGGTCATTCACTTCGGTTTAAAAAAAAAAAAAAAAAGGCTTTTTATTTTTTTCGCCCTGCCTGGGTAACCTGTCTGCTGCCAGTTTCAAAGTGAAAAAAGGGAAAAATCTTTTTTG
This sequence comes from Erinaceus europaeus, assembly GCF_950295315.1. Classification (NCBI taxonomy): domain Eukaryota; kingdom Metazoa; phylum Chordata; class Mammalia; order Eulipotyphla; family Erinaceidae; genus Erinaceus; species Erinaceus europaeus. The sequence continues at coordinate 519,810 of NW_026647137.1, read as the reverse complement.
GAGGGAAAAGGACCAAAATGCAGGCAGGTGGACTCCGTGGAGGGTGGATGAGGAGTTGCTCCTGCCCTGGCACTAGAGCCCCAGCTGCTGTTCCAGGTGCTCTCTGATACCAGAGATCTCCGTGTGTCGTGTCATGACACTGTCTCCAGCACTGACCCTCAGGATAATGAGGATTCAAAACGAGGCAGGTCATATTGCCTTCAAAAGTAAATCCAGGGAGGTTTGGCGGTATGTCAGAGGGTTAAGGGCTTGTGGCGCTCACGAAAAGGGGACAGGTGGAAGGATCTGGGGTCTGGCCCCCAGACCGCCACCTGCCGGGGAGTCGCTTTACAGGGGGTGAAGCAGGTCTTTAGGAGTTCTATCTTTCTCTCCCACCCTGTATTTCCTCTGCTCTCTCCTTTTGTGTCTGTCAGATGCAAGGTCAGTAACAACAACAACAACAACAACAACAACAACAATAACCACCACAGTGACCAAGCAACAAGGGCAGCGAAAGGGGAACAAATGGAGTGCAGGAGCTGTGGATTATTCGTGGTGCAGGCACTCAGCTGTGGCAATAACCCCTTGAGGCAATCAATCCATAAATGAAGAAGTAATACAGGTAACAGAGACTTATATGTCCCAGTGTGTTTCCACTGAGTTAATGTAAATGCACTTTTAATTACTTCTTCATTTATGTATTACCTTGCCACGAGAATTTCTTTTCATTGCTAAAAAAAAGTGCCCCTTCAAGGGTACCAGGTGGTGCCACACCCAGTTAAGCACTCATGTTACAATGCAGGAGGACTGGGCTTCAACACCCTGGTCCCCACCTGCCAGGGGAAATCTTTACAAGTGGTGCAGAAGTGCTGCAGGTGTTTCTCTCTGTGTCTCAAACTCTCTCTCCCTCCCTTCCCTCTCAATTCCTATCTATTTATTCCAGTGAATAATCAAGAAAATAGAAAGTAATAAAAGAAAAAGGAAAAGGAAATATGCCACGACTTCAAATGGGCTACTCAGGAAAATGCTTTCCTTGTTAAGATCCTCACAGCATTCCATATGCAGAAAGGCAAAGACACCATGTATTTTTTAACACAGATTTTATATTTATTTATTTGTTTATTTATTTAGGTGCTTACTCACTTTTGTTATTGTTGAATTAATGTATTACATTTGACATTGACTAAGGATCTGACACCAGGGGTCTCCAGTACCCCTAGATGGTACTCTCCCTCTACAAAACCGATCCATTGACCTGTCCATCCATCCATCCACCCATCCATCTATCCATCCATCCATCCATCCATCCATCCATCCATCCATCCATCCATCCATCCAGCAGTCAACCAAGCTAAGTACAAAAGGAGATCTCTCCTTGAATGGAGAAGAGAATCAACGATGCACAGGTAGGTTGCAAAGGGGCCAGTTTGGCTGAATAGGGCAGAGAGGCTGAACCAGGGAATGTGTTGGGGCGTGTGGGTTTGGGTGGAGTGAGCCGGAGACCCTGTGAGCTGGGTCACATTAGGGGCAGGCAGGGGGTGGAAGGGGATGCGAACAGCTGTCACTGGAGAACCATCACAAGTGCTGGAGCTGGTGAGCAGGGCACCTGGAAGAGAGGACAGACAAAGGAGAGAAGCAAAGTGCAGAGGAGAGGAGAGGGGAGAGGATGGTGAGGACAGGAGAGGACAGGAGAGGACAGGAGTGGAGGGGACCTGAGAAACCTACCTGGACAAAGGCAGCATACAGACATCCAGGAAGGCAGGCAGGCATGCAGGCAGCTCTGGCCTGGGCTCCCTGGATCCCGGGCACACCTCCACCTGTCTTCTCTTGGCTGCCAGCCCTGAGGTCCCTCTTCGGTCAGCACTGTCTTCCCATCCTTCCGTCCCTCTGTGCCAGGGCCCAGGCGTCTGGGCGCTGTTGCCTCACCTAGTGGCAGGGCAGTTGGGCTACCCAGTGCCAGTGTGGCCAGCACAGATTGCCAGGGGCTAGGACATCACAGAGGGCTCCTGTGGTTGCTAGGCTACGGGGACCCTGCCCATCCAGTTGACCAGCAGCCATGACCCCCACGCTGAACTTGACCTGAGGGGTGGTGGCCAGCCACCAGAGCCAGAGCCCCAGGGCAAAGCAGGTGCTGGTCGGCCGGGCCAAGGGGCTATGGGCAGATTGGTGTGTGTCTGGGCATGGGGCTGGCATCTGACAGCCCAGGGCTGGGGACCAAGGTCCGCCAGGCCCCTGTCCCACCATGTGCACTGACACACAGTCTTGCTGACTGACTGACAGTTCCCGCCCCAGAGATACCCACACCAGGTCCCTGGGTGCCCTGAGCTGCCCCTGAGGGTTGCTGGGTGCCTGCCTGGACACCTGCCTCCGTAATGGAGGCCTCTATTAATCCCGTTGCCTACTGACAGCTGCCCTCCTGCCCCTCCAACTCCTCCTCCTCTTCTTCCTCCTCCTCTTCCTCCTCCTCCTCCTCCTCCTCCTCCTCCTTCTCCTCCTCCTCCTCTACCTCCTCCTCTTCTTCCTCATCCTCAGAGGGACTCAATCAGGGCCCTTGGCCTAGGCAAGCCAGGGCTGCTGCTCTGGCTGCTGCAGCTTCTATCCAGTGGGTGGGTGCAGGAATCTGTTCCTGTCAGTCCCTGATTCCTGGGACCTTCCATGCCTCCAGCTCCCCCCACTCTCTAGTCCATACCCCTCCTCAAGGATGCCCCCTTTCCCCTTGCCCTCTGTCCCCCAGCTCCCCAACTAACATCTACTGTGTGCTTCCCTGTGCTACTTTACTGCCACCCTGCTTCTGCCCTTCAGCCCTGAGGGCCCAGGGCCAGCCCAGCTGCCATCTCACCATCCAGAGGGGGACCTGCCCTTACCCCCTGCCACCACACCCACACACACAGCCCTGCACACACTCACGGGCTCCCCTGCCTGTAGCCTGCCTCTCAAACAGTCTCCTTCTGCCCCCTAGCCCCCTTACAGCCTGTGCCACGGCCCCCCACAGACACCTGGGCATCAGCAGCGCAGACATGCAAACAGCTCCCCTCACCCCCACTCCATTTGCTCCAAGGTTGTCAAGAGTCTTTTTTTCATGCTGTAGGGGAGGGAGTTGAGACAGTCCAATGTCCTGGGGAGCAAGAACTGCAAACAGTCCATCTACATTGTAACATTTGGGTCTCCTGCCGCCCAATCCCTAGTGTGCTGTGCAGACCTTTGACTGGCAAAAACACCCCATCTGAGCGTGAGATATGGCTGGGCTAGTGGCTCTTTCTGTGGACTAAGAGACAGACAGACAGAGTTTTCAGGTTCAAAACCTATACTTTCCAGAAGATGGTCATTCACTTCGGTTTAAAAAAAAAAAAAAAAAAAAAAAAGGCTTTTTATTTTTTTCGCCCTGCCTGGGTAACCTGTCTGCTGCCAGTTTCAAAGTGAAAAAAGGGAAAAATCTTTTTTGGAGGGAAAAGGACCAAAATGAAGGCAGGTGGACTCCGTGGAGGGTGGATGAGGAGTTGCTCCTGCCCTGGCACTAGAGCCCCAGCTGCTGTTCCAGGTGCTCTCTGATACCAGAGATCTCCGTGTGTCGTGTCATGACACTGTCTCCAGCACTGACCCTCAGGATAATGAGGATTCAAAACGAGGCAGGTCATATTGCCTTCAAAAGTAAATCCAGGGAGGTTTGGCGGTATGTCAGAGGGTTAAGGGCTTGTGGCGCTCACGAAAAGGGGACAGGTGGAAGGATCTGGGGTCTGGCCCCCAGACCGCCACCTGCCGGGGAGTCGCTTTACAGGGGGTGAAGCAGGTCTTTAGGAGTTCTATCTTTCTCTCCCACCCTGTATTTCCTCTGCTCTCTCCTTTTGTGTCTGTCAGATGCAAGGTCAGTAACAACAACAAAAACAACAACAACAACAACAACAACAATAACCACCACAGTGACCAAGCAACAAGGGCAGCGAAAGGGGAACAAATGGAGTGCAGGAGCTGTGGATTATTCGTGGTGCAGGCACTCAGCTGTGGCAATAACCCCTTGAGGCAATCAATCCATAAATGAAGAAGTAATACAGGTAACAGAGACTTATATGTCCCAGTGTGTTTCCACTGAGTTAATGTAAATGCACTTTTAATTACTTCTTCATTTATGTATTACCTTGCCACGAGAATTTCTTTTCATTGCTAAAAAAAAGTGCCCCTTCAAGGGTACCAGGTGGTGCCACACCCAGTTAAGCACTCATGTTACAATGCAGGAGGACTGGGCTTCAACACCCTGGTCCCCACCTGCCAGGGGAAATCTTTACAAGTGGTGCAGAAGTGCTGCAGGTGTTTCTCTCTGTGTCTCAAACTCTCTCTCCCTCCCTTCCCTCTCAATTCCTATCTATTTATTCCAGTGAATAATCAAGAAAATAGAAAGTAATAAAAGAAAAAGGAAAAGGAAATATGCCACGACTTCAAATGGGCTACTCAGGAAAATGCTTTCCTTGTTAAGATCCTCACAGCATTCCATATGCAGAAAGGCAAAGACACCATGTATTTTTTAACACAGATTTTATATTTATTTATTTGTTTATTTATTTAGGTGCTTACTCACTTTTGTTATTGTTGAATTAATGTTTTACATTTGACATTGACTAAGGATCTGACACCAGGGGTCTCCAGTACCCCTAGATGGTACTCTCCCTCTACAAATCCGATCCATTGACCTGTCCATCCATCCATCCACCCATCCATCTATCCATCCATCCATCCATCCATCCATCCATCCATCCATCCATCCATCCATCCATCCAGCAGTCAACCAAGCTAAGTACAAAAGGAGATCTCTCCTTGAATGGAGAAGAGAATCAACGATGCACAGGTAGGTTGCAAAGGGGCCAGTTTGGCTGAATAGGGCAGAGAGGCTGAACCAGGGAATGTGTTGGGGCGTGTGGGTTTGGGTGGAGTGAGCCGGAGACCCTGTGAGCTGGGTCACATTAGGGGCAGGCAGGGGGTGGAAGGGGATGCGAACAGCTGTCACTGGAGAACCATCACAAGTGCTGGAGCTGGTGAGCAGGGCACCTGGAAGAGAGGACAGACAAAGGAGAGAAGCAAAGTGCAGAGGAGAGGAGAGGGGAGAGGATGGTGAGGACAGGAGAGGACAGGAGAGGACAGGAGTGGAGGGGACCTGAGAAACCTACCTGGACAAAGGCAGCATACAGACATCCAGGAAGGCAGGCAGGCATGCAGGCAGCTCTGGCCTGGGCTCCCTGGATCCCGGGCACACCTCCACCTGTCTTCTCTTGGCTGCCAGCCCTGAGGTCCCTCTTCGGTCAGCACTGTCTTCCCATCCTTCCGTCCCTCTGTGCCAGGGCCCAGGCGTCTGGGCGCTGTTGCCTCACCTAGTGGCAGGGCAGTTGGGCTACCCAGTGCCAGTGTGGCCAGCACAGATTGCCAGGGGCTAGGACATCACAGAGGGCTCCTGTGGTTGCTAGGCTACGGGGACCCTGCCCATCCAGTTGACCAGCAGCCATGACCCCCACGCTGAACTTGACCTGAGGGGTGGTGGCCAGCCACCAGAGCCAGAGCCCCAGGGCAAAGCAGGTGCTGGTCGGCCGGGCCAAGGGGCTATGGGCAGATTGGTGTGTGTCTGGGCATGGGGCTGGCATCTGACAGCCCAGGGCTGGGGACCAAGGTCCGCCAGGCCCCTGTCCCACCATGTGCACTGACACACAGTCTTGCTGACTGACTGACAGTTCCCGCCCCAGAGATACCCACACCAGGTCCCTGGGTGCCCTGAGCTGCCCCTGAGGGTTGCTGGGTGCCTGCCTGGACACCTGCCTCCGTAATGGAGGCCTCTATTAATCCCGTTGCCTACTGACAGCTGCCCTCCTGCCCCTCCTACTCCTCCTCCTCTTCTTCCTCCTCCTCTTCCTCCTCCTCCTCCTCCTCCTCCTCCTCCTTCTCCTCCTCCTCCTCTACCTCCTCCTCTTCTTCCTCATCCTCAGAGGGACTCAATCAGGGCCCTTGGCCTAGGCAAGCCAGGGCTGCTGCTCTGGCTGCTGCAGCTTCTATCCAGTGGGTGGGTGCAGGAATCTGTTCCTGTCAGTCCCTGATTCCTGGGACCTTCCATGCCTCCAGCTCCCCCCACTCTCTAGTCCATACCCCTCCTCAAGGATGCCCCCTTTCCCCTTGCCCTCTGTCCCCCAGCTCCCCAACTAACATCTACTGTGTGCTTCCCTGTGCTACTTTACTGCCACCCTGCTTCTGCCCTTCAGCCCTGAGGGCCCAGGGCCAGCCCAGCTGCCATCTCACCATCCAGAGGGGGACCTGCCCTTACCCCCTGCCACCACACCCACACACACAGCCCTGCACACACTCACGGGCTCCCCTGCCTGTAGCCTGCCTCTCAAACAGTCTCCTTCTGCCCCCTAGCCCCCTTACAGCCTGTGCCACGGCCCCCCACAGACACCTGGGCATCAGCAGCGCAGACATGCAAACAGCTCCCCTCACCCCCACTCCATTTGCTCCAAGGTTGTCAAGAGTCTTTTTTTCATGCTGTAGGGGAGGGAGTTGAGACAGTCCAATGTCCTGGGGAGCAAGAACTGCAAACAGTCCATCTACATTGTAACATTTGGGTCTCCTGCCGCCCAATCCCTAGTGTGCTGTGCAGACCTTTGACTGGCAAAAACACCCCATCTGAGCGTGAGATATGGCTGGGCTAGTGGCTCTTTCTGTGGACTAAGAGACAGACAGACAGAGTTTTCAGGTTCAAAACCTATACTTTCCAGAAGATGGTCATTCACTTCGGTTTAAAAAAAAAAAAAAAAAAAAAAGGCTTTTTATTTTTTTCGCCCTGCCTGGGTAACCTGTCTGCTGCCAGTTTCAAAGTGAAAAAAGGGAAAAATCTTTTTTGGAGGGAAAAGGACCAAAATGCAGGCAGGTGGACTCCGTGGAGGGTGGATGAGGAGTTGCTCCTGCCCTGGCACTAGAGCCCCAGCTGCTGTTCCAGGTGCTCTCTGATACCAGAGATCTCCGTGTGTCGTGTCATGACACTGTCTCCAGCACTGACCCTCAGGATAATGAGGATTCAAAACGAGGCAGGTCATATTGCCTTCAAAAGTAAATCCAGGGAGGTTTGGCGGTATGTCAGAGGGTTAAGGGCTTGTGGCGCTCACGAAAAGGGGACAGGTGGAAGGATCTGGGGTCTGGCCCCCAGACCGCCACCTGCCGGGGAGTCGCTTTACAGGGGGTGAAGCAGGTCTTTAGGAGTTCTATCTTTCTCTCCCACCCTGTATTTCCTCTGCTCTCTCCTTTTGTGTCTGTCAGATGCAAGGTCAGTAACAACAACAAAAACAACAACAACAACAACAACAACAATAACCACCACAGTGACCAAGCAACAAGGGCAGCGAAAGGGGAACAAATGGAGTGCAGGAGCTGTGGATTATTCGTGGTGCAGGCACTCAGCTGTGGCAATAACCCCTTGAGGCAATCAATCCATAAATGAAGAAGTAATACAGGTAACAGAGACTTATATGTCCCAGTGTGTTTCCACTGAGTTAATGTAAATGCACTTTTAATTACTTCTTCATTTATGTATTACCTTGCCACGAGAATTTCTTTTCATTGCTAAAAAAAAGTGCCCCTTCAAGGGTACCAGGTGGTGCCACACCCAGTTAAGCACTCATGTTACAATGCAGGAGGACTGGGCTTCAACACCCTGGTCCCCACCTGCCAGGGGAAATCTTTACAAGTGGTGCAGAAGTGCTGCAGGTGTTTCTCTCTGTGTCTCAAACTCTCTCTCCCTCCCTTCCCTCTCAATTCCTATCTATTTATTCCAGTGAATAATCAAGAAAATAGAAAGTAATAAAAGAAAAAGGAAAAGGAAATATGCCACGACTTCAAATGGGCTACTCAGGAAAATGCTTTCCTTGTTAAGATCCTCACAGCATTCCATATGCAGAAAGGCAAAGACACCATGTATTTTTTAACACAGATTTTATATTTATTTATTTGTTTATTTATTTAGGTGCTTACTCACTTTTGTTATTGTTGAATTAATGTTTTACATTTGACATTGACTAAGGATCTGACACCAGGGGTCTCCAGTACCCCTAGATGGTACTCTCCCTCTACAAATCCGATCCATTGACCTGTCCATCCATCCATCCACCCATCCATCTATCCATCCATCCATCCATCCATCCATCCATCCATCCATCCATCCATCCATCCATCCAGCAGTCAACCAAGCTAAGTACAAAAGGAGATCTCTCCTTGAATGGTGAAGAGAATCAACGATGCACAGGTAGGTTGCAAAGGGGCCAGTTTGGCTGAATAGGGCAGAGAGGCTGAACCAGGGAATGTGTTGGGGCGTGTGGGTTTGGGTGGAGTGAGCCGGAGACCCTGTGAGCTGGGTCACATTAGGGGCAGGCAGGGGGTGGAAGGGGATGCGAACAGCTGTCACTGGAGAACCATCACAAGTGCTGGAGCTGGTGAGCAGGGCACCTGGAAGAGAGGACAGACAAAGGAGAGAAGCAAAGTGCAGAGGAGAGGAGAGGGGAGAGGATGGTGAGGACAGGAGAGGACAGGAGAGGACAGGAGTGGAGGGGACCTGAGAAACCTACCTGGACAAAGGCAGCATACAGACATCCAGGAAGGCAGGCAGGCATGCAGGCAGCTCTGGCCTGGGCTCCCTGGATCCCGGGCACACCTCCACCTGTCTTCTCTTGGCTGCCAGCCCTGAGGTCCCTCTTCGGTCAGCACTGTCTTCCCATCCTTCCGTCCCTCTGTGCCAGGGCCCAGGCGTCTGGGCGCTGTTGCCTCACCTAGTGGCAGGGCAGTTGGGCTACCCAGTGCCAGTGTGGCCAGCACAGATTGCCAGGGGCTAGGACATCACAGAGGGCTCCTGTGGTTGCTAGGCTACGGGGACCCTGCCCATCCAGTTGACCAGCAGCCATGACCCCCACGCTGAACTTGACCTGAGGGGTGGTGGCCAGCCACCAGAGCCAGAGCCCCAGGGCAAAGCAGGTGCTGGTCGGCCGGGCCAAGTGGCTATGGGCAGATTGGTGTGTGTCTGGGCATGGGGCTGGCATCTGACAGCCCAGGGCTGGGGACCAAGGTCCGCCAGGCCCCTGTCCCACCATGTGCACTAACACACAGTCTTGCTGACTGACTGACAGTTCCCGCCCCAGAGATACCCACACCAGGTCCCTGGGTGCCCTGAGCTGCCCCTGAGGGTTGGTGGGTGCCTGCCTGGACACCTGCCTCCGTAATGGAGGCCTCTATTAATCCCGTTGCCGACTGACAGCTGCCCTCCTGTCCCTCCTACTCCTCCTCCTCTTCTTCCTCCTCCTCTTCCTCCTCCTCCTCCTCCTCCTCCTCCTTCTCCTCCTCCTCCTCTACCTCCTCTTCTTCTTCCTCATCCTCAGAGGGACTCAATCAGGGCCCTTGGCCTAGGCAAGCCAGGGCTGCTGCTCTGGCTGCTGCAGCTTCTATCCAGTGGGTGGGTGCAGGAATCTGTTCCTGTCAGTCCCTGATTCCTGGGACCTTCCATGCCTCCAGCTCCCCCCACTCTCTAGTCCATACCCCTCCTCAAGGATGCCCCCTTTCCCCTTGCCCTCTGTCCCCCAGCTCCCCAACTAACATCTACTGTGTGCTTCCCTGTGCTACTTTACTGCCACCCTGCTTCTGCCCTTCAGCCCTGAGGGCCCAGGGCCAGCCCAGCTGCCATCTCACCATCCAGAGGGGGACCTGCCCTTACCCCCTGCCACCACACCCACACACACAGCCCTGCACACACTCACGGGCTCCCCTGCCTGTAGCCTGCCTCTCAAACAGTCTCCTTCTGCCCCCTAGCCCCCTTACAGCCTGTGCCACGGCCCCCCACAGACACCTGGGCATCAGCAGCGCAGACATGCAAACAGCTCCCCTCACCCCCACTCCATTTGCTCCAAGGTTGTCAAGAGTCTTTTTTTCATGCTGTAGGGGAGGGAGTTGAGACAGTCCAATGACCTGGGGAGCAAGAACTGCAAACAGTCCATCTACATTGTAACATTTGGGTCTCCTGCCGCCCAATCCCTAGTGTGCTGTGCAGACCTTTGACTGGCAAAAACACCCCATCTGAGCGTGAGATATGGCTGGGCTAGTGGCTCTTTCTGTGGACTAAGAGACAGACAGACAGAGTTTTCAGGTTCAAAACCTATACTTTCCAGAAGATGGTCATTCACTTCGGTTTAAAAAAAAAAAAAAAAAAAAAAAAGGCTTTTTATTTTTTTCGCCCTGCCTGGGTAACCTGTCTGCTGCCAGTTTCAAAGTGAAAAAAGGGAAAAATCTTTTTTGGAGGGAAAAGGACCAAAATGCAGTCAGGTGGACTCCGTGGAGGGTGGATGAGGAGTTGCTCCTGCCCTGGCACTAGAGCCCCAGCTGCTGTTCCAGGTGCTCTCTGATACCAGAGATCTCCGTGTGTCGTGTCATGACACTGTCTCCAGCACTGACCCTCAGGATAATGAGGATTCAAAACGAGGCAGGTCATATTGCCTTCAAAAGTAAATCCAGGGAGGTTTGGCGGTATGTCAGAGGGTTAAGGGCTTGTGGCGCTCACGAAAAGGGGACAGGTGGAAGGATCTGGGGTCTGGCCCCCAGACCGCCACCTGCCGGGGAGTCGCTTTACAGGGGGTGAAGCAGGTCTTTAGGAGTTCTATCTTTCTCTCCCACCCTGTATTTCCTCTGCTCTCTCCTTTTGTGTCTGTCAGATGCAAGGTCAGTAACAACAACAACAACAACAACAACAACAACAACAATAACCACCACAGTGACCAAGCAACAAGGGCAGCGAAAGGGGAACAAATGGAGTGCAGGAGCTGTGGATTATTCGTGGTGCAGGCACTCAGCTGTGGCAATAACCCCTTGAGGCAATCAATCCATAAATGAAGAAGTAATACAGGTAACAGAGACTTATATGTCCCAGTGTGTTTCCACTGAGTTAATGTAAATGCACTTTTAATTACTTCTTCATTTATTTATTACCTTGCCACGAGAATTTCTTTTCATTGCTAAAAAAAAGTGCCCCTTCAAGGGTACCAGGTGGTGCCACACCCAGTTAAGCACTCATGTTACAATGCAGGAGGACTGGGCTTCAACACCCTGGTCCCCACCTGCCAGGGGAAATCTTTACAAGTGGTGCAGAAGTGCTGCAGGTGTTTCTCTCTGTGTCTCAAACTCTCTCTCCCTCCCTTCCCTCTCAATTCCTATCTATTTATTCCAGTGAATAATCAAGAAAATAGAAAGTAATAAAAGAAAAAGGAAAAGGAAATATGCCACGACTTCAAATGGGCTACTCAGGAAAATGCTTTCCTTGTTAAGATCCTCACAGCATTCCATATGCAGAAAGGCAAAGACACCATGTATTTTTTAACACAGATTTTATATTTATTTATTTGTTTATTTATTTAGGTGCTTACTCACTTTTGTTATTGTTGAATTAATGTTTTACATTTGACATTGACTAAGGATCTGACACCAGGGGTCTCCAGTACCCCTAGATGGTACTCTCCCTCTACAAAACCGATCCATTGACCTGTCCATCCATCCATCCACCCATCCATCTATCCATCCATCCATCCATCCATCCATCCATCCATCCATCCAGCAGTCAACCAAGCTAAGTACAAAAGGAGATCTCTCCTTGAATGGAGAAGAGAATCAACGATGCACAGGTAGGTTGCAAAGGGGCCAGTTTGGCTGAATAGGGCAGAGAGGCTGAACCAGGGAATGTGTTGGGGCATGTGGGTTTGGGTGGAGTGAGCCGGAGACCCTGTGAGCTGGGTCACATTAGGGGCAGGCAGGGGGTGGAAGGGGATGCGAACAGCTGTCACTGGAAAACCATCACAAGTGCTGGAGCTGGTGAGCAGGGCACCTGGAAGAGAGGACAGACAAAGGAGAGAAGCAAAGTGCAGAGGAGAGGAGAGGGGAGAGGATGGTGAGGACAGGAGAGGACAGGAGAGGACAGGAGTGGAGGGGACCTGAGAAACCTACCTGGACAAAGGCAGCATACAGACATCCAGGAAGGCAGGCAGGCATGCAGGCAGCTCTGGCCTGGGCTCCCTGGATCCCGGGCACACCTCCACCTGTCTTCTCTTGGCTGCCAGCCCTGAGGTCCCTCTTCGGTCAGCACTGTCTTCCCATCCTTCCGTCCCTCTGTGCCAGGGCCCAGGCGTCTGGGCGCTGTTGCCTCACCTAGTGGCAGGGCAGTTGGGCTACCCAGTGCCTGTGTGGCCAGCACAGATTGCCAGGGGCTAGGACATCACAGAGGGCTCCTGTGGTTGCTAGGCTACGGGGACCCTGCCCATCCAGTTGACCAGCAGCCATGACCCCCACGCTGAACTTGACCTGAGGGGTGGTGGCCAGCCACCAGAGCCAGAGCCCCAGGGCAAAGCAGGTGCTGGTCGGCCGGGCCAAGGGGCTATGGGCAGATTGGTGTGTGTCTGGGCATGGGGCTGGCATCTGACAGCCCAGGGCTGGGGACCAAGGTCCACCAGGCCCCTGTCCCACCATGTGCACTGACACACAGTCTTGCTGACTGACTGACAGTTCCCGCCCCAGAGATACCCACACCAGGTCCCTGGGTGCCCTGAGCTGCCCCTGAGGGTTGCTGGGTGCCTGCCTGGACACCTGCCTCCGTAATGGAGGCCTCTATTAATCCCATTGCCTACTGACAGCTGCCCTCCTGCCCCTCCTACTCCTCCTCCTCATCTTCCTCCTCCTCTTCCTCCTCCTCCTCCTCCTCCTCCTCCTCCTCCTCCTCCTCCTCCTCCTTCTCCTCCTCCTCCTCTACCTCCTCCTCTTCTTCCTCATCCTCAGAGGGACTCAATCAGGGCCCTTGGCCTAGGCAAGCCAGGGCTGCTGCTCTGGCTGCTGCAGCTTCTATCCAGTGGGTGGGTGCAGGAATCTGTTCCTGTCAGTCCCTGATTCCTGGGACCTTCCATGCCTCCAGCTCCCCCCACTCTCTAGTCCATACCCCTCCTCAAGGATGCCCCCTTTCCCCTTGCCCTCTGTCCCCCAGCTCCCCAACTAACATCTACTGTGTGCTTCCCTGTGCTACTTTACTGCCACCCTGCTTCTGCCCTTCAGCCCTGAGGGCCCAGGGCCAGCCCAGCTGCCATCTCACCATCCAGAGGGGGACCTGCCCTTACCCCCTGCCACCACACCCACACACACAGCCCTGCACACACTCACGGGCTCCCCTGCCTGTAGCCTGCCTCTCAAACAGTCTCCTTCTGCCCCCTAGCCCCCTTACAGCCTGTGCCACGGCCCCCCACAGACACCTGGGCATCAGCAGTGCAGACATGCAAACAGCTCCCCTCACCCCCACTCCATTTGCTCCAAGGTTGTCAAGAGTCTTTTTTTCATGCTGTAGGGGAGGGAGTTGAGACAGTCCAATGTCCTGGGGAGCAAGAACTGCAAACAGTCCATCTACATTGTAACATTTGGGTCTCCTGCCGCCCAATCCCTAGTGTGCTGTGCAGACCTTTGACTGGCAAAAACACCCCATCTGAGCGTGAGATATGGCTGGGCTAGTGGCTCTTTCTGTGGACTAAGAGACAGACAGACAGAGTTTTCAGGTTCAAAACCTATACTTTCCAGAAGATGGTCATTCACTTCGGTTTAAAAAAAAAAAAAAAAAAAAAAAAAAGGCTTTTTATTTTTTTCGCCCTGCCTGGGTAACCTGTCTGCTGCCAGTTTCAAAGTGAAAAAAGGGAAAAATCTTTTTTGGAGGGAAAAGGACCAAAATGCAGGCAGGTGGACTCCGTGGAGGGTGGATGAGGAGTTGCTCCTGCCCTGGCACTAGAGCCCCAGCTGCTGTTCCAGGTGCTCTCTGATACCAGAGATCTCCGTGTGTCGTGTCATGACACTGTCTCCAGCACTGACCCTCAGGATAATGAGGATTCAAAACGAGGCAGGTCATATTGCCTTCAAAAGTAAATCCAGGGAGGTTTGGCGGTATGTCAGAGGGTTAAGGGCTTGTGGCGCTCACGAAAAGGGGACAGGTGGAAGGATCTGGGGTCTGGCCCCCAGACCGCCACCTGCCGGGGAGTCGCTTTACAGGGGGTGAAGCAGGTCTTTAGGAGTTCTATCTTTCTCTCCCACCCTGTATTTCCTCTGCTCTCTCCTTTTGTGTCTGTCAGATGCAAGGTCAGTAACAACAACAACAACAACAACAACAACAACAATAACCACCACAGTGACCAAGCAACAAGGGCAGCGAAAGGGGAACAAATGGAGTGCAGGAGCTGTGGATTATTCGTGGTGCAGGCACTCAGCTGTGGCAATAACCCCTTGAGGCAATCAATCCATAAATGAAGAAGTAATACAGGTAACAGAGACTTATATGTCCCAGTGTGTTTCCACTGAGTTAATGTAAATGCACTTTTAATTACTTCTTCATTTATGTATTACCTTGCCACGAGAATTTCTTTTCATTGCTAAAAAAAAGTGCCCCTTCAAGGGTACCAGGTGGTGCCACACCCAGTTAAGCACTCATGTTACAATGCAGGAGGACTGGGCTTCAACACCCTGGTCCCCACCTGCCAGGGGAAATCTTTACAAGTGGTGCAGAAGTGCTGCAGGTGTTTCTCTCTGTGTCTCAAACTCTCTCTCCCTCCCTTCCCTCTCAATTCCTATCTATTTATTCCAGTGAATAATCAAGAAAATAGAAAGTAATAAAAGAAAAAGGAAAAGGAAATATGCCACGACTTCAAATGGGCTACTCAGGAAAATGCTTTCCTTGTTAAGATCCTCACAGCATTCCATATGCAGAAAGGCAAAGACACCATGTATTTTTTAACACAGATTTTATATTTATTTATTTATTTATTTATTTAGGTGCTTACTCACTTTTGTTATTGTTGAATTAATGTTTTACATTTGACATTGACTAAGGATCTGACACCAGGGGTCTCCAGTACCCCTAGATGGTACTCTCCCTCTACAAAACCGATCCATTGACCTGTCCATCCATCCATCCACCCATCCATCTATCCATCCATCCATCCATCCATCCATCCATCCATCCATCCATCCAGCAGTCAACCAAGCTAAGTACAAAAGGAGATCTCTCCTTGAATGGTGAAGAGAATCAACGATGCACAGGTAGGTTGCAAAGGGGCCAGTTTGGCTGAATAGGGCAGAGAGGCTGAACCAGGGAATGTGTTGGGGCGTGTGGGTTTGGGTGGAGTGAGCCGGAGACCCTGTGAGCTGGGTCACATTAGGGGCAGGCAGGGGGTGGAAGGGGATGCGAACAGCTGTCACTGGAGAACCATCACAAGTGCTGGAGCTGGTGAGCAGGGCACCTGGAAGAGAGGACAGACAAAGGAGAGAAGCAAAGTGCAGAGGAGAGGAGAGGGGAGAGGATGGTGAGGACAGGAGAGGACAGGAGAGGACAGG
The DNA here is from genome assembly GCF_950295315.1 of Erinaceus europaeus. NCBI lineage: Eukaryota > Metazoa > Chordata > Mammalia > Eulipotyphla > Erinaceidae > Erinaceus > Erinaceus europaeus. The sequence goes on along the minus strand of NW_026647137.1, from coordinate 504,429 downwards.
AGTGGAGGGGACCTGAGAAACCTACCTGGACAAAGGCAGCATACAGACATCCAGGAAGGCAGGCAGGCATGCAGGCAGCTCTGGCCTGGGCTCCCTGGATCCCGGGCACACCTCCACCTGTCTTCTCTTGGCTGCCAGCCCTGAGGTCCCTCTTCGGTCAGCACTGTCTTCCCATCCTTCCGTCCCTCTGTGCCAGGGCCCAGGCGTCTGGGCGCTGTTGCCTCACCTAGTGGCAGGGCAGTTGGGCTACCCAGTGCCAGTGTGGCCAGCACAGATTGCCAGGGGCTAGGACATCACAGAGGGCTCCTGTGGTTGCTAGGCTATGGGGACCCTGCCCATCCAGTTGACCAGCAGCCATGACCCCCACGCTGAACTTGACCTGAGGGGTGGTGGCCAGCCACCAGAGCCAGAGCCCCAGGGCAAAGCAGGTGCTGGTCGGCCGGGCCAAGGGGCTATGGGCAGATTGGTGTGTGTCTGGGCATGGGGCTGGCATCTGACAGCCCAGGGCTGGGGACCAAGGTCCGCCAGGCCCCTGTCCCACCATGTGCACTGACACACAGTCTTGCTGACTGACTGACAGTTCCCGCCCCAGAGATACCCACACCAGGTCCCTGGGTGCCCTGAGCTGCCCCTGAGGGTTGCTGGGTGCCTGCCTGGACACCTGCCTCCGTAATGGAGGCCTCTATTAATCCCGTTGCCGACTGACAGCTGCCCTCCTGTCCCTCCTACTCCTCCTCCTCTTCTTCCTCCTCCTCTTCCTCCTCCTCCTCCTCCTCCTCCTCCTCCTCCTTCTCCTCCTCCTCCTCTACCTCCTCTTCTTCTTCCTCATCCTCAGAGGGACTCAATCAGGGCCCTTGGCCTAGGCAAGCCAGGGCTGCTGCTCTGGCTGCTGCAGCTTCTATCCAGTGGGTGGGTGCAGGAATCTGTTCCTGTCAGTCCCTGATTCCTGGGACCTTCCATGCCTCCAGCTCCCCCCACTCTCTAGTCCATACCCCTCCTCAAGGATGCCCCCTTTCCCCTTGCCCTCTGTCCCCCAGCTCCCCAACTAACATCTACTGTGTGCTTCCCTGTGCTACTTTACTGCCACCCTGCTTCTGCCCTTCAGCCCTGAGGGCCCAGGGCCAGCCCAGCTGCCATCTCACCATCCAGAGGGGGACCTGCCCTTACCCCCTGCCACCACACCCACACACACAGCCCTGCACACACTCACGGGCTCCCCTGCCTGTAGCCTGCCTCTCAAACAGTCTCCTTCTGCCCCCTAGCCCCCTTACAGCCTGTGCCACGGCCCCCCACAGACACCTGGGCATCAGCAGCGCAGACATGCAAACAGCTCCCCTCACCCCCACTCCATTTGCTCCAAGGTTGTCAAGAGTCTTTTTTTCATGCTGTAGGGAAGGGAGTTGAGACAGTCCAATGTCCTGGGGAGCAAGAACTGCAAACAGTCCATCTACATTGTAACATTTGGGTCTCCTGCCGCCCAATCCCTAGTGTGCTGTGCAGACCTTTGACTGGCAAAAACACCCCATCTGAGCGTGAGATATGGCTGGGCTAGTGGCTCTTTCTGTGGACTAAGAGACAGACAGACAGAGTTTTCAGGTTCAAAACCTATACTTTCCAGAAGATGGTCATTCACTTCGGTTTAAAAAAAAAAAAAAAAAAAAAAAGGCTTTTTATTTTTTTCGCCCTGCCTGGGTAACCTGTCTGCTGCCAGTTTCAAAGTGAAAAAAGGGAAAAATCTTTTTTGGAGGGAAAAGGACCAAAATGCAGGCAGGTGGACTCCGTGGAGGGTGGATGAGGAGTTGCTCCTGCCCTGGCACTAGAGCCCCAGCTGCTGTTCCAGGTGCTCTCTGATACCAGAGATCTCCGTGTGTCGTGTCATGACACTGTCTCCAGCACTGACCCTCAGGATAATGAGGATTCAAAACGAGGCAGGTCATATTGCCTTCAAAAGTAAATCCAGGGAGGTTTGGCGGTATGTCAGAGGGTTAAGGGCTTGTGGCGCTCACGAAAAGGGGACAGGTGGAAGGATCTGGGGTCTGGCCCCCAGACCGCCACCTGCCGGGGAGTCGCTTTACAGGGGGTGAAGCAGGTCTTTAGGAGTTCTATCTTTCTCTCCCACCCTGTATTTCCTCTGCTCTCTCCTTTTGTGTCTGTCAGATGCAAGGTCAGTAACAACAACAAAAACAACAACAACAACAACAACAACAATAACCACCACAGTGACCAAGCAACAAGGGCAGCGAAAGGGGAACAAATGGAGTGCAGGAGCTGTGGATTATTCGTGGTGCAGGCACTCAGCTGTGGCAATAACCCCTTGAGGCAATCAATCCATAAATGAAGAAGTAATACAGGTAACAGAGACTAATATGTCCCAGTGTGTTTCCACTGAGTTAATGTAAATGCACTTTTAATTACTTCTTCATTTATGTATTACCTTGCCACGAGAATTTCTTTTCATTGCTAAAAAAAAGTGCCCCTTCAAGGGTACCAGGTGGTGCCACACCCAGTTAAGCACTCATGTTACAATGCAGGAGGACTGGGCTTCAACACCCTGGTCCCCACCTGCCAGGGGAAATCTTTACAAGTGGTGCAGAAGTGCTGCAGGTGTTTCTCTCTGTGTCTCAAACTCTCTCTCCCTCCCTTCCCTCTCAATTCCTATCTATTTATTCCAGTGAATAATCAAGAAAATAGAAAGTAATAAAAGAAAAAGGAAAAGGAAATATGCCACGACTTCAAATGGGCTACTCAGGAAAATGCTTTCCTTGTTAAGATCCTCACAGCATTCCATATGCAGAAAGGCAAAGACACCATGTATTTTTTAACACAGATTTTATATTTATTTATTTGTTTATTTATTTAGGTGCTTACTCACTTTTGTTATTGTTGAATTAATGTTTTACATTTGACATTGACTAAGGATCTGACACCAGGGGTCTCCAGTACCCCTAGATGGTACTCTCCCTCTACAAAACCGATCCATTGACCTGTCCATCCATCCATCCACCCATCCATCTATCCATCCATCCATCCATCCATCCATCCATCCATCCATCCATCCATCCAGCAGTCAACCAAGCTAAGTACAAAAGGAGATCTCTCCTTGAATGGTGAAGAGAATCAACGATGCACAGGTAGGTTGCAAAGGGGCCAGTTTGGCTGAATAGGGCAGAGAGGCTGAACCAGGGAATGTGTTGGGGCGTGTGGGTTTGGGTGGAGTGAGCCGGAGACCCTGTGAGCTGGGTCACATTAGGGGCAGGCAGCGGGTGGAAGGGGATGCGAACAGCTGTCACTGGAGAACCATCACAAGTGCTGGAGCTGGTGAGCAGGGCACCTGGAAGAGAGGACAGACAAAGGAGAGAAGCAAAGTGCAGAGGAGAGGAGAGGGGAGAGGATGGTGAGGACAGGAGAGGACAGGAGAGGACAGGAGTGGAGGGGACCTGAGAAACCTACCTGGACAAAGGCAGCATACAGACATCCAGGAAGGCAGGCAGGCATGCAGGCAGCTCTGGCCTGGGCTCCTTGGATCCCGGGCACACCTCCACCTGTCTTCTCTTGGCTGCCAGCCCTGAGGTCCCTCTTCGGTCAGCACTGTCTTCCCATCCTTCCGTCCCTCTGTGCCAGGGCCCAGGCGTCTGGGCGCTGTTGCCTCACCTAGTGGCAGGGCAGTTGGGCTACCCAGTGCCAGTGTGGCCAGCACAGATTGCCAGGGGCTAGGACATCACAGAGGGCTCCTGTGGTTGCTAGGCTACGGGGACCCTGCCCATCCAGTTGACCAGCAGCCATGACCCCCACGCTGAACTTGACCTGAGGGGTGGTGGCCAGCCACCAGAGCCAGAGCCCCAGGGCAAAGCAGGTGCTGGTCGGCCGGGCCAAGGGGCTATGGGCAGATTGGTGTGTGTCTGGGCATGGGGCTGGCATCTGACAGCCCAGGGCTGGGGACCAAGGTCCGCCAGGCCCCTGTCCCACCATGTGCACTGACACACAGTCTTGCTGACTGACTGACAGTTCCCGCCCCAGAGATACCCACACCAGGTCCCTGGGTGCCCTGAGCTGCCCCTGAGGGTTGGTGGGTGCCTGCCTGGACACCTGCCTCCGTAATGGAGGCCTCTATTAATCCCGTTGCCTACTGACAGCTGCCCTCCTGTCCCTCCTACTCCTCCTCCTCTTCTTCCTCCTCCTCTTGCTCCTCCTCCTCCTCCTCCTCCTCCTCCTTCTCCTCCTCCTCCTCTACCTCCTCCTCTTCTTCCTCATCCTCAGAGGGACTCAATCAGGGCCCTTGGCCTAGGCAAGCCAGGGCTGCTGCTCTGGCTGCTGCAGCTTCTATCCAGTGGGTGGGTGCAGGAATCTGTTCCTGTCAGTCCCTGATTCCTGGGACCTTCCATGCCTCCAGCTCCCCCCACTCTCTAGTCCATACCCCTCCTCAAGGATGCCCCCTTTCCCCTTGCCCTCTGTCCCCCAGCTCCCCAACTAACATCTACTGTGTGCTTCCCTGTGCTACTTTACTGCCACCCTGCTTCTGCCCTTCAGCCCTGAGGGCCCAGGGCCAGCCCAGCTGCCATCTCACCATCCAGAGGGGGACCTGCCCTTACCCCCTGCCACCACACCCACACACACAGCCCTGCACACACTCACGGGCTCCCCTGCCTGTAGCCTGCCTCTCAAACAGTCTCCTTCTGCCCCCTAGCCCCCTTACAGCCTGTGCCACGGCCCCCCACAGACACCTGGGCATCAGCAGCGCAGACATGCAAACAGCTCCCCTCACCCCCACTCCATTTGCTCCAAGGTTGTCAAGAGTCTTTTTTTCATGCTGTAGGGGAGGGAGTTGAGACAGTCCAATGTCCTGGGGAGCAAGAACTGCAAACAGTCCATCTACATTGTAACATTTGGGTCTCCTGCCGCCCAATCCCTAGTGTGCTGTGCAGACCTTTGACTGGCAAAAACACCCCATCTGAGCGTGAGATATGGCTGGGCTAGTGGCTCTTTCTGTGGACTAAGAGACAGACAGACAGAGTTTTCAGGTTCAAAACCTATACTTTCCAGAAGATGGTCATTCACTTCGGTTTAAAAAAAAAAAAAAAAAAAAAAAAAAAGGCTTTTTATTTTTTTCGCCCTGCCTGGGTAACCTGTCTGCTGCCAGTTTCAAAGTGAAAAAAGGGAAAAATCTTTTTTGGAGGGAAAAGGACCAAAATGCAGGCAGGTGGACTCCGTGGAGGGTGGATGAGGAGTTGCTCCTGCCCTGGCACTAGAGCCCCAGCTGCTGTTCCAGGTGCTCTCTGATACCAGAGATCTCCGTGTGTCGTGTCATGACACTGTCTCCAGCACTGACCCTCAGGATAATGAGGATTCAAAACGAGGCAGGTCATATTGCCTTCAAAAGTAAATCCAGGGAGGTTTGGCGGTATGTCAGAGGGTTAAGGGCTTGTGGCGCTCACGAAAAGGGGACAGGTGGAAGGATCTGGGGTCTGGCCCCCAGACCGCCACCTGCCGGGGAGTCGCTTTACAGGGGGTGAAGCAGGTCTTTAGGAGTTCTATCTTTCTCTCCCACCCTGTATTTCCTCTGCTCTCTCCTTTTGTGTCTGTCAGATGCAAGGTCAGTAACAACAACAACAACAACAACAACAACAACAATAACCACCACAGTGACCAAGCAACAAGGGCAGCGAAAGGGGAACAAATGGAGTGCAGGAGCTGTGGATTATTCGTGGTGCAGGCACTCAGCTGTGGCAATAACCCCTTGAGGCAATCAATCCATAAATGAAGAAGTAATACAGGTAACAGAGACTTATATGTCCCAGTGTGTTTCCACTGAGTTAATGTAAATGCACTTTTAATTACTTCTTCATTTATGTATTACCTTGCCACGAGAATTTCTTTTCATTGCTAAAAAAAAGTGCCCCTTCAAGGGTACCAGGTGGTGCCACACCCAGTTAAGCACTCATGTTACAATGCAGGAGGACTGGGCTTCAACACCCTGGTCCCCACCTGCCAGGGGAAATCTTTACAAGTGGTGCAGAAGTGCTGCAGGTGTTTCTCTCTGTGTCTCAAACTCTCTCTCCCTCCCTTCCCTCTCAATTCCTATCTATTTATTCCAGTGAATAATCAAGAAAATAGAAAGTAATAAAAGAAAAAGGAAAAGGAAATATGCCACGACTTCAAATGGGCTACTCAGGAAAATGCTTTCCTTGTTAAGATCCTCACAGCATTCCATATGCAGAAAGGCAAAGACACCATGTATTTTTTAACACAGATTTTATATTTATTTATTTGTTTATTTATTTAGGTGCTTACTCACTTTTGTTATTGTTGAATTAATGTTTTACATTTGACATTGACTAAGGATCTGACACCAGGGGTCTCCAGTACCCCTAGATGGTACTCTCCCTCTACAAAACCGATCCATTGACCTGTCCATCCATCCATCCACCCATCCATCTATCCATCCATCCATCCATCCATCCATCCATCCATCCATCCATCCATCCATCCATCCAGCAGTCAACCAAGCTAAGTACAAAAGGAGATCTCTCCTTGAATGGTGAAGAGAATCAACGATGCACAGGTAGGTTGCAAAGGGGCAAGTTTGGCTGAATAGGGCAGAGAGGCTGAACCAGGGAATGTGTTGGGGCGTGTGGGTTTGGGTGGAGTGAGCCGGAGACCCTGTGAGCTGGGTCACATTAGGGGCAGGCAGGGGGTGGAAGGGGATGCGAACAGCTGTCACTGGAGAACCATCACAAGTGCTGGAGCTGGTGAGCAGGGCACCTGGAAGAGAGGACAGACAAAGGAGAGAAGCAAAGTGCAGAGGAGAGGAGAGGGGAGAGGATGGTGAGGACAGGAGAGGACAGGAGAGGACAGGAGTGGAGGGGACCTGAGAAACCTACCTGGACAAAGGCAGCATACAGACATCCAGGAAGGCAGGCAGGCATGCAGGCAGCTCTGGCCTGGGCTCCCTGGATCCCGGGCACACCTCCACCTGTCTTCTCTTGGCTGCCAGCCCTGAGGTCCCTCTTCGGTCAGCACTGTCTTCCCATCCTTCCGTCCCGCTGTGCCAGGGCCCAGGCGTCTGGGCGCTGTTGCCTCACCTAGTGGCAGGGCAGTTGGGCTACCCAGTGCCAGTGTGGCCAGCACAGATTGCCAGGGGCTAGGACATCACAGAGGGCTCCTGTGGTTGCTAGGCTACGGGGACCCTGCCCATCCAGTTGACCAGCAGCCATGACCCCCACGCTGAACTTGACCTGAGGGGTGGTGGCCAGCCACCAGAGCCAGAGCCCCAGGGCAAAGCAGGTGCTGGTCGGCTGGGCCAAGGGGCTATGGGCAGATTGGTGTGTGTCTGGGCATGGGGCTGGCATCTGACAGCCCAGGGCTGGGGACCAAGGTCCGCCAGGCCCCTGTCCCACCATGTGCACTGACACACAGTCTTGCTGACTGACTGACAGTTCCCGCCCCAGAGATACCCACACCAGGTCCCTGGGTGCCCTGAGCTGCCCCTGAGGGTTGCTGGGTGCCTGCCTGGACACCTGCCTCCGTAATGGAGGCCTCTATTAATCCCGTTGCCGACTGACAGCTGCCCTCCTGTCCCTCCTACTCCTCCTCCTCTTCTTCCTCCTCCTCTTCCTCCTCCTCCTCCTCCTCCTCCTCCTCCTCCTCCTTCTCCTCCTCCTCCTCTACCTCCTCCTCTTCTTCCTCATCCTCAGAGGGACTCAATCAGGGCCCTTGGCCTAGGCAAGCCAGGGCTGCTGCTCTGGCTGCTGCAGCTTCTATCCAGTGGGTGGGTGCAGGAATCTGTTCCTGTCAGTCCCTGATTCCTGGGACCTTCCATGCCTCCAGCTCCCCCCACTCTCTAGTCCATACCCCTCCTCAAGGATGCCCCCTTTCCCCTTGCCCTCTGTCCCCCAGCTCCCCAACTAACATCTACTGTGTGCTTCCCTGTGCTACTTTACTGCCACCCTGCTTCTGCCCTTCAGCCCTGAGGGGCCAGGGCCAGCCCAGCTGCCATCTCACCATCCAGAGGGGGACCTGCCCTTACCCCCTGCCACCACACCCACACACACAGCCCTGCACACACTCACGGGCTCCCCTGCCTGTAGCCTGCCTCTCAAACAGTCTCCTTCTGCCCCCTAGCCCCCTTACAGCCTGTGCCACGGCCCCCCACAGACACCTGGGCATCAGCAGCGCAGACATGCAAACAGCTCCCCTCACCCCCACTCCATTTGCTCCAAGGTTGTCAAGAGTCTTTTTTTCATGCTGTAGGGGAGGGAGTTGAGACAGTCCAATGACCTGGGGAGCAAGAACTGCAAACAGTCCATCTACATTGTAACATTTGGGTCTCCTGCCGCCCAATCCCTAGTGTGCTGTGCAGACCTTTGACTGGCAAAAACACCCCATCTGAGCGTGAGATATGGCTGGGCTAGTGGCTCTTTCTGTGGACTAAGAGACAGACAGACAGAGTTTTCAGGTTCAAAACCTATACTTTCCAGAAGATGGTCATTCACTTCGGTTTAAAAAAAAAAAAAAAAAAAAAAAAAAAGGCTTTTTATTTTTTTCGCCCTGCCTGGGTAACCTGTCTGCTGCCAGTTTCAAAGTGAAAAAAGGGAAAAATCTTTTTTGGAGGGAAAAGGACCAAAATGCAGGCAGGTGGACTCCGTGGAGGGTGGATGAGGAGTTGCTCCTGCCCTGGCACTAGAGCCCCAGCTGCTGTTCCAGGTGCTCTCTGATACCAGAGATCTCCGTGTGTCATGTCATGACACTGTCTCCAGCACTGACCCTCAGGATAATGAGGATTCAAAACGAGGCAGGTCATATTGCCTTCAAAAGTAAATCCAGGGAGGTTTGGCGGTATGTCAGAGGGTTAAGGGCTTGTGGCGCTCACGAAAAGGGGACAGGTGGAAGGATCTGGGGTCTGGCCCCCAGACCGCCACCTGCCGGGGAGTCGCTTTACAGGGGGTGAAGCAGGTCTTTAGGAGTTCTATCTTTCTCTCCCACCCTGTATTTCCTCTGCTCTCTCCTTTTGTGTCTGTCAGATGCAAGGTCAGTAACAACAACAACAACAACAACAACAACAACAATAACCACCACAGTGACCAAGCAACAAGGGCAGCGAAAGGGGAACAAATGGAGTGCAGGAGCTGTGGATTATTCGTGGTGCAGGCACTCAGCTGTGGCAATAACCCCTTGAGGCAATCAATCCATAAATGAAGAAGTAATACAGGTAACAGAGACTTATATGTCCCAGTGTGTTTCCACTGAGTTAATGTAAATGCACTTTTAATTACTTCTTCATTTATTTATTACCTTGCCACGAGAATTTCTTTTCATTGCTAAAAAAAAGTGCCCCTTCAAGGGTACCAGGTGGTGCCACACCCAGTTAAGCACTCATGTTACAATGCAGGAGGACTGGGCTTCAACACCCTGGTCCCCACCTGCCAGGGGAAATCTTTACAAGTGGTGCAGAAGTGCTGCAGGTGTTTCTCTCTGTGTCTCAAACTCTCTCTCCCTCCCTTCCCTCTCAATTCCTATCTATTTATTCCAGTGAATAATCAAGAAAATAGAAAGTAATAAAAGAAAAAGGAAAAGGAAATATGCCACGACTTCAAATGGGCTACTCAGGAAAATGCTTTCCTTGTTAAGATCCTCACAGCATTCCATATGCAGAAAGGCAAAGACACCATGTATTTTTTAACACAGATTTTATATTTATTTATTTGTTTATTTATTTAGGTGCTTACTCACTTTTGTTATTGTTGAATTAATGTTTTACATTTGACATTGACTAAGGATCTGACACCAGGGGTCTCCAGTACCCCTAGATGGTACTCTCCCTCTACAAAACCGATCCATTGACCTGTCCATCCATCCATCCACCCATCCATCTATCCATCCATCCATCCATCCATCCATCCATCCATCCATCCATCCATCCATCCAGCAGTCAACCAAGCTAAGTACAAAAGGAGATCTCTCCTTGAATGGTGAAGAGAATCAACGATGCACAGGTAGGTTGCAAAGGGGCCAGTTTGGCTGAATAGGGCAGAGAGGCTGAACCAGGGAATGTGTTGGGGCGTGTGGGTTTGGGTGGAGTGAGCCTGAGACCCTGTGAGCTGGGTCACATTAGGGGCAGGCAGCGGGTGGAAGGGGATGCGAACAGCTGTCACTGGAGAACCATCACAAGTGCTGGAGCTGGTGAGCAGGGCACCTGGAAGAGAGGACAGACAAAGGAGAGAAGCAAAGTGCAGAGGAGAGGAGAGGGGAGAGGATGGTGAGGACAGGAGAGGACAGGAGAGGACAGGAGTGGAGGGGACCTGAGAAACCTACCTGGACAAAGGCAGCATACAGACATCCAGGAAGGCAGGCAGGCATGCAGGCAGCTCTGGCCTGGGCTCCCTGGATCCCGGGCACACCTCCACCTGTCTTCTCTTGGCTGCCAGCCCTGAGGTCCCTCTTCGGTCAGCACTGTCTTCCCATCCTTCCGTCCCTCTGTGCCAGGGCCCAGGCGTCTGGGCGCTGTTGCCTCACCTAGTGGCAGGGCAGTTGGGCTACCCAGTGCCAGTGTGGCCAGCACAGATTGCCAGGGGCTAGGACATCACAGAGGGCTCCTGTGGTTGCTAGGCTACGGGGACCCTGCCCATCCAGTTGACCAGCAGCCATGACCCCCACGCTGAACTTGACCTGAGGGGTGGTGGCCAGCCACCAGAGCCAGAGCCCCAGGGCAAAGCAGGTGCTGGTCGGCCGGGCCAAGGGGCTATGGGCAGATTGGTGTGTGTCTGGGCATGGGGCTGGCATCTGACAGCCCAGGGCTGGGGACCAAGGTCCGCCAGGCCCCTGTCCCACCATGTGCACTGACACACAGTCTTGCTGACTGACTGACAGTTCCCGCCCCAGAGATACCCACACCAGGTCCCTGGGTGCCCTGAGCTGCCCCTGAGGGTTGCTGGGTGCCTGCCTGGACACCTGCCTCCGTAATGGAGGCCTCTATTAATCCCGTTGCCTACTGACAGCTGCCCTCCTGCCCCTCCTACTCCTCCTCCTCTTCTTCCTCCTCCTCTTCCTCCTCCTCCTCCTCCTCCTCCTCCTCCTCCTCCTCTACCTCCTCCTCTTCTTCCTCATCCTCAGAGGGACTCAATCAGGGCCCTTGGCCTAGGCAAGCCAGGGCTGCTGCTCTGGCTGCTGCAGCTTCTATCCAGTGGGTGGGTGCAGGAATCTGTTCCTGTCAGTCCCTGATTCCTGGTACCTTCCATGCCTCCAGCTCCCCCCACTCTCTAGTCCATACCCCTCCTCAAGGATGCCCCCTTTCCCCTTGCCCTCTGTCCCCCAGCTCCCCAACTAACATCTACTGTGTGCTTCCCTGTGCTACTTTACTGCCACCCTGCTTCTGCCCTTCAGCCCTGAGGGCCCAGGGCCAGCCCAGCTGCCATCTCACCATCCAGAGGGGGACCTGCCCTTACCCCCTGCCACCACACCCACACACACAGCCCTGCACACACTCACGGGCTCCCCTGCCTGTAGCCTGCCTCTCAAACAGTCTCCTTCTGCCCCCTAGCCCCCTTACAGCCTGTGCCACGGCCCCCCACAGACACCTGGGCATCAGCAGCGCAGACATGCAAACAGCTCCCCTCACCCCCACTCCATTTGCTCCAAGGTTGTCAAGAGTCTTTTTTTCATGCTGTAGGGGAGGGAGTTGAGACGGTCCAATGACCTGGGGAGCAAGAACTGCAAACAGTCCATCTACATTGTAACATTTGGGTCTCCTGCCGCCCAATCCCTAGTGTGCTGTGCAGACCTTTGACTGGCAAAAACACCCCATCTGAGCGTGAGATATGGCTGGGCTAGTGGCTCTTTCTGTGGACTAAGAGACAGACAGACAGAGTTTTCAGGTTCAAAACCTATACTTTCCAGAAGATGGTCATTCACTTCGGTTTAAAAAAAAAAAAAAAAAAAAGGCTTTTTATTTTTTTCGCCCTGCCTGGGTAACCTGTCTGCTGCCAGTTTCAAAGTGAAAAAAGGGAAAAATCTTTTTTGGAGGGAAAAGGACCAAAATGCAGGCAGGTGGACTCCGTGGAGGGTGGATGAGGAGTTGCTCCTGCCCTGGCACTAGAGCCCCAGCTGCTGTTCCAGGTGCTCTCTGATACCAGAGATCTCCGTGTGTCATGTCATGACACTGTCTCCAGCACTGACCCTCAGGATAATGAGGATTCAAAACGAGGCAGGTCATATTGCCTTCAAAAGTAAATCCAGGGAGGTTTGGCGGTATGTCAGAGGGTTAAGGGCTTGTGGCGCTCACGAAAAGGGGACAGGTGGAAGGATCTGGGGTCTGGCCCCCAGACCGCCACCTGCCGGGGAGTCGCTTTACAGGGGGTGAAGCAGGTCTTTAGGAGTTCTATCTTTCTCTCCCACCCTGTATTTCCTCTGCTCTCTCCTTTTGTGTCTGTCAGATGCAAGGACAGTAACAACAACAACAACAACAACAACAACAACAATAACCACCACAGTGACCAAGCAACAAGGGCAGCGAAAGGGGAACAAATGGAGTGCAGGAGCTGTGGATTATTCGTGGTGCAGGCACTCAGCTGTGGCAATAACCCCTTGAGGCAATCAATCCATAAATGAAGAAGTAATACAGGTAACAGAGACTTATATGTCCCAGTGTGTTTCCACTGAGTTAATGTAAATGCACTTTTAATTACTTCTTCATTTATTTATTACCTTGCCACGAGAATTTCTTTTCATTGCTAAAAAAAGTGCCCCTTCAAGGGTACCAGGTGGTGCCACACCCAGTTAAGCACTCATGTTACAATGCAGGAGGACTGGGCTTCAACACCCTGGTCCCCACCTGCCAGGGGAAATCTTTACAAGTGGTGCAGAAGTGCTGCAGGTGTTTCTCTCTGTGTCTCAAACTCTCTCTCCCTCCCTTCCCTCTCAATTCCTATCTATTTATTCCAGTGAATAATCAAGAAAATAGAAAGTAATAAAAGAAAAAGGAAAAGGAAATATGCCACGACTTCAAATGGGCTACTCAGGAAAATGCTTTCCTTGTTAAGATCCTCACAGCACTCCATATGCAGAAAGGCAAAGACACCATGTATTTTTTAACACAGATTTTATATTTATTTATTTGTTTATTTATTTAGGTGCTTACTCACTTTTGTTATTGTTGAATTAATGTTTTATATTTGACATTGACTAAGGATCTGACATCAGGGGTCTCCAGTACCCCTAGATGGTACTCTCCCTCTACAAAACCGATCCATTGACCTGTCCATCCATCCATCCACCCATCCATCTATCCATCCATCCATCCATCCATCCATCCATCCATCCATCCATCCATCCAGCAGTCAACCAAGCTAAGTACAAAAGGAGATCTCTCCTTGAATGGTGAAGAGAATCAACGATGCACAGGTAGGTTGCAAAGGGGCCAGTTTGGCTGAATAGGGCAGAGAGGCTGAACCAGGGAATGTGTTGGGGCGTGTGGGTTTGGGTGGAGTGAGCCGGAGACCCTGTGAGCTGGGTCACATTAGGGGCAGGCAGGGGGTGGAAGGGGATGCGAACAGCTGTCACTGGAGAACCATCACAAGTGCTGGAGCTGGTGAGCAGGGCACCTGGAAGAGAGGACAGACAAAGGAGAGAAGCAAAGTGCAGAGGAGAGGAGAGGGGAGAGGATGGTGAGGACAGGAGAGGACAGGAGAGGACAGGAGTGGAGGGGACCTGAGAAACCTACCTGGACAAAGGCAGCATACAGACATCCAGGAAGGCAGGCAGGCATGCAGGCAGCTCTGGCCTGGGCTCCCTGGATCCCGGGCACACCTCCACCTGTCTTCTCTTGGCTGCCAGCCCTGAGGTCCCTCTTCGGTCAGCACTGTCTTCCCATCCTTCCGTCCCGCTGTGCCAGGGCCCAGGCGTCTGGGCGCTGTTGCCTCACCTAGTGGCAGGGCAGTTGGGCTACCCAGTGCCAGTGTGGCCAGCACAGATTGCCAGGGGCTAGGACATCACAGAGGGCTCCTGTGGTTGCTAGGCTACGGGGACCCTGCCCATCCAGTTGACCAGCAGCCATGACCCCCACGCTGAACTTGACCTGAGGGGTGGTGGCCAGCCACCAGAGCCAGAGCCCCAGGGCAAAGCAGGTGCTGGTCGGCCGGGCCAAGGGGCTATGGGCAGATTGGTGTGTGTCTGGGCATGGGGCTGGCATCTGACAGCCCAGGGCTGGGGACCAAGGTCCGCCAGGCCCCTGTCCCACCATGTGCACTGACACACAGTCTTGCTGACTGACTGACAGTTCCCGCCCCAGAGATACCCACACCAGGTCCCTGGGTGCCCTGAGCTGCCCCTGAGGGTTGGTGGGTGCCTGCCTGGACACCTGCCTCCGTAATGGAGGCCTCTATTAATCCCGTTGCCGACTGACAGCTGCCCTCCTGTCCCTCCTACTCCTCCTCCTCTTCTTCCTCCTCCTCTTGCTCCTCCTCCTCCTCCTCCTCCTCCTCCTTCTCCTCCTCCTCCTCTACCTCCTCCTCTTCTTCCTCATCCTCAGAGGGACTCAATCAGGGCCCTTGGCCTAGGCAAGCCAGGGCTGCTGCTCTGGCTGCTGCAGCTTCTATCCAGTGGGTGGGTGCAGGAATCTGTTCCTGTCAGTCCCTGATTCCTGGGACCTTCCATGCCTCCAGCTCCCCCCACTCTCTAGTCCATACCCCTCCTCAAGGATGCCCCCTTTCCCCTTGCCCTCTGTCCCCCAGCTCCCCAACTAACATCTACTGTGTGCTTCCCTGTGCTACTTTACTGCCACCCTGCTTCTGCCCTTCAGCCCTGAGGGCCCAGGGCCAGCCCAGCTGCCATCTCACCATCCAGAGGGGGACCTGCCCTTACCCCCTGCCACCACACCCACACACACAGCCCTGCACACACTCACGGGCTCCCCTGCCTGTAGCCTGCCTCTCAAACAGTCTCCTTCTGCCCCCTAGCCCCCTTACAGCCTGTGCCACGGCCCCCCACAGACACCTGGGCATCAGCAGCGCAGACATGCAAACAGCTCCCCTCACCCCCACTCCATTTGCTCCAAGGTTGTCAAGAGTCTTTTTTTCATGCTGTAGGGGAGGGAGTTGAGACAGTCCAATGACCTGGGGAGCAAGAACTGCAAACAGTCCATCTACATTGTAACATTTGGGTCTCCTGCCGCCCAATCCCTAGTGTGCTGTGCAGACCTTTGACTGGCAAAAACACCCCATCTGAGCGTGAGATATGGCTGGGCTAGTGGCTCTTTCTGTGGACTAAGAGACAGACAGACAGAGTTTTCAGGTTCAAAACCTATACTTTCCAGAAGATGGTCATTCACTTCGGTTTAAAAAAAAAAAAAAAAAAAAAGGCTTTTTATTTTTTTTCGCCCTGCCTGGGTAACCTGTCTGCTGCCAGTTTCAAAGTGAAAAAAGGGAAAAATCTTTTTTGGAGGGAAAAGGACCAAAATGCAGGCAGGTGGACTCCGTGGAGGGTGGATGAGGAGTTGCTCCTGCCCTGGCACTAGAGCCCCAGCTGCTGTTCCAGGTGCTCTCTGATACCAGAGATCTCCGTGTGTCATGTCATGACACTGTCTCCAGCACTGACCCTCAGGATAATGAGGATTCAAAACGAGGCAGGTCATATTGCCTTCAAAAGTAAATCCAGGGAGGTTTGGCGGTATGTCAGAGGGTTAAGGGCTTGTGGCGCTCACGAAAAGGGGACAGGTGGAAGGATCTGGGGTCTGGCCCCCAGACCGCCACCTGCCGGGGAGTCGCTTTACAGGGGGTGAAGCAGGTCTTTAGGAGTTCTATCTTTCTCTCCCACCCTGTATTTCCTCTGCTCTCTCCTTTTGTGTCTGTCAGATGCAAGGTCAGTAACAACAACAACAACAACAACAACAACAACAATAACCACCACAGTGACCAAGCAACAAGGGCAGCGAAAGGGGAACAAATGGAGTGCAGGAGCTGTGGATTATTCGTGGTGCAGGCACTCAGCTGTGGCAATAACCCCTTGAGGCAATCAATCCATAAATGAAGAAGTAATACAGGTAACAGAGACTTATATGTCCCAGTGTGTTTCCACTGAGTTAATGTAAATGCACTTTTAATTACTTCTTCATTTATTTATTACCTTGCCACGAGAATTTCTTTTCATTGCTAAAAAAAGTGCCCCTTCAAGGGTACCAGGTGGTGCCACACCCAGTTAAGCACTCATGTTACAATGCAGGAGGACTGGGCTTCAACACCCTGGTCCCCACCTGCCAGGGGAAATCTTTACAAGTGGTGCAGAAGTGCTGCAGGTGTTTCTCTCTGTGTCTCAAACTCTCTCTCCCTCCCTTCCCTCTCAATTCCTATCTATTTATTCCAGTGAATAATCAAGAAAATAGAAAGTAATAAAAGAAAAAGGAAAAGGAAATATGCCACGACTTCAAATGGGCTACTCAGGAAAATGCTTTCCTTGTTAAGATCCTCACAGCACTCCATATGCAGAAAGGCAAAGACACCATGTATTTTTTAACACAGATTTTATATTTATTTATTTGTTTATTTATTTAGGTGCTTACTCACTTTTGTTATTGTTGAATTAATGTTTTATATTTGACATTGACTAAGGATCTGACATCAGGGGTCTCCAGTACCCCTAGATGGTACTCTCCCTCTACAAAACCGATCCATTGACCTGTCTATCCATCCATCCACCCATCCATCTATCCATCCATCCATCCATCCATCCATCCATCCATCCATCCATCCAGCAGTCAACCAAGCTAAGTACAAAAGGAGATCTCTCCTTGAATGGTGAAGAGAATCAACGATGCACAGGTAGGTTGCAAAGGGGCCAGTTTGGCTGAATAGGGCAGAGAGGCTGAACCAGGGAATGTGTTGGGGCGTGTGGGTTTGGGTGGAGTGAGCCGGAGACCCTGTGAGCTGGGTCACATTAGGGGCAGGCAGGGGGTGGAAGGGGATGCGAACAGCTGTCACTGGAGAACCATCACAAGTGCTGGAGCTGGTGAGCAGGGCACCTGGAAGAGAGGACAGACAAAGGAGAGAAGCAAAGTGCAGAGGAGAGGAGAGGGGAGAGGATGGTGAGGACAGGAGAGGACAGGAGAGGACAGGAGTGGAGGGGACCTGAGAAACCTACCTGGACAAAGGCAGCATACAGACATCCAGGAAGGCAGGCAGGCATGCAGGCAGCTCTGGCCTGGGCTCCCTGGATCCCGGGCACACCTCCACCTGTCTTCTCTTGGCTGCCAGCCCTGAGGTCCCTCTTCGGTCAGCACTGTCTTCCCATCCTTCCGTCCCGCTGTGCCAGGGCCCAGGCGTCTGGGCGCTGTTGCCTCACCTAGTGGCAGGGCAGTTGGGCTACCCAGTGCCAGTGTGGCCAGCACAGATTGCCAGGGGCTAGGACATCACAGAGGGCTCCTGTGGTTGCTAGGCTACGGGGACCCTGCCCATCCAGTTGACCAGCAGCCATGACCCCCACGCTGAACTTGACCTGAGGGGTGGTGGCCAGCCACCAGAGCCAGAGCCCCAGGGCAAAGCAGGTGCTGGTCGGCCGGGCCAAGGGGCTATGGGCAGATTGGTGTGTGTCTGGGCATGGGGCTGGCATCTGACAGCCCAGGGCTGGGGACCAAGGTCCGCCAGGCCCCTGTCCCACCATGTGCACTGACACACAGTCTTGCTGACTGACTGACAGTTCCCGCCCCAGAGATACCCACACCAGGTCCCTGGGTGCCCTGAGCTGCCCCTGAGTGTTGGTGGGTGCCTGCCTGGACACCTGCCTCCGTAATGGAGGCCTCTATTAATCCCGTTGCCGACTGACAGCTGCCCTCCTGTCCCTCCTACTCCTCCTCCTCTTCTTCCTCCTCCTCTTGCTCCTCCTCCTCCTCCTCCTCCTCCTCCTCCTTCTCCTCCTCCTCCTCTACCTCCTCCTCTTCTTCCTCATCCTCAGAGGGACTCAATCAGGGCCCTTGGCCTAGGCAAGCCAGGGCTGCTGCTCTGGCTGCTGCAGCTTCTATCCAGTGGGTGGGTGCAGGAATCTGTTCCTGTCAGTCCCTGATTCCTGGGACCTTCCATGCCTCCAGCTCCCCCCACTCTCTAGTCCATACCCCTCCTCAAGGATGCCCCCTTTCCCCTTGCCCTCTGTCCCCCAGCTCCCCAACTAACATCTACTGTGTGCTTCCCTGTGCTACTTTACTGCCACCCTGCTTCTGCCCTTCAGCCCTGAGGGCCCAGGGCCAGCCCAGCTGCCATCTCACCATCCAGAGGGGGACCTGCCCTTACCCCCTGCCACCACACCCACACACACAGCCCTGCACACACTCACGGGCTCCCCTGCCTGTAGCCTGCCTCTCAAACAGTCTCCTTCTGCCCCCTAGCCCCCTTACAGCCTGTGCCACGGCCCCCCACAGACACCTGGGCATCAGCAGCGCAGACATGCAAACAGCTCCCCTCACCCCCACTCCATTTGCTCCAAGGTTGTCAAGAGTCTTTTTTTCATGCTGTAGGGGAGGGAGTTGAGACAGTCCAATGACCTGGGGAGCAAGAACTGCAAACAGTCCATCTACATTGTAACATTTGGGTCTCCTGCCGCCCAATCCCTAGTGTGCTGTGCAGACCTTTGACTGGCAAAAACACCCCATCTGAGCGTGAGATATGGCTGGGCTAGTGGCTCTTTCTGTGGACTAAGAGACAGACAGACAGAGTTTTCAGGTTCAAAACCTATACTTTCCAGAAGATGGTCATTCACTTCGGTTTAAAAAAAAAAAAAAAAAAAAAAAGGCTTTTTATTTTTTTCGCCCTGCCTGGGTAACCTGTCTGCTGCCAGTTTCAAAGTGAAAAAAGGGAAAAATCTTTTTTGGAGGGAAAAGGACCAAAATGCAGGCAGGTGGACTCCGTGGAGGGTGGATGAGGAGTTGCTCCTGCCCTGGCACTAGAGCCCCAGCTGCTGTTCCAGGTGCTCTCTGATACCAGAGATCTCCGTGTGTCCTGTCATGACACTGTCTCCAGCACTGACCCTCAGGATAATGAGGATTCAAAACGAGGCAGGTCATATTGCCTTCAAAAGTAAATCCAGGGAGGTTTGGCGGTATGTCAGAGGGTTAAGGGCTTGTGGCGCTCACGAAAAGGGGACAGGTGGAAGGATCTGGGGTCTGGCCCCCAGACCGCCACCTGCCGGGGAGTCGCTTTACAGGGGGTGAAGCAGGTCTTTAGGAGTTCTATCTTTCTCTCCCACCCTGTATTTCCTCTGCTCTCTCCTTTTGTGTCTGTCAGATGCAAGGTCAGTAACAACAACAACAACAACAACAACAACAACAACAATAACCACCACAGTGACCAAGCAACAAGGGCAGCGAAAGGGGAACAAATGGAGTGCAGGAGCTGTGGATTATTCGTGGTGCAGGCACTCAGCTGTGGCAATAACCCCTTGAGGCAATCAATCCATAAATGAAGAAGTAATACAGGTAACAGAGACTTATATGTCCCAGTGTGTTTCCACTGAGTTAATGTAAATGCACTTTTAATTACTTCTTCATTTATTTATTACCTTGCCACGAGAATTTCTTTTCATTGCTAAAAAAAGTGCCCCTTCAAGGGTACCAGGTGGTGCCACACCCAGTTAAGCACTCATGTTACAATGCAGGAGGACTGGGCTTCAACACCCTGGTCCCCACCTGCCAGGGGAAATCTTTACAAGTGGTGCAGAAGTGCTGCAGGTGTTTCTCTCTGTGTCTCAAACTCTCTCTCCCTCCCTTCCCTCTCAATTCCTATCTATTTATTCCAGTGAATAATCAAGAAAATAGAAAGTAATAAAAGAAAAAGGAAAAGGAAATATGCCACGACTTCAAATGGGCTACTCAGGAAAATGCTTTCCTTGTTAAGATCCTCACAGCACTCCATATGCAGAAAGGCAAAGACACCATGTATTTTTTAACACAGATTTTATATTTATTTATTTGTTTATTTATTTAGGTGCTTACTCACTTTTGTTATTGTTGAATTAATGTTTTATATTTGACATTGACTAAGGATCTGACATCAGGGGTCTCCAGTACCCCTAGATGGTACTCTCCCTCTACAAAACCGATCCATTGACCTGTCCATCCATCCATCCACCCATCCATCTATCCATCCATCCATCCATCCATCCATCCATCCATCCAGCAGTCAACCAAGCTAAGTACAAAAGGAGATCTCTCCTTGAATGGTGAAGAGAATCAACGATGCACAGGTAGGTTGCAAAGGGGCCAGTTTGGCTGAATAGGGCAGAGAGGCTGAACCAGGGAATGTGTTGGGGCGTGTGGGTTTGGGTGGAGTGAGCCGGAGACCCTGTGAGCTGGGTCACATTAGGGGCAGGCAGGGGGTGGAAGGGGATGCGAACAGCTGTCACTGGAGAACCATCACAAGTGCTGGAGCTGGTGAGCAGGGCACCTGGAAGAGAGGACAGACAAAGGAGAGAAGCAAAGTGCAGAGGAGA
The DNA here is from genome assembly GCF_950295315.1 of Erinaceus europaeus. Taxonomy (NCBI): domain Eukaryota; kingdom Metazoa; phylum Chordata; class Mammalia; order Eulipotyphla; family Erinaceidae; genus Erinaceus; species Erinaceus europaeus. The sequence continues at coordinate 483,972 of NW_026647137.1, read as the reverse complement.
GGAGAGGGGAGAGGATGGTGAGGACAGGAGAGGACAGGAGAGGACAGGAGTGGAGGGGACCTGAGAAACCTACCTGGACAAAGGCAGCATACAGACATCCAGGAAGGCAGGCAGGCATGCAGGCAGCTCTGGCCTGGGCTCCCTGGATCCCGGGCACACCTCCACCTGTCTTCTCTTGGCTGCCAGCCCTGAGGTCCCTCTTCGGTCAGCACTGTCTTCCCATCCTTCCGTCCCGCTGTGCCAGGGCCCAGGCGTCTGGGCGCTGTTGCCTCACCTAGTGGCAGGGCAGTTGGGCTACCCAGTGCCAGTGTGGCCAGCACAGATTGCCAGGGGCTAGGACATCACAGAGGGCTCCTGTGGTTGCTAGGCTACGGGGACCCTGCCCATCCAGTTGACCAGCAGCCATGACCCCCACGCTGAACTTGACCTGAGGGGTGGTGGCCAGCCACCAGAGCCAGAGCCCCAGGGCAAAGCAGGTGCTGGTCGGCCGGGCCAAGGGGCTATGGGCAGATTGGTGTGTGTCTGGGCATGGGGCTGGCATCTGACAGCCCAGGGCTGGGGACCAAGGTCCGCCAGGCCCCTGTCCCACCATGTGCACTGACACACAGTCTTGCTGACTGACTGACAGTTCCCGCCCCAGAGATACCCACACCAGGTCCCTGGGTGCCCTGAGCTGCCCCTGAGTGTTGGTGGGTGCCTGCCTGGACACCTGCCTCCGTAATGGAGGCCTCTATTAATCCCGTTGCCGACTGACAGCTGCCCTCCTGTCCCTCCTACTCCTCCTCCTCTTCTTCCTCCTCCTCTTGCTCCTCCTCCTCCTCCTCCTCCTCCTCCTCCTTCTCCTCCTCCTCCTCTACCTCCTCCTCTTCTTCCTCATCCTCAGAGGGACTCAATCAGGGCCCTTGGCCTAGGCAAGCCAGGGCTGCTGCTCTGGCTGCTGCAGCTTCTATCCAGTGGGTGGGTGCAGGAATCTGTTCCTGTCAGTCCCTGATTCCTGGGACCTTCCATGCCTCCAGCTCCCCCCACTCTCTAGTCCATACCCCTCCTCAAGGATGCCCCCTTTCCCCTTGCCCTCTGTCCCCCAGCTCCCCAACTAACATCTACTGTGTGCTTCCCTGTGCTACTTTACTGCCACCCTGCTTCTGCCCTTCAGCCCTGAGGGCCCAGGGCCAGCCCAGCTGCCATCTCACCATCCAGAGGGGGACCTGCCCTTACCCCCTGCCACCACACCCACACACACAGCCCTGCACACAATCACGGGCTCCCCTGCCTGTAGCCTGCCTCTCAAACAGTCTCCTTCTGCCCCCTAGCCCCCTTACAGCCTGTGCCACGGCCCCCCACAGACACCTGGGCATCAGCAGCGCAGACATGCAAACAGCTCCCCTCACCCCCACTCCATTTGCTCCAAGGTTGTCAAGAGTCTTTTTTTCATGCTGTAGGGGAGGGAGTTGAGACAGTCCAATGACCTGGGGAGCAAGAACTGCAAACAGTCCATCTACATTGTAACATTTGGGTCTCCTGCCGCCCAATCCCTAGTGTGCTGTGCAGACCTTTGACTGGCAAAAACACCCCATCTGAGCGTGAGATATGGCTGGGCTAGTGGCTCTTTCTGTGGACTAAGAGACAGACAGACAGAGTTTTCAGGTTCAAAACCTATACTTTCCAGAAGATGGTCATTCACTTCGGTTTAAAAAAAAAAAAAAAAAGGCTTTTTATTTTTTTCGCCCTGCCTGGGTAACCTGTCTGCTGCCAGTTTCAAAGTGAAAAAAGGGAAAAATCTTTTTTGGAGGGAAAAGGACCAAAATGCAGGCAGGTGGACTCCGTGGAGGGTGGATGAGGAGTTGCTCCTGCCCTGGCACTAGAGCCCCAGCTGCTGTTCCAGGTGCTCTCTGATACCAGAGATCTCCGTGTGTCGTGTCATGACACTGTCTCCAGCACTGACCCTCAGGATAATGAGGATTCAAAACGAGGCAGGTCATATTGCCTTCAAAAGTAAATCCAGGGAGGTTTGGCGGTATGTCAGAGGGTTAAGGGCTTGTGGCGCTCACGAAAAGGGGACAGGTGGAAGGATCTGGGGTCTGGCCCCCAGACCGCCACCTGCCGGGGAGTCGCTTTACAGGGGGTGAAGCAGGTCTTTAGGAGTTCTATCTTTCTCTCCCACCCTGTATTTCCTCTGCTCTCTCCTTTTGTGTCTGTCAGATGCAAGGTCAGTAACAACAACAACAACAACAACAACAACAACAATAACCACCACAGTGACCAAGCAACAAGGGCAGCGAAAGGGGAACAAATGGAGTGCAGGAGCTGTGGATTATTCGTGGTGCAGGCACTCAGCTGTGGCAATAACCCCTTGAGGCAATCAATCCATAAATGAAGAAGTAATACAGGTAACAGAGACTTATATGTCCCAGTGTGTTTCCACTGAGTTAATGTAAATGCACTTTTAATTACTTCTTCATTTATTTATTACCTTGCCACGAGAATTTCTTTTCATTGCTAAAAAAAAGTGCCCCTTCAAGGGTACCAGGTGGTGCCACACCCAGTTAAGCACTCATGTTACAATGCAGGAGGACTGGGCTTCAACACCCTGGTCCCCACCTGCCAGGGGAAATCTTTACAAGTGGTGCAGAAGTGCTGCAGGTGTTTCTCTCTGTGTCTCAAACTCTCTCTCCCTCCCTTCCCTCTCAATTCCTATCTATTTATTCCAGTGAATAATCAAGAAAATAGAAAGTAATAAAAGAAAAAGGAAAAGGAAATATGCCACGACTTCAAATGGGCTACTCAGGAAAATGCTTTCCTTGTTAAGATCCTCACAGCATTCCATATGCAGAAAGGCAAAGACACCATGTATTTTTTAACACAGATTTTATATTTATTTATTTGTTTATTTATTTAGGTGCTTACTCACTTTTGTTATTGTTGAATTAATGTTTTACATTTGACATTGACTAAGGATCTGACACCAGGGGTCTCCAGTACCCCTAGATGGTACTCTCCCTCTACAAAACCGATCCATTGACCTGTCCATCCATCCATCCACCCATCCATCTATCCATCCATCCATCCATCCATCCATCCAGCAGTCAACCAAGCTAAGTACAAAAGGAGATCTCTCCTTGAATGGTGAAGAGAATCAACGATGCACAGGTAGGTTGCAAAGGGGCCAGTTTGGCTGAATAGGGCAGAGAGGCTGAACCAGGGAATGTGTTGGGGCGTGTGGGTTTGGGTGGAGTGAGCCGGAGACCCTGTGAGCTGGGTCACATTAGGGGCAGGCAGGGGGTGGAAGGGGATGCGAACAGCTGTCACTGGAGAACCATCACAAGTGCTGGAGCTGGTGAGCAGGGCACCTGGAAGAGAGGACAGACAAAGGAGAGAAGCAAAGTGCAGAGGAGAGGAGAGGGGAGAGGATGGTGAGGACAGGAGAGGACAGGAGAGGACAGGAGTGGAGGGGACCTGAGAAACCTACCTGGACAAAGGCAGCATACAGACATCCAGGAAGGCAGGCAGGCATGCAGGCAGCTCTGGCCTGGGCTCCCTGGATCCCGGGCACACCTCCACCTGTCTTCTCTTGGCTGCCAGCCCTGAGGTCCCTCTTCGGTCAGCACTGTCTTCCCATCCTTCCGTCCCTCTGTGCCAGGGCCCAGGCGTCTGGGCGCTGTTGCCTCACCTAGTGGCAGGGCAGTTGGGCTACCCAGTGCCAGTGTGGCCAGCACAGATTGCCAGGGGCTAGGACATCACAGAGGGCTCCTGTGGTTGCTAGGCTACGGGGACCCTGCCCATCCAGTTGACCAGCAGCCATGACCCCCACGCTGAACTTGACCTGAGGGGTGGTGGCCAGCCACCAGAGCCAGAGCCCAAGGGCAAAGCAGGTGCTGGTCGGCCGGGCCAAGGGGCTATGGGCAGATTGGTGTGTGTCTGGGCATGGGGCTGGCATCTGACAGCCCAGGGCTGGGGACCAAGGTCCGCCAGGCCCCTGTCCCACCATGTGCACTGACACACAGTCTTGCTGACTGACTGACAGTTCCCGCCCCAGAGATACCCACACCAGGTCCCTGGGTGCCCTGAGCTGCCCCTGAGGGTTGGTGGGTGCCTGCCTGGACACCTGCCTCCGTAATGGAGGCCTCTATTAATCCCGTTGCCTACTGACAGCTGCCCTCCTGCCCCTCCTACTCCTCCTCCTCTTCTTCCTCCTCCTCTTCCTCCTCCTCCTCCTCCTCCTCCTCCTCCTCCTCCTCCTCTACCTCCTCCTCTTCTTCCTCATCCTCAGAGGGACTCAATCAGGGCCCTTGGCCTAGGCAAGCCAGGGCTGCTGCTCTGGCTGCTGCAGCTTCTATCCAGTGGGTGGGTGCAGGAATCTGTTCCTGTCAGTCCCTGATTCCTGGTACCTTCCATGCCTCCAGCTCCCCCCACTCTCTAGTCCATACCCCTCCTCAAGGATGCCCCCTTTCCCCTTGCCCTCTGTCCCCCAGCTCCCCAACTAACATCTACTGTGTGCTTCCCTGTGCTACTTTACTGCCACCCTGCTTCTGCCCTTCAGCCCTGAGGGCCCAGGGCCAGCCCAGCTGCCATCTCACCATCCAGAGGGGGACCTGCCCTTACCCCCTGCCACCACACCCACACACACAGCCCTGCACACACTCACGGGCTCCCCTGCCTGTAGCCTGCCTCTCAAACAGTCTCCTTCTGCCCCCTAGCCCCCTTACAGCCTGTGCCACGGCCCCCCACAGACACCTGGGCATCAGCAGCGCAGACATGCAAACAGCTCCCCTCACCCCCACTCCATTTGCTCCAAGGTTGTCAAGAGTCTTTTTTTCATGCTGTAGGGGAGGGAGTTGAGACAGTCCAATGACCTGGGGAGCAAGAACTGCAAACAGTCCATCTACATTGTAACATTTGGGTCTCCTGCCGCCCAATCCCTAGTGTGCTGTGCAGACCTTTGACTGGCAAAAACACCCCATCTGAGCGTGAGATATGGCTGGGCTAGTGGCTCTTTCTGTGGACTAAGAGACAGACAGACAGAGTTTTCAGGTTCAAAACCTATACTTTCCAGAAGATGGTCATTCACTTCGGTTTAAAAAAAAAAAAAAAAAAAAGGCTTTTTATTTTTTTCGCCCTGCCTGGGTAACCTGTCTGCTGCCAGTTTCAAAGTGAAAAAAGGGAAAAATCTTTTTTGGAGGGAAAAGGACCAAAATGCAGGCAGGTGGACTCCGTGGAGGGTGGATGAGGAGTTGCTCCTGCCCTGGCACTAGAGCCCCAGCTGCTGTTCCAGGTGCTCTCTGATACCAGAGATCTCCGTGTGTCATGTCATGACACTGTCTCCAGCACTGACCCTCAGGATAATGAGGATTCAAAACGAGGCAGGTCATATTGCCTTCAAAAGTAAATCCAGGGAGGTTTGGCGGTATGTCAGAGGGTTAAGGGCTTGTGGCGCTCACGAAAAGGGGACAGGTGGAAGGATCTGGGGTCTGGCCCCCAGACCGCCACCTGCCGGGGAGTCGCTTTACAGGGGGTGAAGCAGGTCTTTAGGAGTTCTATCTTTCTCTCCCACCCTGTATTTCCTCTGCTCTCTCCTTTTGTGTCTGTCAGATGCAAGGTCAGTAACAACAACAACAACAACAACAACAACAACAATAACCACCACAGTGACCAAGCAACAAGGGCAGCGAAAGGGGAACAAATGGAGTGCAGGAGCTGTGGATTATTCGTGGTGCAGGCACTCAGCTGTGGCAATAACCCCTTGAGGCAATCAATCCATAAATGAAGAAGTAATACAGGTAACAGAGACTTATATGTCCCAGTGTGTTTCCACTGAGTTAATGTAAATGCACTTTTAATTACTTCTTCATTTATTTATTACCTTGCCACGAGAATTTCTTTTCATTGCTAAAAAAAGTGCCCCTTCAAGGGTACCAGGTGGTGCCACACCCAGTTAAGCACTCATGTTACAATGCAGGAGGACTGGGCTTCAACACCCTGGTCCCCACCTGCCAGGGGAAATCTTTACAAGTGGTGCAGAAGTGCTGCAGGTGTTTCTCTCTGTGTCTCAAACTCTCTCTCCCTCCCTTCCCTCTCAATTCCTATCTATTTATTCCAGTGAATAATCAAGAAAATAGAAAGTAATAAAAGAAAAAGGAAAAGGAAATATGCCACGACTTCAAATGGGCTACTCAGGAAAATGCTTTCCTTGTTAAGATCCTCACAGCATTCCATATGCAGAAAGGCAAAGACACCATGTATTTTTTAACACAGATTTTATATTTATTTATTTGTTTATTTATTTAGGTGCTTACTCACTTTTGTTATTGTTGAATTAATGTTTTACATTTGACATTGACTAAGGATCTGACACCAGGGGTCTCCAGTACCCCTAGATGGTACTCTCCCTCTACAAAACCGATCCATTGACCTGTCCATCCATCCATCCACCCATCCATCTATCCATCCATCCATCCATCCATCCATCCAGCAGTCAACCAAGCTAAGTACAAAAGGAGATCTCTCCTTGAATGGTGAAGAGAATCAACGATGCACAGGTAGGTTGCAAAGGGGCCAGTTTGGCTGAATAGGGCAGAGAGGCTGAACCAGGGAATGTGTTGGGGCGTGTGGGTTTGGGTGGAGTGAGCCGGAGACCCTGTGAGCTGGGTCACATTAGGGGCAGGCAGGGGGTGGAAGGGGATGCGAACAGCTGTCACTGGAGAACCATCACAAGTGCTGGAGCTGGTGAGCAGGGCACCTGGAAGAGAGGACAGACAAAGGAGAGAAGCAAAGTGCAGAGGAGAGGAGAGGGGAGAGGATGGTGAGGACAGGAGAGGACAGGAGAGGACAGGAGTGGAGGGGACCTGAGAAACCTACCTGGACAAAGGCAGCATACAGACATCCAGGAAGGCAGGCAGGCATGCAGGCAGCTCTGGCCTGGGCTCCCTGGATCCCGGGCACACCTCCACCTGTCTTCTCTTGGCTGCCAGCCCTGAGGTCCCTCTTCGGTCAGCACTGTCTTCCCATCCTTCCGTCCCTCTGTGCCAGGGCCCAGGCGTCTGGGCGCTGTTGCCTCACCTAGTGGCAGGGCAGTTGGGCTACCCAGTGCCAGTGTGGCCAGCACAGATTGCCAGGGGCTAGGACATCACAGAGGGCTCCTGTGGTTGCTAGGCTACGGGGACCCTGCCCATCCAGTTGACCAGCAGCCATGACCCCCACGCTGAACTTGACCTGAGGGGTGGTGGCCAGCCACCAGAGCCAGAGCCCCAGGGCAAAGCAGGTGCTGGTCGGCCGGGCCAAGGGGCTATGGGCAGATTGGTGTGTGTCTGGGCATGGGGCTGGCATCTGACAGCCCAGGGCTGGGGACCAAGGTCCGCCAGGCCCCTGTCCCACCATGTGCACTGACACACAGTCTTGCTGACTGACTGACAGTTCCCGCCCCAGAGATACCCACACCAGGTCCCTGGGTGCCCTGAGCTGCCCCTGAGGGTTGGTGGGTGCCTGCCTGGACACCTGCCTCCGTAATGGAGGCCTCTATTAATCCCGTTGCCTACTGACAGCTGCCCTCCTGCCCCTCCTACTCCTCCTCCTCTTCTTCCTCCTCCTCTTCCTCCTCCTCCTCCTCCTCCTCCTCCTCCTCCTCTACCTCCTCCTCTTCTTCCTCATCCTCAGAGGGACTCAATCAGGGCCCTTGGCCTAGGCAAGCCAGGGCTGCTGCTCTGGCTGCTGCAGCTTCTATCCAGTGGGTGGGTGCAGGAATCTGTTCCTGTCAGTCCCTGATTCCTGGTACCTTCCATGCCTCCAGCTCCCCCCACTCTCTAGTCCATACCCCTCCTCAAGGATGCCCCCTTTCCCCTTGCCCTCTGTCCCCCAGCTCCCCAACTAACATCTACTGTGTGCTTCCCTGTGCTACTTTACTGCCACCCTGCTTCTGCCCTTCAGCCCTGAGGGCCCAGGGCCAGCCCAGCTGCCATCTCACCATCCAGAGGGGGACCTGCCCTTACCCCCTGCCACCACACCCACACACACAGCCCTGCACACACTCACGGGCTCCCCTGCCTGTAGCCTGCCTCTCAAACAGTCTCCTTCTGCCCCCTAGCCCCCTTACAGCCTGTGCCACGGCCCCCCACAGACACCTGGGCATCAGCAGCGCAGACATGCAAACAGCTCCCCTCACCCCCACTCCATTTGCTCCAAGGTTGTCAAGAGTCTTTTTTTCATGCTGTAGGGGAGGGAGTTGAGACAGTCCAATGACCTGGGGAGCAAGAACTGCAAACAGTCCATCTACATTGTAACATTTGGGTCTCCTGCCGCCCAATCCCTAGTGTGCTGTGCAGACCTTTGACTGGCAAAAACACCCCATCTGAGCGTGAGATATGGCTGGGCTAGTGGCTCTTTCTGTGGACTAAGAGACAGACAGACAGAGTTTTCAGGTTCAAAACCTATACTTTCCAGAAGATGGTCATTCACTTCGGTTTAAAAAAAAAAAAAAAAAAAAGGCTTTTTATTTTTTTCGCCCTGCCTGGGTAACCTGTCTGCTGCCAGTTTCAAAGTGAAAAAAGGGAAAAATCTTTTTTGGAGGGAAAAGGACCAAAATGCAGGCAGGTGGACTCCGTGGAGGGTGGATGAGGAGTTGCTCCTGCCCTGGCACTAGAGCCCCAGCTGCTGTTCCAGGTGCTCTCTGATACCAGAGATCTCCGTGTGTCATGTCATGACACTGTCTCCAGCACTGACCCTCAGGATAATGAGGATTCAAAACGAGGCAGGTCATATTGCCTTCAAAAGTAAATCCAGGGAGGTTTGGCGGTATGTCAGAGGGTTAAGGGCTTGTGGCGCTCACGAAAAGGGGACAGGTGGAAGGATCTGGGGTCTGGCCCCCAGACCGCCACCTGCCGGGGAGTCGCTTTACAGGGGGTGAAGCAGGTCTTTAGGAGTTCTATCTTTCTCTCCCACCCTGTATTTCCTCTGCTCTCTCCTTTTGTGTCTGTCAGATGCAAGGTCAGTAACAACAACAACAACAACAACAACAACAACAATAACCACCACAGTGACCAAGCAACAAGGGCAGCGAAAGGGGAACAAATGGAGTGCAGGAGCTGTGGATTATTCGTGGTGCAGGCACTCAGCTGTGGCAATAACCCCTTGAGGCAATCAATCCATAAATGAAGAAGTAATACAGGTAACAGAGACTTATATGTCCCAGTGTGTTTCCACTGAGTTAATGTAAATGCACTTTTAATTACTTCTTCATTTATTTATTACCTTGCCACGAGAATTTCTTTTCATTGCTAAAAAAAGTGCCCCTTCAAGGGTACCAGGTGGTGCCACACCCAGTTAAGCACTCATGTTACAATGCAGGAGGACTGGGCTTCAACACCCTGATCCCCACCTGCCAGGGGAAATCTTTACAAGTGGTGCAGAAGTGCTGCAGGTGTTTCTCTCTGTGTCTCAAACTCTCTCTCCCTCCCTTCCCTCTCAATTCCTATCTATTTATTCCAGTGAATAATCAAGAAAATAGAAAGTAATAAAAGAAAAAGGAAAAGGAAATATGCCACGACTTCAAATGGGCTACTCAGGAAAATGCTTTCCTTGTTAAGATCCTCACAGCATTCCATATGCAGAAAGGCAAAGACACCATGTATTTTTTAACACAGATTTTATATTTATTTATTTGTTTATTTATTTAGGTGCTTACTCACTTTTGTTATTGTTGAATTAATGTTTTACATTTGACATTGACTAAGGATCTGACACCAGGGGTCTCCAGTACCCCTAGATGGTACTCTCCCTCTACAAAACCGATCCATTGACCTGTCCATCCATCCATCCACCCATCCATCTATCCATCCATCCATCCATCCATCCATCCATCCATCCAGCAGTCAACCAAGCTAAGTACAAAAGGAGATCTCTCCTTGAATGGTGAAGAGAATCAACGATGCACAGGTAGGTTGCAAAGGGGCCAGTTTGGCTGAATAGGGCAGAGAGGCTGAACCAGGGAATGTGTTGGGGCGTGTGGGTTTGGGTGGAGTGAGCCGGAGACCCTGTGAGCTGGGTCACATTAGGGGCAGGCAGGGGGTGGAAGGGGATGCGAACAGCTGTCACTGGAGAACCATCACAAGTGCTGGAGCTGGTGAGCAGGGCACCTGGAAGAGAGGACAGACAAAGGAGAGAAGCAAAGTGCAGAGGAGAGGAGAGGGGAGAGGATGGTGAGGACAGGAGAGGACAGGAGAGGACAGGAGTGGAGGGGACCTGAGAAACCTACCTGGACAAAGGCAGCATACAGACATCCAGGAAGGCAGACAGGCATGCAGGCAGCTCTGGCCTGGGCTCCCTGGATCCCGGGCACACCTCCACCTGTCTTCTCTTGGCTGCCAGCCCTGAGGTCCCTCTTCGGTCAGCACTGTCTTCCCATCCTTCCGTCCCGCTGTGCCAGGGCCCAGGCGTCTGGGCGCTGTTGCCTCACCTAGTGGCAGGGCAGTTGGGCTACCCAGTGCCAGTGTGGCCAGCACAGATTGCCAGGGGCTAGGACATCACAGAGGGCTCCTGTGGTTGCTAGGCTACGGGGACCCTGCCCATCCAGTTGACCAGCAGCCATGACCCCCACGCTGAACTTGACCTGAGGGGTGGTGGCCAGCCACCAGAGCCAGAGCCCCAGGGCAAAGCAGGTGCTGGTCGGCCGGGCCAAGGGGCTATGGGCAGATTGGTGTGTGTCTGGGCATGGGGCTGGCATCTGACAGCCCAGGGCTGGGGACCAAGGTCCGCCAGGCCCCTGTCCCACCATGTGCACTGACACACAGTCTTGCTGACTGACTGACAGTTCCCGCCCCAGAGATACCCACACCAGGTCCCTGGGTGCCCTGAGCTGCCCCTGAGGGTTGGTGGGTGCCTGCCTGGACACCTGCCTCCGTAATGGAGGCCTCTATTAATCCCGTTGCCGACTGACAGCTGCCCTCCTGTCCCTCCTACTCCTCCTCCTCTTCTTCCTCCTCCTCTTGCTCCTCCTCCTCCTCCTCCTCCTCCTCCTCCTCCTTCTCCTCCTCCTCGTCTACCTCCTCCTCTTCTTCCTCATCCTCAGAGGGACTCAATCAGGGCCCTTGGCCTAGGCAAGCCAGGGCTGCTGCTCTGGCTGCTGCAGCTTCTATCCAGTGGGTGGGTGCAGGAATCTGTTCCTGTCAGTCCCTGATTCCTGGGACCTTCCATGCCTCCAGCTCCCCCCACTCTCTAGTCCATACCCCTCCTCAAGGATGCCCCCTTTCCCCTTGCCCTCTGTCCCCCAGCTCCCCAACTAACATCTACTGTGTGCTTCCCTGTGCTACTTTACTGCCACCCTGCTTCTGCCCTTCAGCCCTGAGGGCCCAGGGCCAGCCCAGCTGCCATCTCACCATCCAGAGGGGGACCTGCCCTTACCCCCTGCCACCACACCCACACACACAGCCCTGCACACACTCACGGGCTCCCCTGCCTGTAGCCTGCCTCTCAAACAGTCTCCTTCTGCCCCCTAGCCCCCTTACAGCCTGTGCCACGGCCCCCCACAGACACCTGGGCATCAGCAGCGCAGACATGCAAACAGCTCCCCTCACCCCCACTCCATTTGCTCCAAGGTTGTCAAGAGTCTTTTTTTCATGCTGTAGGGGAGGGAGTTGAGACAGTCCAATGACCTGGGGAGCAAGAACTGCAAACAGTCCATCTACATTGTAACATTTGGGTCTCCTGCCGCCCAATCCCTAGTGTGCTGTGCAGACCTTTGACTGGCAAAAACACCCCATCTGAGCGTGAGATATGGCTGGGCTAGTGGCTCTTTCTGTGGACTAAGAGACAGACAGACAGAGTTTTCAGGTTCAAAACCTATACTTTCCAGAAGATGGTCATTCACTTCGGTTTAAAAAAAAAAAAAAAAAAAGGCTTTTTATTTTTTTCGCCCTGCCTGGGTAACCTGTCTGCTGCCAGTTTCAAAGTGAAAAAAGGGAAAAATCTTTTTTGGAGGGAAAAGGACCAAAATGCAGGCAGGTGGACTCCGTGGAGGGTGGATGAGGAGTTGCTCCTGCCCTGGCACTAGAGCCCCAGCTGCTGTTCCAGGTGCTCTCTGATACCAGAGATCTCCGTGTGTCATGTCATGACACTGTCTCCAGCACTGACCCTCAGGATAATGAGGATTCAAAACGAGGCAGGTCATATTGCCTTCAAAAGTAAATCCAGGGAGGTTTGGCGGTATGTCAGAGGGTTAAGGGCTTGTGGCGCTCACGAAAAGGGGACAGGTGGAAGGATCTGGGGTCTGGCCCCCAGACCGCCACCTGCCGGGGAGTCGCTTTACAGGGGGTGAAGCAGGTCTTTAGGAGTTCTATCTTTCTCTCCCACCCTGTATTTCCTCTGCTCTCTCCTTTTGTGTCTGTCAGATGCAAGGTCAGTAACAACAACAACAACAACAATAACAACAACAATAACCACCACAGTGACCAAGCAACAAGGGCAGCGAAAGGGGAACAAATGGAGTGCAGGAGCTGTGGATTATTCGTGGTGCAGGCACTCAGCTGTGGCAATAACCCCTTGAGGCAATCAATCCATAAATGAAGAAGTAATACAGGTAACAGAGACTTATATGTCCCAGTGTGTTTCCACTGAGTTAATGTAAATGCACTTTTAATTACTTCTTCATTTATTTATTACCTTGCCACGAGAATTTCTTTTCATTGCTAAAAAAAAGTGCCCCTTCAAGGGTACCAGGTGGTGCCACACCCAGTTAAGCACTCATGTTACAATGCAGGAGGACTGGGCTTCAACACCCTGGTCCCCACCTGCCAGGGGAAATCTTTACAAGTGGTGCAGAAGTGCTGCAGGTGTTTCTCTCTGTGTCTCAAACTCTCTCTCCCTCCCTTCCCTCTCAATTCCTATCTATTTATTCCAGTGAATAATCAAGAAAATAGAAAGTAATAAAAGAAAAAGGAAAAGGAAATATGCCACGACTTCAAATGGGCTACTCAGGAAAATGCTTTCCTTGTTAAGATCCTCACAGCATTCCATATGCAGAAAGGCAAAGACACCATGTATTTTTTAACACAGATTTTATATTTATTTATTTGTTTATTTATTTAGGTGCTTACTCACTTTTGTTATTGTTGAATTAATGTTTTACATTTGACATTGACTAAGGATCTGACACCAGGGGTCTCCAGTACCCCTAGATGGTACTCTCCCTCTACAAAACCGATCCATTGACCTGTCCATCCATCCATCCACCCATCCATCTATCCATCCATCCATCCATCCATCCATCCATCCATCCATCCATCCAGCAGTCAACCAAGCTAAGTACAAAAGGAGATCTCTCCTTGAATGGTGAAGAGAATCAACGATGCACAGGTAGGTTGCAAAGGGGCCAGTTTGGCTGAATAGGGCAGAGAGGCTGAACCAGGGAATGTGTTGGGGCGTGTGGGTTTGGGTGGAGTGAGCCGGAGACCCTGTGAGCTGGGTCACATTAGGGGCAGGCAGGGGGTGGAAGGGGATGCGAACAGCTGTCACTGGAGAACCATCACAAGTGCTGGAGCTGGTGAGCAGGGCACCTGGAAGAGAGGACAGACAAAGGAGAGAAGCAAAGTGCAGAGGAGAGGAGAGGGGAGAGGATGGTGAGGACAGGAGAGGACAGGAGAGGACAGGAGTGGAGGGGACCTGAGAAACCTACCTGGACAAAGGCAGCATACAGACATCCAGGAAGGCAGGCAGGCATGCAGGCAGCTCTGGCCTGGGCTCCCTGGATGCCGGGCACACCTCCACCTGTCTTCTCTTGGCTGCCAGCCCTGAGGTCCCTCTTCGGTCAGCACTGTCTTCCCATCCTTCCGTCCCTCTGTGCCAGGGCCCAGGCGTCTGGGCGCTGTTGCCTCACCTAGTGGCAGGACAGTTGGGCTACCCAGTGCCAGTGTGGCCAGCACAGATTGCCAGGGGCTAGGACATCACAGAGGGCTCCTGTGGTTGCTAGGCTACGGGGACCCTGCCCATCCAGTTGACCAGCAGCCATGACCCCCACGCTGAACTTGACCTGAGGGGTGGTGGCCAGCCACCAGAGCCAGAGCCCCAGGGCAAAGCAGGTGCTGGTCGGCCGGGCCAAGGGGCTATGGGCAGATTGGTGTGTGTCTGGGCATGGGGCTGGCATCTGACAGCCCAGGGCTGGGGACCAAGGTCCGCCAGGCCCCTGTCCCACCATGTGCACTGACACACAGTCTTGCTGACTGACTGACAGTTCCCGCCCCAGAGATACCCACACCAGGTCCCTGGGTGCCCTGAGCTGCGCCTGAGGGTTGGTGGGTGCCTGCCTGGACACCTGCCTCCGTAATGGAGGCCTCTATTAATCCCGTTGCCTACTGACAGCTGCCCTCCTGTCCCTCCTACTCCTCCTCCTCTTCTTCCTCCTCCTCTTCCTCCTCCTCCTCCTCCTCCTCCTCCTCCTCCTCCTTCTCCTCCTCCTCCTCTACCTCCTCCTCTTCTTCCTCATCCTCAGAGGGACTCAATCAGGGCCCTTGGCCTAGGCAAGCCAGGGCTGCTGCTCTGGCTGCTGCAGCTTCTATCCAGTGGGTGGGTGCAGGAATCTGTTCCTGTCAGTCCCTGATTCCTGGGACCTTCCATGCCTCCAGCTCCCCCCACTCTCTAGTCCATACCCCTCCTCAAGGATGCCCCCTTTCCCCTTGCCCTCTGTCCCCCAGCTCCCCAACTAACATCTACTGTGTGCTTCCCTGTGCTACTTTACTGCCACCCTGCTTCTGCCCTTCAGCCCTGAGGGCCCAGGGCCAGCCCAGCTGCCATCTCACCATCCAGAGGGGGACCTGCCCTTACCCCCTGCCACCACACCCACACACACAGCCCTGCACACACTCACGGGCTCCCCTGCCTGTAGCCTGCCTCTCAAACAGTCTCCTTCTGCCCCCTAGCCCCCTTACAGCCTGTGCCACGGCCCCCCACAGACACCTGGGCATCAGCAGCGCAGACATGCAAACAGCTCCCCTCACCCCCACTCCATTTGCTCCAAGGTTGTCAAGAGTCTTTTTTTCATGCTGTAGGGGAGGGAGTTGAGACAGTCCAATGACCTGGGGAGCAAGAACTGCAAACAGTCCATCTACATTGTAACATTTGGGTCTCCTGCCGCCCAATCCCTAGTGTGCTGTGCAGACCTTTGACTGGCAAAAACACCCCATCTGAGCGTGAGATATGGCTGGGCTAGTGGCTCTTTCTGTGGACTAAGAGACAGACAGACAGAGTTTTCAGGTTCAAAACCTATACTTTCCAGAAGATGGTCATTCACTTCGGTTTAAAAAAAAAAAAAAAAAAAGGCTTTTTATTTTTTTCGCCCTGCCTGGGTAACCTGTCTGCTGCCAGTTTCAAAGTGAAAAAAGGGAAAAATCTTTTTTGGAGGGAAAAGGACCAAAATGCAGGCAGGTGGACTCCGTGGAGGGTGGATGAGGAGTTGCTCCTGCCCTGGCACTAGAGCCCCAGCTGCTGTTCCAGGTGCTCTCTGATACCAGAGATCTCCGTGTGTCGTGTCATGACACTGTCTCCAGCACTGACCCTCAGGATAATGAGGATTCAAAACGAGGCAGGTCATATTGCCTTCAAAAGTAAATCCAGGGAGGTTTGGCGGTATGTCAGAGGGTTAAGGGCTTGTGGCGCTCACGAAAAGGGGACAGGTGGAAGGATCTGGGGTCTGGCCCCCAGACCGCCACCTGCCGGGGAGTCGCTTTACAGGGGGTGAAGCAGGTCTTTAGGAGTTCTATCTTTCTCTCCCACCCTGTATTTCCTCTGCTCTCTCCTTTTGTGTCTGTCAGATGCAAGGCCAGTAACAACAACAACAACAACAACAACAACAACAACAATAACCACCACAGTGACCAAGCAACAAGGGCAGCGAAAGGGGAACAAATGGAGTGCAGGAGCTGTGGATTATTCGTGGTGCAGGCACTCAGCTGTGGCAATAACCCCTTGAGGCAATCAATCCATAAATGAAGAAGTAATACAGGTAACAGAGACTTATATGTCCCAGTGTGTTTCCACTGAGTTAATGTAAATGCACTTTTAATTACTTCTTCATTTATTTATTACCTTGCCACGAGAATTTCTTTTCATTGCTAAAAAAAAGTGCCCCTTCAAGGGTACCAGGTGGTGCCACACCCAGTTAAGCACTCATGTTACAATGCAGGAGGACTGGGCTTCAACACCCTGGTCCCCACCTGCCAGGGGAAATCTTTACAAGTGGTGCAGAAGTGCTGCAGGTGTTTCTCTCTGTGTCTCAAACTCTCTCTCCCTCCCTTCCCTCTCAATTCCTATCTATTTATTCCAGTGAATAATCAAGAAAATAGAAAGTAATAAAAGAAAAAGGAAAAGGAAATATGCCACGACTTCAAATGGGCTACTCAGGAAAATGCTTTCCTTGTTAAGATCCTCACAGCATTCCATATGCAGAAAGGCAAAGACACCATGTATTTTTTAACACAGATTTTATATTTATTTATTTGTTTATTTATTTAGGTGCTTACTCACTTTTGTTATTGTTGAATTAATGTTTTACATTTGACATTGACTAAGGATCTGACACCAGGGGTCTCCAGTACCCCTAGATGGTACTCTCCCTCTACAAAACCGATCCATTGACCTGTCCATCCATCCATCCACCCATCCATCTATCCATCCATCCATCCATCCATCCATCCATCCATCCATCCATCCAGCAGTCAACCAAGCTAAGTACAAAAGGAGATCTCTCCTTGAATGGTGAAGAGAATCAACGATGCACAGGTAGGTTGCAAAGGGGCCAGTTTGGCTGAATAGGGCAGAGAGGCTGAACCAGGGAATGTGTTGGGGCGTGTGGGTTTGGGTGGAGTGAGCCGGAGACCCTGTGAGCTGGGTCACATTAGGGGCAGGCAGGGGGTGGAAGGGGATGCGAACAGCTGTCACTGGAGAACCATCACAAGTGCTGGAGCTGGTGAGCAGGGCACCTGGAAGAGAGGACAGACAAAGGAGAGAAGCAAAGTGCAGAGGAGAGGAGAGGGGAGAGGATGGTGAGGACAGGAGAGGACAGGAGAGGACAGGAGTGGAGGGGACCTGAGAAACCTACCTGGACAAAGGCAGCATACAGACATCCAGGAAGGCAGGCAGGCATGCAGGCAGCTCTGGCCTGGGCTCCCTGGATGCCGGGCACACCTCCACCTGTCTTCTCTTGGCTGCCAGCCCTGAGGTCCCTCTTCGGTCAGCACTGTCTTCCCATCCTTCCGTCCCTCTGTGCCAGGGCCCAGGCGTCTGGGCGCTGTTGCCTCACCTAGTGGCAGGACAGTTGGGCTACCCAGTGCCAGTGTGGCCAGCACAGATTGCCAGGGGCTAGGACATCACAGAGGGCTCCTGTGGTTGCTAGGCTACGGGGACCCTGCCCATCCAGTTGACCAGCAGCCATGACCCCCACGCTGAACTTGACCTGAGGGGTGGTGGCCAGCCACCAGAGCCAGAGCCCCAGGGCAAAGCAGGTGCTGGTCGGCCGGGCCAAGGGGCTATGGGCAGATTGGTGTGTGTCTGGGCATGGGGCTGGCATCTGACAGCCCAGGGCTGGGGACCAAGGTCCGCCAGGCCCCTGTCCCACCATGTGCACTGACACACAGTCTTGCTGACTGACTGACAGTTCCCGCCCCAGAGATACCCACACCAGGTCCCTGGGTGCCCTGAGCTGCGCCTGAGGGTTGGTGGGTGCCTGCCTGGACACCTGCCTCCGTAATGGAGGCCTCTATTAATCCCGTTGCCTACTGACAGCTGCCCTCCTGTCCCTCCTACTCCTCCTCCTCTTCTTCCTCCTCCTCTTCCTCCTCCTCCTCCTCCTCCTCCTCCTCCTCCTCCTTCTCCTCCTCCTCCTCTACCTCCTCCTCTTCTTCCTCATCCTCAGAGGGACTCAATCAGGGCCCTTGGCCTAGGCAAGCCAGGGCTGCTGCTCTGGCTGCTGCAGCTTCTATCCAGTGGGTGGGTGCAGGAATCTGTTCCTGTCAGTCCCTGATTCCTGGGACCTTCCATGCCTCCAGCTCCCCCCACTCTCTAGTCCATACCCCTCCTCAAGGATGCCCCCTTTCCCCTTGCCCTCTGTCCCCCAGCTCCCCAACTAACATCTACTGTGTGCTTCCCTGTGCTACTTTACTGCCACCCTGCTTCTGCCCTTCAGCCCTGAGGGCCCAGGGCCAGCCCAGCTGCCATCTCACCATCCAGAGGGGGACCTGCCCTTACCCCCTGCCACCACACCCACACACACAGCCCTGCACACACTCACGGGCTCCCCTGCCTGTAGCCTGCCTCTCAAACAGTCTCCTTCTGCCCCCTAGCCCCCTTACAGCCTGTGCCACGGCCCCCCACAGACACCTGGGCATCAGCAGCGCAGACATGCAAACAGCTCCCCTCACCCCCACTCCATTTGCTCCAAGGTTGTCAAGAGTCTTTTTTTCATGCTGTAGGGGAGGGAGTTGAGACAGTCCAATGACCTGGGGAGCAAGAACTGCAAACAGTCCATCTACATTGTAACATTTGGGTCTCCTGCCGCCCAATCCCTAGTGTGCTGTGCAGACCTTTGACTGGCAAAAACACCCCATCTGAGCGTGAGATATGGCTGGGCTAGTGGCTCTTTCTGTGGACTAAGAGACAGACAGACAGAGTTTTCAGGTTCAAAACCTATACTTTCCAGAAGATGGTCATTCACTTCGGTTTAAAAAAAAAAAAAAAAAAAGGCTTTTTATTTTTTTCGCCCTGCCTGGGTAACCTGTCTGCTGCCAGTTTCAAAGTGAAAAAAGGGAAAAATCTTTTTTGGAGGGAAAAGGACCAAAATGCAGGCAGGTGGACTCCGTGGAGGGTGGATGAGGAGTTGCTCCTGCCCTGGCACTAGAGCCCCAGCTGCTGTTCCAGGTGCTCTCTGATACCAGAGATCTCCGTGTGTCGTGTCATGACACTGTCTCCAGCACTGACCCTCAGGATAATGAGGATTCAAAACGAGGCAGGTCATATTGCCTTCAAAAGTAAATCCAGGGAGGTTTGGCGGTATGTCAGAGGGTTAAGGGCTTGTGGCGCTCACGAAAAGGGGACAGGTGGAAGGATCTGGGGTCTGGCCCCCAGACCGCCACCTGCCGGGGAGTCGCTTTACAGGGGGTGAAGCAGGTCTTTAGGAGTTCTATCTTTCTCTCCCACCCTGTATTTCCTCTGCTCTCTCCTTTTGTGTCTGTCAGATGCAAGGCCAGTAACAACAACAACAACAACAACAACAACAACAACAATAACCACCACAGTGACCAAGCAACAAGGGCAGCGAAAGGGGAACAAATGGAGTGCAGGAGCTGTGGATTATTCGTGGTGCAGGCACTCAGCTGTGGCAATAACCCCTTGAGGCAATCAATCCATAAATGAAGAAGTAATACAGGTAACAGAGACTTATATGTCCCAGTGTGTTTCCACTGAGTTAATGTAAATGCACTTTTAATTACTTCTTCATTTATTTATTACCTTGCCAGGAGAATTTCTTTTCATTGCTAAAAAAAAGTGCCCCTTCAAGGGTACCAGGTGGTGCCACACCCAGTTAAGCACTCATGTTACAATGCAGGAGGACTGGGCTTCAACACCCTGGTCCCCACCTGCCAGGGGAAATCTTTACAAGTGGTGCAGAAGTGCTGCAGGTGTTTCTCTCTGTGTCTCAAACTCTCTCTCCCTCCCTTCCCTCTCAATTCCTATCTATTTATTCCAGTGAATAATCAAGAAAATAGAAAGTAATAAAAGAAAAAGGAAAAGGAAATATGCCCCGACTTCAAATGGGCTACTCAGGAAAATGCTTTCCTTGTTAAGATCCTCACAGCATTCCATATGCAGAAAGGCAAAGACACCATGTATTTTTTAACACAGATTTTATATTTATTTATTTGTTTATTTATTTAGGTGCTTACTCACTTTTGTTATTGTTGAATTAATGTTTTACATTTGACATTGACTAAGGATCTGACACCAGGGGTCTCCAGTACCCCTAGATGGTACTCTCCCTCTACAAAACCGATCCATTGACCTGTCCATCCATCCATCCACCCATCCATCTATCCATCCATCCATCCATCCATCCAGCAGTCAACCAAGCTAAGTACAAAAGGAGATCTCTCCTTGAATGGTGAAGAGAATCAACGATGCACAGGTAGGTTGCAAAGGGGCCAGTTTGGCTGAATAGGGCAGAGAGGCTGAACCAGGGAATGTGTTGGGGCGTGTGGGTTTGGGTGGAGTGAGCCGGAGACCCTGTGAACTGGGTCACATTAGGGGCAGGCAGGGGGTGGAAGGGGATGCGAACAGCTGTCACTGGAGAACCATCACAAGTGCTGGAGCTGGTGAGCAGGGCACCTGGAAGAGAGGACAGACAAAGGAGAGAAGCAAAGTGCAGAGGAGAGGAGAGGGGAGAGGATGGTGAGGACAGGAGAGGACAGGAGTGGAGGGGATCTGAGAAACCTACCTGGACAAAGGCAGCATACAGACATCCAGGAAGGCAGGCAGGCATGCAGGCAGCTCTGGCCTGGGCTCCCTGGATCCCGGGCACTCCTCCACCTGTCTTCTCTTGGCTGCCAGCCCTGAGGTCCCTCTTCGGTCAGCACTGTCTTCCCATCCTTCCGTCCCTCTGTGCCAGGGCCCAGGCGTCTGGGCGCTGTTGCCTCACCTAGTGGCAGGGCAGTTGGGCTACCCAGTGCCAGTGTGGCCAGCACAGATTGCCAGGGGCTAGGACATCACAGAGGGCTCCTGTGGTTGCTAGGCTACGGGGACCCTGCCCATCCAGTTGACCAGCAGCCATGACCCCCACGCTGAACTTGACCTGAGGGGTGGTGGCCAGCCACCAGAGCCAGAGCCCCAGGGCAAAGCAGGTGCTGGTCGGCCGGGCCAAGGGGCTATGGGCAGATTGGTGTGTGTCTGGGCATGGGGCTGGCATCTGACAGCCCAGGGCTGGGGACCAATGTCCGCCAGGCCCCTGTCCCACCATGTGCACTGACACACAGTCTTGCTGACTGACTGACAGTTCCCGCCCCAGAGATACCCACACCAGGTCCCTGGGTGCCCTGAGCTGCCCCTGAGGGTTGGTGGGTGCCTGCCTGGACACCTGCCTCCGTAATGGAGGCCTCTATTAATCCCGTTGCCTACTGACAGCTGCCCTCCTGCCCCTCCTACTCCTCCTCCTCTTCTTCCTCCTCCTCTTCCTCCTCCTCCTCCTCCTCCTCCTCCTCCTCCTTCTCCTCCTCCTCCTCTACCTCCTCCTCTTCTTCCTCATCCTCAGAGGGACTCAATCAGGGCCCTTGGCCTAGGCAAGCCAGGGCTGCTGCTCTGGCTGCTGCAGCTTCTATCCAGTGGGTGGGTGCAGGAATCTGTTCCTGTCAGTCCCTGTTTCCTGGGACCTTCCATGCCTCCAGCTCCCCCCACTCTCTAGTCCATACCCCTCCTCAAGGATGCCCCCTTTCCCCTTGCCCTCTGTCCCCCAGCTCCCCAACTAACATCTACTGTGTGCTTCCCTGTGCTACTTTACTGCCACCCTGCTTCTGCCCTTCAGCCCTGAGGGCCCAGGGCCAGCCCAGCTGCCATCTCACCATCCAGAGGGAGACCTGCCCTTACCCCCTGCCACCACACCCACACACACAGCCCTGCACACACTCACGGGCTCCCTTGCCTGTAGCCTGCCTCTCAAACAGTCTCCTTCTGCCCCCTAGCCCCCTTACAGCCTGTGCCACGGCCCCCCACAGACACCTGGGCATCAGCAGCGCAGACATGCAAACAGCTCCCCTCACCCCCACTCCATTTGCTCCAAGGTTGTCAAGAGTCTTTTTTTCATGCTGTAGGGGAGGGAGTTGAGACAGTCCAATGTCCTGGGGAGCAAGAACTGCAAACAGTCCATCTACATTGTAACATTTGGGTCTCCTGCCGCCCAATCCCTAGTGTGCTGTGCAGACCTTTGACTGGCAAAAACACCCCATCTGAGCGTGAGATATGGCTGGGCTAGTGGCTCTTTCTGTGGACTAAGAGACAGACAGACAGAGTTTTCAGGTTCAAAACCTATACTTTCCAGAAGATGGTCATTCACTTCGGTTTAAAAAAAAAAAAAAAAAAAAAAAAAAAGGCTTTTTATTTTTTTCGCCCTGCCTGGGTAACCTGTCTGCTGCCAGTTTCAAAGTGAAAAAAGGGAAAAATCTTTTTTGGAGGGAAAAGGACCAAAATGCAGGCAGGTGGACTCCGTGGAGGGTGGATGAGGAGTTGCTCCTGCCCTGGCACTAGAGCCCCAGCTGCTGTTCCAGGTGCTCTCTGATACCAGAGATCTCCGTGTGTCGTGTCATGACACTGTCTCCAGCACTGACCCTCAGGATAATGAGGATTCAAAACGAGGCAGGTCATATTGCCTTCAAAAGTAAATCCAGGGAGGTTTGGCGGTATGTCAGAGGGTTAAGGGCTTGTGGCGCTCACGAAAAGGGGACAGGTGGAAGGATCTGGGGTCTGGCCCCCAGACCGCCACCTGCCGGGGAGTCGCTTTACAGGGGGTGAAGCAGGTCTTTAGGAGTTCTATCTTTCTCTCCCACCCTGTATTTCCTCTGCTCTCTCCTTTTGTGTCTGTCAGATGCAAGGTCAGTAACAACAACAACAACAACAACAATAACCACCACAGTGACCAAGCAACAAGGGCAGCGAAAGGGGAACAAATGGAGTGCAGGAGCTGTGGATTATTCGTGGTGCAGGCACTCAGCTGTGGCAATAACACCTTGAGGCAATCAATCCATAAATGAAGAAGTAATACAGGTAACAGAGACTTATATGTCCCAGTGTGTTTCCACTGAGTTAATGTAAATGCACTTTTAATTACTTCTTCATTTATTTATTACCTTGCCAGGAGAATTTCTTTTCATTGCTAAAAAAAAGTGCCCCTTCAAGGGTACCAGGTGGTGCCACACCCAGTTAAGCACTCATGTTACAATGCAGGAGGACTGGGCTTCAACACCCTGGTCCCCACCTGCCAGGGGAAATCTTTACAAGTGGTGCAGAAGTGCTGCAGGTGTTTCTCTCTGTGTCTCAAACTCTCTCTCCCTCCCTTCCCTCTCAATTCCTATCTATTTATTCCAGTGAATAATCAAGAAAATAGAAAGTAATAAAAGAAAAAGGAAAAGGAAATATGCCCCGACTTCAAATGGGCTACTCAGGAAAATGCTTTCCTTGTTAAGATCCTCACAGCATTCCATATGCAGAAAGGCAAAGACACCATGTATTTTTTAACACAGATTTTATATTTATTTATTTGTTTATTTATTTAGGTGCTTACTCACTTTTGTTATTGTTGAATTAATGTTTTACATTTGACATTGACTAAGGATCTGACACCAGGGGTCTCCAGTACCCCTAGATGGTACTCTCCCTCTACAAAACCGATCCATTGACCTGTCCATCCATCCATCCACCCATCCATCTATCCATCCATCCATCCATCCATCCATCCATCCATCCAGCAGTCAACCAAGCTAAGTACAAAAGGAGATCTCTCCTTGAATGGTGAAGAGAATCAACGATGCACAGGTAGGTTGCAAAGGGGCCAGTTTGGCTGAATAGGGCAGAGAGGCTGAACCAGGGAATGTGTTGGGGCGTGTGGGTTTGGGTGGAGTGAGCTGGAGACCCTGTGAGCTGGGTCACATTAGGGGCAGGCAGGGGGTGGAAGGGGATGCGAACAGCTGTCACTGGAGAACCATCACAAGTGCTGGAGCTGGTGAGCAGGGCACCTGGAAGAGAGGACAGACAAAGGAGAGAAGCAAAGTGCAGAGGAGAGGAGAGGGGAGAGGATGGTGAGGACAGGAGAGGACAGGAGAGGACAGGAGTGGAGGGGACCTGAGAAACCTACCTGGACAAAGGCAGCATACAGACATCCAGGAAGGCAGGCAGGCATGCAGGCAGCTCTGGCCTGGGCTCCCTGGATCCCGGGCACACCTCCACCTGTCTTCTCTTGGCTGCCAGCCCTGAGGTCCCTCTTCGGTCAGCACTGTCTTCCCATCCTTCCGTCCCTCTGTGCCAGGGCCCAGGCGTCTGGGCGCTGTTGCCTCACCTAGTGGCAGGGCAGTTGGGCTACCCAGTGCCAGTGTGGCCAGCACAGATTGCCAGGGGCTAGGACATCACAGAGGGCTCCTGTGGTTGCTAGGCTACGGGGACCCTGCCCATCCAGTTGACCAGCAGCCATGACCCCCACGCTGAACTTGACCTGAGGGGTGGTGGCCAGCCACCAGAGCCAGAGCCCCAGGGCAAAGCAGGTGCTGGTCGGCCGGGCCAAGGGGCTATGGGCAGATTGGTGTGTGTCTGGGCATAGGGCTGGCATCTGACAGCCCAGGGCTGGGGACCAAGGTCCGCCAGGCCCCTGTCCCACCATGTGCACTGACACACAGTCTTGCTGACTGACTGACAGTTCCCGCCCCAGAGATACCCACACCAGGTCCCTGGGTGCCCTGAGCTGCCCCTGAGGGTTGGTGGGTGCCTGCCTGGACACCTGCCTCCGTAATGGAGGCCTCTATTAATCCCGTTGCCTACTGACAGCTGCCCTCCTGTCCCTCCTACTCCTCCTCCTCTTCTTCCTCCTCCTCTTGCTCCTCCTCCTCCTCCTCCTCCTCCTCCTTCTCCTCCTCCTCCTCTACCTCCTCCTCTTCTTCCTCATCCTCAGAGGGACTCAATCAGGGCCCTTGGCCTAGGCAAGCCAGGGCTGCTGCTCTGGCTGCTGCAGCTTCTATCCAGTGGGTGGGTGCAGGAATCTGTTCCTGTCAGTCCCTGATTCCTGGGACCTTCCATGCCTCCAGCTCCCCCCACTCTCTAGTCCATACCCCTCCTCAAGGATGCCCCCTTTCCCCTTGCCCTCTGTCCCCCAGCTCCCCAACTAACATCTACTGTGTGCTTCCCTGTGCTACTTTACTGCCACCCTGCTTCTGCCCTTCAGCCCTGAGGGCCCAGGGCCAGCCCAGCTGCCATCTCACCATCCAGAGGGGGACCTGCCCTTACCCCCTGCCACCACACCCACACACACAGCCCTGCACACACTCACGGGCTCCCCTGCCTGTAGCCTGCCTCTCAAACAGTCTCCTTCTGCCCCCTAGCCCCCTTACAGCCTGTGCCACGGCCCCCCACAGACACCTGGGCATCAGCAGCGCAGACATGCAAACAGCTCCCCTCACCCCCACTCCATTTGCTCCAAGGTTGTCAAGAGTCTTTTTTTCATGCTGTACGGGAGGGAGTTGAGACAGTCCAATGTCCTGGGGAGCAAGAACTGCAAACAGTCCATCTACATTGTAACATTTGGGTCTCCTGCCGCCCAATCCCTAGTGTGCTGTGCAGACCTTTGACTGGCAAAAACACCCCATCTGAGCGTGAGATATGGCTGGGCTAGTGGCTCTTTCTGTGGACTAAGAGACAGACAGACAGAGTTTTCAGGTTCAAAACCTATACTTTCCAGAAGATGGTCATTCACTTCGGTTTAAAAAAAAAAAAAAAAAAGGCTTTTTATTTTTTTCGCCCTGCCTGGGTAACCTGTCTGCTGCCAGTTTCAAAGTGAAAAAAGGGAAAAATATTTTCTGGAGGGAAAAGGACCAAAATGCAGGCAGGTGGACTCCGTGGAGGGTGGATGAGGAGTTGCTCCTGCCCTGGCACTAGAGCCCCAGCTGCTGTTCCAGGTGCTCTCTGATACCAGAGATCTCCGTGTGTCGTGTCATGACACTGTCTCCAGCACTGACCCTCAGGATAATGAGGATTCAAAACGAGGCAGGTCATATTGCCTTCAAAAGTAAATCCAGGGAGGTTTGGCGGTATGTCAGAGGGTTAAGGGCTTGTGGCGCTCACGAAAAGGGGACAGGTGGAAGGATCTGGGGTCTGGCCCCCAGACCGCCACCTGCCGGGGAGTCGCTTTACAGGGGGTGAAGCAGGTCTTTAGGAGTTCTATCTTTCTCTCCCACCCTGTATTTCCTCTGCTCTCTCCTTTTGTGTCTGTCAGATTCAAGGTCAGTAACAACAACAACAACAACAACAACAACAACAATAACCACCACAGTGACCAAGCAACAAGGGCAGCGAAAGGGGAACAAATGGAGTGCAGGAGCTGTGGATTATTCGTGGTGCAGGCACTCAGCTGTGGCAATAACCCCTTGAGGCAATCAATCCATAAATGAAGAAGTAATACAGGTAACAGAGACTTATATGTCCCAGTGTGTTTCCACTGAGTTAATGTAAATGCACTTTTAATTACTTCTTCATTTATTTATTACCTTGCCAGGAGAATTTCTTTTCATTGCTAAAAAAAAGTGCCCCTTCAAGGGTACCAGGTGGTGCCACACCCAGTTAAGCACTCATGTTACAATGCAGGAGGACTGGGCTTCAACACCCTGGTCCCCACCTGCCAGGGGAAATCTTTACAAGTGGTGCAGAAGTGCTGCAGGTGTTTCTCTCTGTGTCTCAAACTCTCTCTCCCTCCCTTCCCTCTCAATTCCTATCTATTTATTCCAGTGAATAATCAAGAAAATAGAAAGTAATAAAAGAAAAAGGAAAAGGAAATATGCCCCGACTTCAAATGGGCTACTCAGGAAAATGCTTTCCTTGTTAAGATCCTCACAGCATTCCATATGCAGAAAGGCAAAGACACCATGTATTTTTTAACACAGATTTTATATTTATTTATTTGTTTATTTATTTAGGTGCTTACTCACTTTTGTTATTGTTGAATTAATGTTTTACATTTGACATTGACTAAGGATCTGACACCAGGGGTCTCCAGTACCCCTAGATGGTACTCTCCCTCTACAAAACCGATCCATTGACCTGTCCATCCATCCATCCACCCATCCATCTATCCATCCATCCATCCATCCATCCATCCATCCATCCATCCATCCAGCAGTCAACCAAGCTAATTACAAAAGGAGATCTCTCCTTGAATGGTGAAGAGAATCAACGATGCACAGGTAGGTTGCAAAGGGGCCAGTTTGGCTGAATAGGGCAGAGAGGCTGAACCAGGGAATGTGTTGGGGCGTGTGGCTTTGGGTGGAGTGAGCCGGAGACCCTGTGAGCTGGGTCACATTAGGGGCAGGCAGGGGGTGGAAGGGGATGCGAACAGCTGTCACTGGAGAACCATCACAAGTGCTGGAGCTGGTGAGCAGGGCACCTGGAAGAGAGGACAGACAAAGGAGAGAAGCAAAGTGCAGAGGAGAGGAGAGGGGAGAGGATGGTGAGGACAGGAGAGGACAGGAGAGGACAGGAGTGGAGGGGACCTGAGAAACCTACCTGGACAAAGGCAGCATACAGACATCCAGGAAGGCAGGCAGGCATGCAGGCAGCTCTGGCCTGGGCTCCCTGGATCCCGGGCACACCTCCACCTGTCTTCTCTTGGCTGCCAGCCCTGAGGTCCCTCTTCGGTCAGCACTGTCTTCCCATCCTTCCGTCCCTCTGTGCCAGGGCCCAGGCGTCTGGGCGCTGTTGCCTCACCTAGTGGCAGGGCAGTTGGGCTACCCAGTGCCAGTGTGGCCAGCACAGATTGCCAGGGGCTAGGACATCACAGAGGGCTCCTGTGGTTGCTAGGCTACGGGGACCCTGCCCATCCAGTTGACCAGCAGCCATGACCCCCACGCTGAACTTGACCTGAGGGGTGGTGGCCAGCCACCAGAGCCAGAGCCCCAGGGCAAAGCAGGTGCTGGTCGGCCGGGCCAAGGGGCTATGGGCAGATTGGTGTGTGTCTGGGCATGGGGCTGGCATCTGACAGCCCAGGGCTGGGGACCAAGGTCCGCCAGGCCCCTGTCCCACCATGTGCACTGACACACAGTCTTGCTGACTGACTGACAGTTCCCGCCCCAGAGATACCCACACCAGGTCCCTGGGTGCCCTGAGCTGCCCCTGAGGGTTGCTGGGTGCCTGCCTGGACACCTGCCTCCGTAATGGAGGCCTCTATTAATCCCGTTGCCTACTGACAGCTGCCCTCCTGTCCCTCCTACTCCTCCTCCTCTTCTTCCTCCTCCTCTTCCTCCTCCTCCTCCTCCTCCTCCTCCTCCTCCTCCTTCTGCTCCTCCTCCTCTACCTCCTCCTCTTCTTCCTCATCCTCAGAGGGACTCAATCAGGGCCCTTGGCCTAGGCAAGCCAGGGCTGCTGCTCTGGCTGCTGCAGCTTCTATCCAGTGGGTGGGTGCAGGAATCTGTTCCTGTCAGTCCCTGATTCCTGGGACCTTCCATGCCTCCAGCTCCCCCCACTCTCTAGTCCATACCCCTCCTCAAGGATGCCCCCTTTCCCCTTGCCCTCTGTCCCCCAGCTCCCCAACTAACATCTACTGTGTGCTTCCCTGTGCTACTTTACTGCCACCCTGCTTCTGCCCTTCAGCCCTGAGGGCCCAGGGCCAGCCCAGCTGCCATCTCACCATCCAGAGGGGGACCTGCCCTTACCCCCTGCCACCACACCCACACACACAGCCCTGCACACACTCACGGGCTCCCCTGCCTGTAGCCTGCCTCTCAAACAGTCTCCTTCTGCCCCCTAGCCCCCTTACAGCCTGTGCCACGGCCCCCCACAGACACCTGGGCATCAGCAGCGCAGACATCCAAACAGCTCCCCTCACCCCCACTCCATTTGCTCCAAGGTTGTCAAGAGTCTTTTTTTCATGCTGTAGGGGAGGGAGTTGAGACAGTCCAATGTCCTGGGGAGCAAGAACTGCAAACAGTCCATCTACATTGTAACATTTGGGGCTCCTGCCGCCCAATCCCTAGTGTGCTGTGTAGACCTTTGACTGGCAAAAACACCCCATCTGAGCGTGAGATATGGCTGGGCTAGTGGCTCTTTCTGTGGACTAAGAGACAGACAGACAGAGTTTTCAGGTTCAAAACCTTTACTTTCCAGAAGATGGTCATTCACTTCGGTTTAAAAAAAAAAAAAAAAAAAGGCTTTTTATTTTTTTCGCCCTGCCTGGGTAACCTGTCTGCTGCCAGTTTCAAAGTGAAAAAAGGGAAAAATCTTTTTTGGAGGGAAAAGGACCAAAATGCAGGCAGGTGGACTCCGTGGAGGGTGGATGAGGAGTTGCTCCTGCCCGGGCACTAGAGCCCCAGCTGCTGTTCCAGGTGCTCTCTGATACCAGAGATCTCCGTGTGTCGTGTCATGACACTGTCTCCAGCACTGACCCTCAGGATAATGAGGATTCAAAACGAGGCAGGTCATATTGCCTTCAAAAGTAAATCCAGGGAGGTTTGGCGGTATGTCAGAGGGTTAAGGGCTTGTGGCGCTCACGAAAAGGGGACAGGTGGAAGGATCTGGGGTCTGGCCCCCAGACCGCCACCTGCCGGGGAGTCGCTTTACAGGGGGTGAAGCAGGTCTTTAGGAGTTCTATCTTTCTCTCCCACCCTGTATTTCCTCTGCTCTCTCCTTTTGTGTCTGTCAGATGCAAGGTCAGTAACAACAACAACAACAACAACAACAACAACAACAATAACCACCACAGTGACCAAGCAACAAGGGCAGAGAAAGGGGAACAAATGGAGTGCAGGAGCTGTGGATTATTCGTGGTGCAGGCACTCAGCTGTGGCAATAACCCCTTGAGGCAATCAATCCATAAATGAAGAAGTAATACAGGTAACAGAGACTTATATGTCCCAGTGTGTTTCCACTGAGTTAATGTAAATGCACTTTTAATTACTTCTTCATTTATGTATTACCTTGCCACGAGAATTTCTTTTCATTGCTAAAAAAAAGTGCCCCTTCAAGGGTACCAGGTGGTGCCACACCCAGTTAAGCACTCATGTTACAATGCAGGAGGACTGGGCTTCAACACCCTGGTCCCCACCTGCCAGGGGAAATCTTTACAAGTGGTGCAGAAGTGCTGCAGGTGTTTCTCTCTGTGTCTCAAACTCTCTCTCCCTCCCTTCCCTCTCAATTCCTATCTATTTATTCCAGTGAATAATCAAGAAAATAGAAAGTAATAAAAGAAAAAGGAAAAGGAAATATGCCACGACTTCAAATGGGCTACTCAGGAAAATGCTTTCCTTGTTAAGATCCTCACAGCATTCCATATGCAGAAAGGCAAAGACACCATGTATTTTTTAACACAGATTTTATATTTATTTATTTGTTTATTTATTTAGGTGCTTACTCACTTTTGTTATTGTTGAATTAATGTTTTACATTTGACATTGACTAAGGATCTGACACCAGGGGTCTCCAGTACCCCTAGATGGTACTCTCCCTCTACAAAACCGATCCATTGACCTGTCCATCCATCCATCCACCCATCCATCTATCCATCCATCCATCCATCCATCCATCCATCCATCCATCCATCCAGCAGTCAACCAAGCTAAGTACAAAAGGAGATCTCTCCTTGAATGGTGAAGAGAATCAACGATGCACAGGTAGGTTGCAAAGGGGCCAGTTTGGCTGAATAGGGCAGAGAGGCTGAACCAGGGAATGTGTTGGGGCGTGTGGGTTTGGGTGGAGTGAGCCGGAGACCCTGTGAGCTGGGTCACATTAGGGGCAGGCAGGGGGTGGAAGGGGATGCGAACAGCTGTCACTGGAGAACCATCACAAGTGCTGGAGCTGGTGAGCAGGGCACCTGGAAGAGAGGACAGACAAAGGAGAGAAGCAAAGTGCAGAGGAGAGGAGAGGGGAGAGGATGGTGAGGACAGGAGAGGACAGGAGAGGACAGGAGTGGAGGGGACCTGAGAAACCTACCTGGACAAAGGCAGCATACAGACATCCAGGAAGGCAGGCAGGCATGCAGGCAGCTCTGGCCTGGGCTCCTTGGATCCCGGGCACACCTCCACCTGTCTTCTCTTGGCTGCCAGCCCTGAGGTCCCTCTTCGGTCAGCACTGTCTTCCCATCCTTCCGTCCCTCTGTGCCAGGGCCCAGGCGTCTGGGCGCTGTTGCCTCACCTAGTGGCAGGGCAGTTGGGCTACCCAGTGCCAGTGTGGCCAGCACAGATTGCCAGGGGCTAGGACATCACAGAGGGCTCCTGTGGTTGCTAGGCTACGGGGACCCTGCCCATCCAGTTGACCAGCAGCCATGACCCCCACGCTGAACTTGACCTGAGGGGTGGTGGCCAGCCACCAGAGCCAGAGCCCCAGGGCAAAGCAGGTGCTGGTCGGCCGGGCCAAGGGGCTATGGGCAGATTGGTGTGTGTCTGGGCATGGGGCTGGCATCTGCCAGCCCAGGGCTGGGGACCAAGGTCCGCCAGGCCCCTGTCCCACCATGTGCACTGACACACAGTCTTGCTGACTGACTGACAGTTCCCGCCCCAGAGATACCCACACCAGGTCCCTGGGTGCCCTGAGCTGCCCCTGAGGGTTGCTGGGTGCCTGCCTGGACACCTGCCTCCGTAATGGAGGCCTCTATTAATCCCGTTGCCTACTGACAGCTGCCCTCCTGCCCCTCCTACTCCTCCTCCTCTTCTTCCTCCTCCTCTTGCTCCTCCTCCTCCTCCTCCTCCTCCTCCTCCTTCTCCTCCTCCTCCTCTACCTCCTCCTCTTCTTCCTCATCCTCAGAGGGACTCAATCAGGGCCCTTGGCCTAGGCAAGCCAGGGCTGCTGCTCTGGCTGCTGCAGCTTCTATCCAGTGGGTGGGTGCAGGAATCTGTTCCTGTCAGTCCCTGATTCCTGGGACCTTCCATGCCTCCAGCTCCCCCCACTCTCTAGTCCATACCCCTCCTCAAGGATGCCCCCTTTCCCCTTGCCCTCTGTCCCCCAGCTCCCCAACTAACATCTACTGTGTGCTTCCCTGTGCTACTTTACTGCCACCCTGCTTCTGCCCTTCAGCCCTGAGGGCCCAGGGCCAGCCCAGCTGCCATCTCACCATCCAGAGGGGGACCTGCCCTTACCCCCTGCCACCACACCCACACACACAGCCCTGCACACACTCACGGGCTCCCCTGCCTGTAGCCTGCCTCTCAAACAGTCTCCTTCTGCCCCCTAGCCCCCTTACAGCCTGTGCCACGGCCCCCCACAGACACCTGGGCATCAGCAGCGCAGACATGCAAACAGCTCCCCTCACCCCCACTCCATTTGCTCCAAGGTTGTCAAGAGTCTTTTTTTCATGCTGTAGGGGAGGGAGTTGAGACAGTCCAATGTCCTGGGGAGCAAGAACTGCAAACAGTCCATCTACATTGTAACATTTGGGTCTCCTGCCACCCAATCCCTAGTGTGCTGTGCAGACCTTTGACTGGCAAAAACACCCCATCTGAGCGTGAGATATGGCTGGGCTAGTGGCTCTTTCTGTGGACTAAGAGACAGACAGACAGAGTTTTCAGGTTCAAAACCTATACTTTCCAGAAGATGGTCATTCACTTCGGTTTAAAAAAAAAAAAAAAAAAAAAAAAGGCTTTTTATTTTTTTCGCCCTGCCTGGGTAACCTGTCTGCTGCCAGTTTCAAAGTGAAAAAAGGGAAAAATCTTTTTTGGAGGGAAAAGGACCAAAATGCAGGCAGGTGGACTCCGTGGAGGGTGGATGAGGAGTTGCTCCTGCCCTGGCACTAGAGCCCCAGCTGCTGTTCCAGGTGCTCTCTGATACCAGAGATCTCCGTGTGTCGTGTCATGACACTGTCTCCAGCACTGACCCTCAGGATAATGAGGATTCAAAACGAGGCAGGTCATATTGCCTTCAAAAGTAAATCCAGGGAGGTTTGGCGGTATGTCAGAGGGTTAAGGGCTTGTGGCGCTCGTGAAAAGGGGACAGGTGGAAGGATCTGGGGTCTGGCCCCCAGACCGCCACCTGCCGGGGAGTCGCTTTACAGGGGGTGAAGCAGGTCTTTAGGAGTTCTATCTTTCTCTCCCACCCTGTATTTCCTCTGCTCTCTCCTTTTGTGTCTGTCAGATGCAAGGTCAGTAACAACAACAACAACAACAACAACAACAACAACAACCACCACAGTGACCAAGCAACAAGGGCAGCGAAAGGGGAACAAATGGAGTGCAGGAGCTGTGGATTATTCGTGGTGCAGGCACTCAGCTGTGGCAATAACCCCTTGAGGCAATCAATCCATAAATGAAGAAGTAATACAGGTAACAGAGACTTATATGTCCCAGTGTGTTTCCACTGAGTTAATGTAAATGCACTTTTAATTACTTCTTCATTTATTTATTACCTTGCCACGAGAATTTCTTTTCATTGCTAAAAAAAAGTGCCCCTTCAAGGGTACCAGGTGGTGCCACACCCAGTTAAGCACTCATGTTACAATGCAGGAGGACTGGGCTTCAACACCCTGGTCCCCACCTGCCAGGGGAAATCTTTACAAGTGGTGCAGAAGTGCTGCAGGTGTTTCTCTCTGTGTCTCAAACTCTCTCTCCCTCCCTTCCCTCTCAATTCCTATCTATTTATTCCAGTGAATAATCAAGAAAATAGAAAGTAATAAAAGAAAAAGGAAAAGGAAATATGCCACGACTTCAAATGGGCTACTCAGGAAAATGCTTTCCTTGTTAAGATCCTCACAGCATTCCATATGCAGAAAGGCAAAGACACCATGTATTTTTTAACACAGATTTTATATTTATTTATTTGTTTATTTATTTAGGTGCTTACTCACTTTTGTTATTGTTGAATTAATGTTTTACATTTGACATTGACTAAGGATCTGACACCAGGGGTCTCCAGTACCCCTAGATGGTACTCTGCCTCTACAAAACCGATCCATTGACCTGTCCATCCATCCATCCACCCATCCATCTATCCATCCATCCATCCATCCATCCATCCATCCATCCATCCATCCATCCAGCAGTCAACCAAGCTAAGTACAAAAGGAGATCTCTCCTTGAATGGTGAAGAGAATCAACGATGCACAGGTAGGTTGCAAAGGGGCCAGTTTGGCTGAATAGGGCAGAGAGGCTGAACCAGGGAATGTGTTGGGGCGTGTGGGTTTGGGTGGAGTGAGCCGGAGACCCTGTGAGCTGGGTCACATTAGGGGCAGGCAGGGGGTGGAAGGGGATGCGAACAGCTGTCACTGGAGAACCATCACAAGTGCTGGAGCTGGTGAGCAGGGCACCTGGAAGAGAGGACAGACAAAGGAGAGAAGCAAAGTGCAGAGGAGAGGAGAGGGGAGAGGATGGTGAGGACAGGAGAGGACAGGAGAGGACAGGAGTGGAGGGGACCTGAGAAACCTACCTGGACAAAGGCAGCATACAGACATCCAGGAAGGCAGGCAGGCATGCAGGCAGCTCTGGCCTGGGCTCCTTGGATCCCGGGCACACCTCCACCTGTCTTCTCTTGGCTGCCAGCCCTGAGGTCCCTCTTCGGTCAGCACTGTCTTCCCATCCTTCCGTCCCTCTGTGCCAGGGCCCAGGCGTCTGGGCGCTGTTGCCTCACCTAGTGGCAGGGCAGTTGGGCTACCCAGTGCCAGTGTGGCCAGCACAGATTGCCAGGGGCTAGGACATCACAGAGGGCTCCTGTGGTTGCTAGGCTACGGGGACCCTGCCCATCCAGTTGACCAGCAGCCATGACCCCCACGCTGAACTTGACCTGAGGGGTGGTGGCCAGCCACCAGAGCCAGAGCCCCAGGGCAAAGCAGGTGCTGGTCGGCCGGGCCAAGGGGCTATGGGCAGATTGGTGTGTGTCTGGGCATGGGGCTGGCATCTGACAGCCCAGGGCTGGGGACCAAGGTCCGCCAGGCCCCTGTCCCACCATGTGCACTGACACACAGTCTTGCTGACTGACTGACAGTTCCCGCCCCAGAGATACCCACACCAGGTCCCTGGGTGCCCTGAGCTGCCCCTGAGGGTTGGTGGGTGCCTGCCTGGACACCTGCCTCCGTAATGGAGGCCTCTATTAATCCCGTTGCCTACTGACAGCTGCCCTCCTGTCCCTCCTACTCCTCCTCCTCTTCTTCCTCCTCCTCTTGCTCCTCCTCCTCCTCCTCCTCCTCCTCCTTCTCCTCCTCCTCCTCTACCTCCTCCTCTTCTTCCTCATCCTCAGAGGGACTCAATCAGGGCCCTTGGCCTAGGCAAGCCAGGGCTGCTGCTCTGGCTGCTGCAGCTTCTATCCAGTGGGTGGGTGCAGGAATCTGTTCCTGTCAGTCCCTGATTCCTGGGACCTTCCATGCCTCCAGCTCCCCCCACTCTCTAGTCCATACCCCTCCTCAAGGATGCCCCCTTTCCCCTTGCCCTCTGTCCCCCAGCTCCCCAACTAACATCTACTGTGTGCTTCCCTGTGCTACTTTACTGCCACCCTGCTTCTGCCCTTCAGCCCTGAGGGCCCAGGGCCAGCCCAGCTGCCATCTCACCATCCAGAGGGGGACCTGCCCTTACCCCCTGCCACCACACCCACACACACAGCCCTGCACACACTCACGGGCTCCCCTGCCTGTAGCCTGCCTCTCAAACAGTCTCCTTCTGCCCCCTAGCCCCCTTACAGCCTGTGCCACGGCCCCCCACAGACACCTGGGCATCAGCAGCGCAGACATGCAAACAGCTCCCCTCACCCCCACTCCATTTGCTCCAAGGTTGTCAAGAGTCTTTTTTTCATGCTGTAGGGGAGGGAGTTGAGACAGTCCAATGTCCTGGGGAGCAAGAACTGCAAACAGTCCATCTACATTGTAACATTTGGGTCTCCTGCCGCCCAATCCCTAGTGTGCTGTGCAGACCTTTGACTGGCAAAAACACCCCATCTGAGCGTGAGATATGGCTGGGCTAGTGGCTCTTTCTGTGGACTAAGAGACAGACAGACAGAGTTTTCAGGTTCAAAACCTATACTTTCCAGAAGATGGTCATTCACTTCGGTTTAAAAAAAAAAAAAAAAAAAAAAAAAGGCTTTTTATTTTTTTCGCCCTGCCTGGGTAACCTGTCTGCTGCCAGTTTCAAAGTGAAAAAAGGGAAAAATCTTTTTTGGAGGGAAAAGGACCAAAATGCAGGCAGGTGGACTCCGTGGAGGGTGGATGAGGAGTTGCTCCTGCCCTGGCACTAGAGCCCCAGCTGCTGTTCCAGGTGCTCTCTGATACCAGAGATCTCCGTGTGTCGTGTCATGACACTGTCTCCAGCACTGACCCTCAGGATAATGAGGATTCAAAACGAGGCAGGTCATATTGCCTTCAAAAGTAAATCCAGGGAGGTTTGGCGGTATGTCAGAGGGTTAAGGGCTTGTGGCGCTCACGAAAAGGGGACAGGTGGAAGGATCTGGGGTCTGGCCCCCAGACCGCCACCTGCCGGGGAGTCGCTTTACAGGGGGTGAAGCAGGTCTTTAGGAGTTCTATCTTTCTCTCCCACCCTGTATTTCCTCTGCTCTCTCCTTTTGTGTCTGTCAGATGCAAGGTCAGTAACAACAACAACAACAATAACCACCACAGTGACCAAGCAACAAGGGCAGCGAAAGGGGAACAAATGGAGTGCAGGAGCTGTGGATTATTCGTGGTGCAGGCACTCAGCTGTGGCAATAACCCCTTGAGGCAATCAATCCATAAATGAAGAAGTAATACAGGTAACAGAGACTTATATGTCCCAGTGTGTTTCCACTGAGTTAATGTAAATGCACTTTTAATTACTTCTTCATTTATTTATTACCTTGCCACGAGAATTTCTTTTCATTGCTAAAAAAAAGTGCCCCTTCAAGGGTACCAGGTGGTGCCACACCCAGTTAAGCACTCATGTTACAATTCAGGAGGACTGGGCTTCAACACCCTGGTCCCCACCTGCCAGGGGAAATCTTTACAAGTGGTGCAGAAGTGCTGCAGGTGTTTCTCTCTGTGTCTCAAACTCTCTCTCCCTCCCTTCCCTCTCAATTCCTATCTATTTATTCCAGTGAATAATCAAGAAAATAGAAAGTAATAAAAGAAAAAGGAAAAGGAAATATGCCACGACTTCAAATGGGCTACTCAGGAAAATGCTTTCCTTGTTAAGATCCTCACAGCATTCCATATGCAGAAAGGCAAAGACACCATGTATTTTTTAACACAGATTTTATATTTATATATTTGTTTATTTATTTAGGTGCTTACTCACTTTTGTTATTGTTGAATTAATGTTTTACATTTGACATTGACTAAGGATCTGACACCAGGGGTCTCCAGTACCCCTAGATGGTACTCTGCCTCTACAAAACCGATCCATTGACCTGTCCATCCATCCATCCACCCATCCATCTATCCATCCATCCATCCATCCATCCATCCATCCATCCATCCATCCAGCAGTCAACCAAGCTAAGTACAAAAGGAGATCTCTCCTTGAATGGTGAAGAGAATCAACGATGCACAGGTAGGTTGCAAAGGGGCCAGTTTGGCTGAATAGGGC
The DNA here is from genome assembly GCF_950295315.1 of Erinaceus europaeus. Lineage (NCBI taxonomy): Eukaryota > Metazoa > Chordata > Mammalia > Eulipotyphla > Erinaceidae > Erinaceus > Erinaceus europaeus. The sequence continues at coordinate 446,752 of NW_026647137.1, read as the reverse complement.
AGAGAGGCTGAACCAGGGAATGTGTTGGGGCGTGTGGGTTTGGGTGGAGTGAGCCGGAGACCCTGTGAGCTGGGTCACATTAGGGACAGGCAGGGGGTGGAAGGGGATGCGAACAGCTGTCACTGGAGAACCATCACAAGTGCTGGAGCTGGTGAGCAGGGCACCTGGAAGAGAGGACAGACAAAGGAGAGAAGCAAAGTGCAGAGGAGAGGAGAGGGGAGAGGATGGTGAGGACAGGAGAGGACAGGAGAGGACAGGAGTGGAGGGGACCTGAGAAACCTACCTGGACAAAGGCAGCATACAGACATCCAGGAAGGCAGGCAGGCATGCAGGCAGCTCTGGCCTGGGCTCCTTGGATCCCGGGCACACCTCCACCTGTCTTCTCTTGGCTGCCAGCCCTGAGGTCCCTCTTCGGTCAGCACTGTCTTCCCATCCTTCCGTCCCTCTGTGCCAGGGCCCAGGCGTCTGGGCGCTGTTGCCTCACCTAGTGGCAGGGCAGTTGGGCTACCCAGTGCCAGTGTGGCCAGCACAGATTGCCAGGGGCTAGGACATCACAGAGGGCTCCTGTGGTTGCTAGGCTACGGGGACCCTGCCCATCCAGTTGACCAGCAGCCATGACCCCCACGCTGAACTTGACCTGAGGGGTGGTGGCCAGCCACCAGAGCCAGAGCCCCAGGGCAAAGCAGGTGCTGGTCGGCCGGGCCAAGGGGCTATGGGCAGATTGGTGTGTGTCTGGGCATGGGGCTGGCATCTGACAGCCCAGGGCTGGGGACCAAGGTCCGCCAGGCCCCTGTCCCACCATGTGCACTGACACACAGTCTTGCTGACTGACTGACAGTTCCCGCCCCAGAGATACCCACACCAGGTCCCTGGGTGCCCTGAGCTGCCCCTGAGGGTTGGTGGGTGCCTGCCTGGACACCTGCCTCTGTAATGGAGGCCTCTATTAATCCCGTTGCCTACTGACAGCTGCCCTCCTGTCCCTCCTACTCCTCCTCCTCTTCTTCCTCCTCCTCTTGCTCCTCCTCCTCCTCCTCCTCCTCCTCCTTCTCCTCCTCCTCCTCTACCTCCTCCTCTTCTTCCTCATCCTCAGAGGGACTCAATCAGGGCCCTTGGCCTAGGCAAGCCAGGGCTGCTGCTCTGGCTGCTGCAGCTTCTATCCAGTGGGTGGGTGCAGGAATCTGTTCCTGTCAGTCCCTGATTCCTGGGACCTTCCATGCCTCCAGCTCCCCCCACTCTCTAGTCCATACCCCTCCTCAAGGATGCCCCCTTTCCCCTTGCCCTCTGTCCCCCAGCTCCCCAACTAACATCTACTGTGTGCTTCCCTGTGCTACTTTACTGCCACCCTGCTTCTGCCCTTCAGCCCTGAGGGCCCAGGGCCAGCCCAGCTGCCATCTCACCATCCAGAGGGGGACCTGCCCTTACCCCCTGCCACCACACCCACACACACAGCCCTGCACACACTCACGGGCTCCCCTGCCTGTAGCCTGCCTCTCAAACAGTCTCCTTCTGCCCCCTAGCCCCCTTACAGCCTGTGCCACGGCCCCCCACAGACACCTGGGCATCAGCAGCGCAGACATGCAAACAGCTCCCCTCACCCCCACTCCATTTGCTCCAAGGTTGTCAAGAGTCTTTTTTTCATGCTGTAGGGGAGGGAGTTGAGACAGTCCAATGTCCTGGGGAGCAAGAACTGCAAACAGTCCATCTACATTGTAACATTTGGGTCTCCTGCCGCCCAATCCCTAGTGTGCTGTGCAGACCTTTGACTGGCAAAAACACCCCATCTGAGCGTGAGATATGGCTGGGCTAGTGGCTCTTTCTGTGGACTAAGAGACAGACAGACAGAGTTTTCAGGTTCAAAACCTATACTTTCCAGAAGATGGTCATTCACTTCGGTTTAAAAAAAAAAAAAAAAAGGCTTTTTATTTTTTTCGCCCTGCCTGGGTAACCTGTCTGCTGCCAGTTTCAAAGTGAAAAAAGGGAAAAATCTTTTTTGGAGGGAAAAGGACCAAAATGCAGGCAGGTGGACTCCGTGGAGGGTGGATGAGGAGTTGCTCCTGCCCTGGCACTAGAGCCCCAGCTGCTGTTCCAGGTGCTCTCTGATACCAGAGATCTCCTTGTGTCGTGTCATGACACTGTCTCCAGCACTGACCCTCAGGATAATGAGGATTCAAAACGAGGCAGGTCATATTGCCTTCAAAAGTAAATCCAGGGAGGTTTGGCGGTATGTCAGAGGGTTAAGGGCTTGTGGCGCTCACGAAAAGGGGACAGGTGGAAGGATCTGGGGTCTGGCCCCCAGACCGCCACCTGCCGGGGAGTCGCTTTACAGGGGGTGAAGCAGGTCTTTAGGAGTTCTATCTTTCTCTCCCACCCTGTATTTCCTCTGCTCTCTCCTTTTGTGTCTGTCAGATGCAAGGTCAGTAACAACAACAACAACAACAACAACAACAATAACCACCACAGTGACCAAGCAACAAGGGCAGCGAAAGGGGAACAAATGGAGTGCAGGAGCTGTGGATTATTCGTGGTGCAGGCACTCAGCTGTGGCAATAACCCCTTGAGGCAATCAATCCATAAATGAAGAAGTAATACAGGTAACAGAGACTTATATGTCCCAGTGTGTTTCCACTGAGTTAATGTAAATGCACTTTTAATTACTTCTTCATTTATGTATTACCTTGCCACGAGAATTTCTTTTCATTGCTAAAAAAAAGTGCCCCTTCAAGGGTACCAGGTGGTGCCACACCCAGTTAAGCACTCATGTTACAATGCAGGAGGACTGGGCTTCAACACCCTGGTCCCCACCTGCCAGGGGAAATCTTTACAAGTGGTGCAGAAGTGCTGCAGGTGTTTCTCTCTGTGTCTCAAACTCTCTCTCCCTCCCTTCCCTCTCAATTCCTATCTATTTATTCCAGTGAATAATCAAGAAAATAGAAAGTAATAAAAGAAAAAGGAAAAGGAAATATGCCACGACTTCAAATGGGCTACTCAGGAAAATGCTTTCCTTGTTAAGATCCTCACAGCATTCCATATGCAGAAAGGCAAAGACACCATGTATTTTTTAACACAGATTTTATATTTATTTATTTGTTTATTTATTTAGGTGCTTACTCACTTTTGTTATTGTTGAATTAATGTTTTACATTTGACATTGACTAAGGATCTGACACCAGGGGTCTCCAGTACCCCTAGATGGTACTCTCCCTCTACAAAACCGATCCATTGACCTGTCCATCCATCCATCCACCCATCCATCTATCCATCCATCCATCCATCCATCCATCCATCCATCCATCCATCCATCCATCCATCCATCCAGCAGTCAACCAAGCTAAGTACAAAAGGAGATCTCTCCTTGAATGGTGAAGAGAATCAACGATGCACAGGTAGGTTGCAAAGGGGCCAGTTTGGCTGAATAGGGCAGAGAGGCTGAACCAGGGAATGTGTTGGGGCGTGTGGGTTTGGGTGGAGTGAGCCGGAGACCCTGTGAGCTGGGTCACATTAGGGGCAGGCAGGGGGTGGAAGGGGATGCGAACAGCTGTCACTGGAGAACCATCACAAGTGCTGGAGCTGGTGAGCAGGGCACCTGGAAGAGAGGACAGACAAAGGAGAGAAGCAAAGTGCAGAGGAGAGGAGAGGGGAGAGGATGGTGAGGACAGGAGAGGACAGGAGAGGACAGGAGTGGAGGGGACCTGAGAAACCTACCTGGACAAAGGCAGCATACAGACATCCAGGAAGGCAGGCAGGCATGCAGGCAGCTCTGGCCTGGGCTCCCTGGATCCCGGGCACACCTCCACCTGTCTTCTCTTGGCTGCCAGCCCTGAGGTCCCTCTTCGGTCAGCACTGTCTTCCCATCCTTCCGTCCCTCTGTGCCAGGGCCCAGGCGTCTGGGCGCTGTTGCCTCACCTAGTGGCAGGGCAGTTGGGCTACCCAGTGCCAGTGTGGCCAGCACAGATTGCCAGGGGCTAGGACATCACAGAGGGCTCCTGTGGTTGCTAGGCTACGGGGACCCTGCCCATCCAGTTGACCAGCAGCCATGACCCCCACGCTGAACTTGACCTGAGGGGTGGTGGCCAGCCACCAGAGCCAGAGCCCCAGGGCAAAGCAGGTGCTGGTCGGCCGGGCCAAGGGGCTATGGGCAGATTGGTGTGTGTCTGGGCATGGGGCTGGCATCTGACAGCCCAGGGCTGGGGACCAAGGTCCGCCAGGCCCCTGTCCCACCATGTGCACTGACACACAGTCTTGCTGACTGACTGACAGTTCCCGCCCCAGAGATACCCACACCAGGTCCCTGGGTGCCCTGAGCTGCCCCTGAGGGTTGCTGGGTGCCTGCCTGGACACCTGCCTCCGTAATGGAGGCCTCTATTAATCCCGTTGCCTACTGACAGCTGCCCTCCTGTCCCTCCTACTCCTCCTCCTCTTCTTCCTCCTCCTCTTCCTCCTCCTCCTCCTCCTCCTCCTCCTCCTCCTTCTCCTCCTCCTCCTCTACCTCCTCCTCTTCTTCCTCATCCTCAGAGGGACTCAATCAGGGCCCTTGGCCTAGGCAAGCCAGGGCTGCTGCTCTGGCTGCTGCAGCTTCTATCCAGTGGGTGGGTGCAGGAATCTGTTCCTGTCAGTCCCTGATTCCTGGGACCTTCCATGCCTCCAGCTCCCCCCACTCTCTAGTCCATACCCCTCCTCAAGGATGCCCCCTTTCCCCTTGCCCTCTGTCCCCCAGCTCCCCAACTAACATCTACTGTGTGCTTCCCTGTGCTACTTTACTGCCACCCTGCTTCTGCCCTTCAGCCCTGAGGGCCCAGGGCCAGCCCAGCTGCCATCTCACCATCCAGAGGGGGACCTGCCCTTACCCCCTGCCACCACACCCACACACACAGCCCTGCACACACTCACGGGCTCCCCTGCCTGTAGCCTGCCTCTCAAACAGTCTCCTTCTGCCCCCTAGCCCCCTTACAGCCTGTGCCACGGCCCCCCACAGACACCTGGGCATCAGCAGCGCAGACATGCAAACAGCTCCCCTCACCCCCACTCCATTTGCTCCAAGGTTGTCAAGAGTCTTTTTTTCATGCTGTAGGGGAGGGAGTTGAGACAGTCCAATGTCCTGGGGAGCAAGAACTGCAAACAGTCCATCTACATTGTAACATTTGGGTCTCCTGCCGCCCAATCCCTAGTGTGCTGTGCAGACCTTTGACTGGCAAAAACACCCCATCTGAGCGTGAGATATGGCTGGGCTAGTGGCTCTTTCTGTGGACTAAGAGACAGACAGACAGAGTTTTCAGGTTCAAAACCTATACTTTCCAGAAGATGGTCATTCACTTCGGTTTAAAAAAAAAAAAAAAAAGGCTTTTTATTTTTTTCGCCCTGCCTGGGTAACCTGTCTGCTGCCAGTTTCAAAGTGAAAAAAGGGAAAAATCTTTTTTGGAGGGAAAAGGACCAAAATGCAGGCAGGTGGACTCCGTGGAGGGTGGATGAGGAGTTGCTCCTGCCCTGGCACTAGAGCCCCAGCTGCTGTTCCAGGTGCTCTCTGATACCAGAGATCTCCTTGTGTCGTGTCATGACACTGTCTCCAGCACTGACCCTCAGGATAATGAGGATTCAAAACGAGGCAGGTCATATTGCCTTCAAAAGTAAATCCAGGGAGGTTTGGCGGTATGTCAGAGGTTTAAGGGCTTGTGGCGCTCACGAAAAGGGGACAGGTGGAAGGATCTGGGGTCTGGCCCCCAGACCGCCACCTGCCGGGGAGTCGCTTTACAGGGGGTGAAGCAGGTCTTTAGGAGTTCTATCTTTCTCTCCCACCCTGTATTTCCTCTGCTCTCTCCTTTTGTGTCTGTCAGATGCAAGGTCAGTAACAACAACAACAACAACAACAACAACAATAACCACCACAGTGACCAAGCAACAAGGGCAGCGAAAGGGGAACAAATGGAGTGCAGGAGCTGTGGATTATTCGTGGTGCAGGCACTCAGCTGTGGCAATAACCCCTTGAGGCAATCAATCCATAAATGAAGAAGTAATACAGGTAACAGAGACTTATATGTCCCAGTGTGTTTCCACTGAGTTAATGTAAATGCACTTTTAATTACTTCTTCATTTATTTATTACCTTGCCACGAGAATTTCTTTTCATTGCTAAAAAAAAGTGCCCCTTCAAGGGTACCAGGTGGTGCCACACCCAGTTAAGCACTCATGTTACAATGCAGGAGGACTGGGCTTCAACACCCTGGTCCCCACCTGCCAGGGGAAATCTTTACAAGTGGTGCAGAAGTGCTGCAGGTGTTTCTCTCTGTGTCTCAAACTCTCTCTCCCTCCCTTCCCTCTCAATTCCTATCTATTTATTCCAGTGAATAATCAAGAAAATAGAAAGTAATAAAAGAAAAAGGAAAAGGAAATATGCCACGACTTCAAATGGGCTACTCAGGAAAATGCTTTCCTTGTTAAGATCCTCACAGCATTCCATATGCAGAAAGGCAAAGACACCATGTATTTTTTAACACAGATTTTATATTTATTTATTTGTTTATTTATTTAGGTGCTTACTCACTTTTGTTATTGTTGAATTAATGTTTTACATTTGACATTGACTAAGGATCTGACACCAGGGGTCTCCAGTACCCCTAGATGGTACTCTCCCTCTACAAAACCGATCCATTGACCTGTCCATCCATCCATCCACCCATCCATCTATCCATCCATCCATCCATCCATCCATCCATCCATCCATCCATCCATCCATCCATCCATCCAGCAGTCAACCAAGCTAAGTACAAAAGGAGATCTCTCCTTGAATGGTGAAGAGAATCAACGATGCACAGGTAGGTTGCAAAGGGGCCAGTTTGGCTGAATAGGGCAGAGAGGCTGAACCAGGGAATGTGTTGGGGCGTGTGGGTTTGGGTGGAGTGAGCCGGAGACCCTGTGAGCTGGGTCACATTAGGGGCAGGCAGGGGGTGGAAGGGGATGCGAACAGCTGTCACTGGAGAACCATCACAAGTGCTGGAGCTGGTGAGCAGGGCACCTGGAAGAGAGGACAGACAAAGGAGAGAAGCAAAGTGCAGAGGAGAGGAGAGGGGAGAGGATGGTGAGGACAGGAGAGGACAGGAGAGGACAGGAGTGGAGGGGACCTGAGAAACCTACCTGGACAAAGGCAGCATACAGACATCCAGGAAGGCAGGCAGGCATGCAGGCAGCTCTGGCCTGGGCTCCCTGGATCCCGGGCACACCTCCACCTGTCTTCTCTTGGCTGCCAGCCCTGAGGTCCCTCTTCGGTCAGCACTGTCTTCCCATCCTTCCGTCCCTCTGTGCCAGGGCCCAGGCGTCTGGGCGCTGTTGCCTCACCTAGTGGCAGGGCAGTTGGGCTACCCAGTGCCAGTGTGGCCAGCACAGATTGCCAGGGGCTAGGACATCACAGAGGGCTCCTGTGGTTGCTAGGCTACGGGGACCCTGCCCATCCAGTTGACCAGCAGCCATGACCCCCACGCTGAACTTGACCTGAGGGGTGGTGGCCAGCCACCAGAGCCAGAGCCCCAGGGCAAAGCAGGTGCTGGTCGGCCGGGCCAAGGGGCTATGGGCAGATTGGTGTGTGTCTGGGCATGGGGCTGGCATCTGACAGCCCAGGGCTGGGGACCAAGGTCCGCCAGGCCCCTGTCCCACCATGTGCACTGACACACAGTCTTGCTGACTGACTGACAGTTCCCGCCCCAGAGATACCCACACCAGGTCCCTGGGTGCCCTGAGCTGCCCCTGAGGGTTGCTGGGTGCCTGCCTGGACACCTGCCTCCGTAATGGAGGCCTCTATTAATCCCGTTGCCTACTGACAGCTGCCCTCCTGTCCCTCCTACTCCTCCTCCTCTTCTTCCTCCTCCTCTTCCTCCTCCTCCTCCTCCTCCTCCTCCTCCTCCTTCTCCTCCTCCTCCTCTACCTCCTCCTCTTCTTCCTCATCCTCAGAGGGACTCAATCAGGGCCCTTGGCCTAGGCAAGCCAGGGCTGCTGCTCTGGCTGCTGCAGCTTCTATCCAGTGGGTGGGTGCAGGAATCTGTTCCTGTCAGTCCCTGATTCCTGGGACCTTCCATGCCTCCAGCTCCCCCCACTCTCTAGTCCATACCCCTCCTCAAGGATGCCCCCTTTCCCCTTGCCCTCTGTCCCCCAGCTCCCCAACTAACATCTACTGTGTGCTTCCCTGTGCTACTTTACTGCCACCCTGCTTCTGCCCTTCAGCCCTGAGGGCCCAGGGCCAGCCCAGCTGCCATCTCACCATCCAGAGGGGGACCTGCCCTTACCCCCTGCCACCACACCCACACACACAGCCCTGCACACACTCACGGGCTCCCCTGCCTGTAGCCTGCCTCTCAAACAGTCTCCTTCTGCCCCCTAGCCCCCTTACAGCCTGTGCCACGGCCCCCCACAGACACCTGGGCATCAGCAGCGCAGACATGCAAACAGCTCCCCTCACCCCCACTCCATTTGCTCCAAGGTTGTCAAGAGTCTTTTTTTCATGCTGTAGGGGAGGGAGTTGAGACAGTCCAATGTCCTGGGGAGCAAGAACTGCAAACAGTCCATCTACATTGTAACATTTGGGTCTCCTGCCGCCCAATCCCTAGTGTGCTGTGCAGACCTTTGACTGGCAAAAACACCCCATCTGAGCGTGAGATATGGCTGGGCTAGTGGCTCTTTCTGTGGACTAAGAGACAGACAGACAGAGTTTTCAGGTTCAAAACCTATACTTTCCAGAAGATGGTCATTCACTTCGGTTTAAAAAAAAAAAAAAAAAAAAAAAAAGGCTTTTTATTTTTTTCGCCCTGCCTGGGTAACCTGTCTGCTGCCAGTTTCAAAGTGAAAAAAGGGAAAAATCTTTTTTGGAGGGAAAAGGACCAAAATGCAGGCAGGTGGACTCCGTGGAGGGTGGATGAGGAGTTGCTCCTGCCCTGGCACTAGAGCCCCAGCTGCTGTTCCAGGTGCTCTCTGATACCAGAGATCTCCGTGTGTCCTGTCATGACACTGTCTCCAGCACTGACCCTCAGGATAATGAGGATTCAAAACGAGGCAGGTCATATTGCCTTCAAAAGTAAATCCAGGGAGGTTTGGCGGTATGTCAGAGGGTTAAGGGCTTGTGGCGCTCACGAAAAGGGGACAGGTGGAAGGATCTGGGGTCTGGCCCCCAGACCGCCACCTGCCGGGGAGTTGCTTTACAGGGGGTGAAGCAGGTCTTTAGGAGTTCTATCTTTCTCTCCCACCCTGTATTTCCTCTGCTCTCTCCTTTTGTGTCTGTCAGATGCAAGGTCAGTAACAACAACAACAACAACAACAACAACAACAACAATAACCACCACAGTGACCAAGCAACAAGGGCAGCGAAAGGGGAACAAATGGAGTGCAGGAGTTGTGGATTATTCGTGGTGCAGGCACTCAGCTGTGGCAATAACCCCTTGAGGCAATCAATCCATAAATGAAGAAGTAATACAGGTAACAGAGACTTATATGTCCCAGTGTGTTTCCACTGAGTTAATGTAAATGCACTTTTAATTACTTCTTCATTTATGTATTACCTTGCCACGAGAATTTCTTTTCATTGCTAAAAAAAAGTGCCCCTTCAAGGGTACCAGGTGGTGCCACACCCAGTTAAGCACTCATGTTACAATGCAGGAGGACTGGGCTTCAACACCCTGGTCCCCACCTGCCAGGGGAAATCTTTACAAGTGGTGCAGAAGTGCTGCAGGTGTTTCTCTCTGTGTCTCAAACTCTCTCTCCCTCCCTTCCCTCTCAATTCCTATCTATTTATTCCAGTGAATAATCAAGAAAATAGAAAGTAATAAAAGAAAAAGGAAAAGGAAATATGCCACGACTTCAAATGGGCTACTCAGGAAAATGCTTTCCTTGTTAAGATCCTCACAGCATTCCATATGCAGAAAGGCAAAGACACCATGTATTTTTTAACACAGATTTTATATTTATTTATTTGTTTATTTATTTAGGTGCTTACTCACTTTTGTTATTGTTGAATTAATGTTTTACATTTGACATTGACTAAGGATCTGACACCAGGGGTCTCCAGTACCCCTAGATGGTACTCTCCCTCTACAAAACCGATCCATTGACCTGTCCATCCATCCATCCACCCATCCATCTATCCATCCATCCATCCATCCATCCATCCATCCATCCATCCATCCATCCAGCAGTCAACCAAGCTAAGTACAAAAGGAGATCTCTCCTTGAATGGTGAAGAGAATCAACGATGCACAGGTAGGTTGCAAAGGGGCCAGTTTGGCTGAATAGGGCAGAGAGGCTGAACCAGGGAATGTGTTGGGGCGTGTGGGTTTGGGTGGAGTGAGCCGGAGACCCTGTGAGCTGGGTCACATTAGGGGCAGGCAGGGGGTGGAAGGGGATGCGAACAGCTGTCACTGGAGAACCATCACAAGTGCTGGAGCTGGTGAGCAGGGCACCTGGAAGAGAGGACAGACAAAGGAGAGAAGCAAAGTGCAGAGGAGAGGAGAGGGGAGAGGATGGTGAGGACAGGAGAGGACAGGAGAGGACAGGAGTGGAGGGGACCTGAGAAACCTACCTGGACAAAGGCAGCATACAGACATCCAGGAAGGCAGGCAGGCATGCAGGCAGCTCTGGCCTGGGCTCCTTGGATCCCGGGCACACCTCCACCTGTCTTCTCTTGGCTGCCAGCCCTGAGGTCCCTCTTCGGTCAGCACTGTCTTCCCATCCTTCCGTCCCTCTGTGCCAGGGCCCAGGCGTCTGGGCGCTGTTGCCTCACCTAGTGGCAGGGCAGTTGGGCTACCCAGTGCCAGTGTGGCCAGCACAGATTGCCAGGGGCTAGGACATCACAGAGGGCTCCTGTGGTTGCTAGGCTACGGGGACCCTGCCCATCCAGTTGACCAGCAGCCATGACCCCCACGCTGAACTTGACCTGAGGGGTGGTGGCCAGCCACCAGAGCCAGAGCCCCAGGGCAAAGCAGGTGCTGGTCGGCCGGGCCAAGGGGCTATGGGCAGATTGGTGTGTGTCTGGGCATGGGGCTGGCATCTGACAGCCCAGGGCTGGGGACCAAGGTCCGCCAGGCCCCTGTCCCACCATGTGCACTGACACACAGTCTTGCTGACTGACTGACAGTTCCCGCCCCAGAGATACCCACACCAGGTCCCTGGGTGCCCTGAGCTGCCCCTGAGGGTTGGTGGGTGCCTGCCTGGACACCTGCCTCCGTAATGGAGGCCTCTATTAATCCCGTTGCCTACTGACAGCTGCCCTCCTGTCCCTCCTACTCCTCCTCCTCTTCTTCCTCCTCCTCTTGCTCCTCCTCCTCCTCCTCCTCCTCCTCCTTCTCCTCCTCCTCCTCTACCTCCTCCTCTTCTTCCTCATCCTCAGAGGGACTCACTCAGGGCCCTTGGCCTAGGCAAGCCAGGGCTGCTGCTCTGGCTGCTGCAGCTTCTATCCAGTGGGTGGGTGCAGGAATCTGTTCCTGTCAGTCCCTGATTCCTGGGACCTTCCATGCCTCCAGCTCCCCCCACTCTCTAGTCCATACCCCTCCTCAAGGATGCCCCCTTTCCCCTTGCCCTCTGTCCCCCAGCTCCCCAACTAACATCTACTGTGTGCTTCCCTGTGCTACTTTACTGCCACCCTGCTTCTGCCCTTCAGCCCTGAGGGCCCAGGGCCAGCCCAGCTGCCATCTCACCATCCAGAGGGGGACCTGCCCTTACCCCCTGCCACCACACCCACACACACAGCACTGCACACACTCACGGGCTCCCCTGCCTGTAGCCTGCCTCTCAAACAGTCTCCTTCTGCCCCCTAGCCCCCTTACAGCCTGTGCCACGGCCCCCCACAGACACCTGGGCATCAGCAGCGCAGACATGCAAACAGCTCCCCTCACCCCCACTCCATTTGCTCCAAGGTTGTCAAGAGTCTTTTTTTCATGCTGTAGGGGAGGGAGTTGAGACAGTCCAATGTCCTGGGGAGCAAGAACTGCAAACAGTCCATCTACATTGTAACATTTGGGTCTCCTGCCGCCCAATCCCTAGTGTGCTGTGCAGACCTTTGACTGGCAAAAACACCCCATCTGAGCGTGAGATATGGCTGGGCTAGTGGCTCTTTCTGTGGACTAAGAGACAGACAGACAGAGTTTTCAGGTTCAAAACCTATACTTTCCAGAAGATGGTCATTCACTTCGGTTTAAAAAAAAAAAAAAAAAAAAAGGCTTTTTATTTTTTTCGCCCTGCCTGGGTAACCTGTCTGCTGCCAGTTTCAAAGTGAAAAAAGGGAAAAATCTTTTTTGGAGGGAAAAGGACCAAAATGCAGGCAGGTGGACTCCGTGGAGGGTGGATGAGGAGTTGCTCCTGCCCTGGCACTAGAGCCCCAGCTGCTGTTCCAGGTGCTCTCTGATACCAGAGATCTCCGTGTGTCGTGTCATGACACTGTCTCCAGCACTGACCCTCAGGATAATGAGGATTCAAAACGAGGCAGGTCATATTGCCTTCAAAAGTAAATCCAGGGAGGTTTGGCGGTATGTCAGAGGGTTAAGGGCTTGTGGCGCTCACGAAAAGGGGACAGGTGGAAGGATCTGGGGTCTGGCCCCCAGACCGCCACCTGCCGGGGAGTTGCTTTACAGGGGGTGAAGCAGGTCTTTAGGAGTTCTATCTTTCTCTCCCACCCTGTATTTCCTCTGCTCTCTCCTTTTGTGTCTGTCAGATGCAAGGTCAGTAACAACAACAACAACAACAACAACAACAACAACAATAACCACCACAGTGACCAAGCAACAAGGGCAGCGAAAGGGGAACAAATGGAGTGCAGGAGCTGTGGATTATTCGTGGTGCAGGCACTCAGCTGTGGCAATAACCCCTTGAGGCAATCAATCCATAAATGAAGAAGTAATACAGGTAACAGAGACTTATATGTCCCAGTGTGTTTCCACTGAGTTAATGTAAATGCACTTTTAATTACTTCTTCATTTATGTATTACCTTGCCACGAGAATTTCTTTTCATTGCTAAAAAAAAGTGCCCCTTCAAGGGTACCAGGTGGTGCCACACCCAGTTAAGCACTCATGTTACAATGCAGGAGGACTGGGCTTCAACACCCCGGTCCCCACCTGCCAGGGGAAATCTTTACAAGTGGTGCAGAAGTGCTGCAGGTGTTTCTCTCTGTGTCTCAAACTCTCTCTCCCTCCCTTCCCTCTCAATTCCTATCTATTTATTCCAGTGAATAATCAAGAAAATAGAAAGTAATAAAAGAAAAAGGAAAAGGAAATATGCCACGACTTCAAATGGGCTACTCAGGAAAATGCTTTCCTTGTTAAGATCCTCACAGCATTCCATATGCAGAAAGGCAAAGACACCATGTATTTTTTAACACAGATTTTATATTTATTTATTTGTTTATTTATTTAGGTGCTTACTCACTTTTGTTATTGTTGAATTAATGTTTTACATTTGACATTGACTAAGGATCTGACACCAGGGGTCTCCAGTACCCCTAGATGGTACTCTCCCTCTACAAAACCGATCCATTGACCTGTCCATCCATCCATCCACCCATCCATCTATCCATCCATCCATCCATCCATCCATCCATCCATCCATCCATCCATCCATCCAGCAGTCAACCAAGCTAAGTACAAAAGGAGATCTCTCCTTGAATGGTGAAGAGAATCAACGATGCACAGGTAGGTTGCAAAGGGGCCAGTTTGGCTGAATAGGGCAGAGAGGCTGAACCAGGGAATGTGTTGGGGCGTGTGGGTTTGGGTGGAGTGAGCCGGAGACCCTGTGAGCTGGGTCACATTAGGGGCAGGCAGGGGGTGGAAGGGGATGCGAACAGCTGTCACTGGAGAACCATCACAAGTGCTGGAGCTGGTGAGCAGGGCACCTGGAAGAGAGGACAGACAAAGGAGAGAAGCAAAGTGCAGAGGAGAGGAGAGGGGAGAGGATGGTGAGGACAGGAGAGGACAGGAGAGGACAGGAGTGGAGGGGACCTGAGAAACCTACCTGGACAAAGGCAGCATACAGACATCCAGGAAGGCAGGCAGGCATGCAGGCAGCTCTGGCCTGGGCTCCTTGGATCCCGGGCACACCTCCACCTGTCTTCTCTTGGCTGCCAGCCCTGAGGTCCCTCTTCGGTCAGCACTGTCTTCCCATCCTTCCGTCCCTCTGTGCCAGGGCCCAGGCGTCTGGGCGCTGTTGCCTCACCTAGTGGCAGGGCAGTTGGGCTACCCAGTGCCAGTGTGGCCAGCACAGATTGCCAGGGGCTAGGACATCACAGAGGGCTCCTGTGGTTGCTAGGCTACGGGGACCCTGCCCATCCAGTTGACCAGCAGCCATGACCCCCACGCTGAACTTGACCTGAGGGGTGGTGGCCAGCCACCAGAGCCAGAGCCCCAGGGCAAAGCAGGTGCTGGTCGGCCGGGCCAAGGGGCTATGGGCAGATTGGTGTGTGTCTGGGCATGGGGCTGGCATCTGACAGCCCAGGGCTGGGGACCAAGGTCCGCCAGGCCCCTGTCCCACCATGTGCACTGACACACAGTCTTGCTGACTGACTGACAGTTCCCGCCCCAGAGATACCCACACCAGGTCCCTGGGTGCCCTGAGCTGCCCCTGAGGGTTGGTGGGTGCCTGCCTGGACACCTGCCTCCGTAATGGAGGCCTCTATTAATCCCGTTGCCTACTGACAGCTGCCCTCCTGTCCCTCCTACTCCTCCTCCTCTTCTTCCTCCTCCTCTTGCTCCTCCTCCTCCTCCTCCTCCTCTACCTCCTCCTCTTCTTCCTCATCCTCAGAGGGACTCACTCAGGGCCCTTGGCCTAGGCAAGCCAGGGCTGCTGCTCTGGCTGCTGCAGCTTCTATCCAGTGGGTGGGTGCAGGTATCTGTTCCTGTCAGTCCCTGATTCCTGGGACCTTCCATGCCTCCAGCTCCCCCCACTCTCTAGTCCATACCCCTCCTCAAGGATGCCCCCTTTCCCCTTGCCCTCTGTCCCCCAGCTCCCCAACTAACATCTACTGTGTGCTTCCCTGTGCTACTTTACTGCCACCCTGCTTCTGCCCTTCAGCCCTGAGGGCCCAGGGCCAGCCCAGCTGCCATCTCACCATCCAGAGGGGGACCTGCCCTTACCCCCTGCCACCACACCCACACACACAGCACTGCACACACTCACGGGCTCCCCTGCCTGTAGCCTGCCTCTCAAACAGTCTCCTTCTGCCCCCTAGCCCCCTTACAGCCTGTGCCACGGCCCCCCACAGACACCTGGGCATCAGCAGCGCAGACATGCAAACAGCTCCCCTCACCCCCACTCCATTTGCTCCAAGGTTGTCAAGAGTCTTTTTTTCATGCTGTAGGGGAGGGAGTTGAGACAGTCCAATGTCCTGGGGAGCAAGAACTGCAAACAGTCCATCTACATTGTAACATTTGGGTCTCCTGCCGCCCAATCCCTAGTGTGCTGTGCAGACCTTTGACTGGCAAAAACACCCCATCTGAGCGTGAGATATGGCTGGGCTAGTGGCTCTTTCTGTGGACTAAGAGACAGACAGACAGAGTTTTCAGGTTCAAAACCTTTACTTTCCAGAAGATGGTCATTCACTTCGGTTTAAAAAAAAAAAAAAAAAAAGGCTTTTTATTTTTTTCGCCCTGCCTGGGTAACCTGTCTGCTGCCAGTTTCAAAGTGAAAAAAGGGAAAAATCTTTTTTGGAGGGAAAAGGACCAAAATGCAGGCAGGTGGACTCCGTGGAGGGTGGATGAGGAGTTGCTCCTGCCCTGGCACTAGAGCCCCAGCTGCTGTTCCAGGTGCTCTCTGATACCAGAGATCTCCGTGTGTCGTGTCATGACACTGTCTCCAGCACTGACCCTCAGGATAATGAGGATTCAAAACGAGGCAGGTCATATTGCCTTCAAAAGTAAATCCAGGGAGGTTTGGCGGTATGTCAGAGGGTTAAGGGCTTGTGGCGCTCACGAAAAGGGGACAGGTGGAAGGATCTGGGGTCTGGCCCCCAGACCGCCACCTGCCGGGGAGTCGCTTTACAGGGGGTGAAGCAGGTCTTTAGGAGTTCTATCTTTCTCTCCCACCCTGTATTTCCTCTGCTCTCTCCTTTTGTGTCTGTCAGATGCAAGGTCAGTAACAACAACAACAACAACAACAACAACAACAATAACCACCACAGTGACCAAGCAACAAGGGCAGCGAAAGGGGAACAAATGGAGTGCAGGAGCTGTGGATTATTCGTGGTGCAGGCACTCAGCTGTGGCAATAACCCCTTGAGGCAATCAATCCATAAATGAAGAAGTAATACAGGTAACAGAGACTTATATGTCCCAGTGTGTTTCCACTGAGTTAATGTAAATGCACTTTTAATTACTTCTTCATTTATTTATTACCTTGCCACGAGAATTTCTTTTCATTGCTAAAAAAAAGTGCCCCTTCAAGGGTACCAGGTGGTGCCACACCCAGTTAAGCACTCATGTTACAATGCAGGAGGACTGGGCTTCAACACCCTGGTCCCCACCTGCCAGGGGAAATCTTTACAAGTGGTGCAGAAGTGCTGCAGGTGTTTCTCTCTGTGTCTCAAACTCTCTCTCCCTCCCTTCCCTCTCAATTCCTATCTATTTATTCCAGTGAATAATCAAGAAAATAGAAAGTAATAAAAGAAAAAGGAAAAGGAAATATGCCACGACTTCAAATGGGCTACTCAGGAAAATGCTTTCCTTGTTAAGATCCTCACAGCATTCCATATGCAGAAAGGCAAAGACACCATGTATTTTTTAACACAGATTTTATATTTATTTATTTGTTTATTTATTTAGGTGCTTACTCACTTTTGTTATTGTTGAATTAATGTTTTACATTTGACATTGACTAAGGATCTGACACCAGGGGTCTCCAGTACCCCTAGATGGTACTCTCCCTCTACAAAACCGATCCATTGACCTGTCCATCCATCCATCCACCCATCCATCTATCCATCCATCCATCCATCCATCCATCCATCCATCCATCCATCCATCCATCCATCCAGCAGTCAACCAAGCTAAGTACAAAAGGAGATCTCTCCTTGAATGGTGAAGAGAATCAACGATGCACAGGTAGGTTGCAAAGGGGCCAGTTTGGCTGAATAGGGCAGAGAGGCTGAACCAGGGAATGTGTTGGGGCGTGTGGGTTTGGGTGGAGTGAGCCGGAGACCCTGTGAGCTGGGTCACATTAGGGGCAGGCAGGGGGTGGAAGGGGATGCGAACAGCTGTCACTGGAGAACCATCACAAGTGCTGGAGCTGGTGAGCAGGGCACCTGGAAGAGAGGACAGACAAAGGAGAGAAGCAAAGTGCAGAGGAGAGGAGAGGGGAGAGGATGGTGAGGACAGGAGAGGACAGGAGAGGACAGGAGTGGAGGGGACCTGAGAAACCTACCTGGACAAAGGCAGCATACAGACATCCAGGAAGGCAGGCAGGCATGCAGGCAGCTCTGGCCTGGGCTCCTTGGATCCCGGGCACACCTCCACCTGTCTTCTCTTGGCTGCCAGCCCTGAGGTCCCTCTTCGGTCAGCACTGTCTTCCCATCCTTCCGTCCCTCTGTGCCAGGGCCCAGGCGTCTGGGCGCTGTTGCCTCACCTAGTGGCAGGGCAGTTGGGCTACCCAGTGCCAGTGTGGCCAGCACAGATTGCCAGGGGCTAGGACATCACAGAGGGCTCCTGTGGTTGCTAGGCTACGGGGACCCTGCCCATCCAGTTGACCAGCAGCCATGACCCCCACGCTGAACTTGACCTGAGGGGTGGTGGCCAGCCACCAGAGCCAGAGCCCCAGGGCAAAGCAGGTGCTGGTCGGCCGGGCCAAGGGGCTATGGGCAGATTGGTGTGTGTCTGGGCATGGGGCTGGCATCTGACAGCCCAGGGCTGGGGACCAAGGTCCGCCAGGCCCCTGTCCCACCATGTGCACTGACACACAGTCTTGCTGACTGACTGACAGTTCCCGCCCCAGAGATACCCACACCAGGTCCCTGGGTGCCCTGAGCTGCCCCTGAGGGTTGGTGGGTGCCTGCCTGGACACCTGCCTCCGTAATGGAGGCCTCTATTAATCCCGTTGCCTACTGACAGCTGCCCTCCTGTCCCTCCTACTCCTCCTCCTCTTCTTCCTCCTCCTCTTGCTCCTCCTCCTCCTCCTCCTCCTCCTCCTTCTCCTCCTCCTCCTCTACCTCCTCCTCTTCTTCCTCATCCTCAGAGGGACTCACTCAGGGCCCTTGGCCTAGGCAAGCCAGGGCTGCTGCTCTGGCTGCTGCAGCTTCTATCCAGTGGGTGGGTGCAGGAATCTGTTCCTGTCAGTCCCTGATTCCTGGGACCTTCCATGCCTCCAGCTCCCCCACTCTCTAGTCCATACCCCTCCTCAAGGATGCCCCCTTTCCCCTTGCCCGCTGTCCCCCAGCTCCCCAACTAACATCTACTGTGTGCTTCCCTGTGCTACTTTACTGCCACCCTGCTTCTGCCCTTCAGCCCTGAGGGCCCAGGGCCAGCCCAGCTGCCATCTCACCATCCAGAGGGGGACCTGCCCTTACCCCCTGCCACCACACCCACACACACAGCCCTGCACACACTCACGGGCTCCCCTGCCTGTAGCCTGCCTCTCAAACAGTCTCCTTCTGCCCCCTAGCCCCCTTACAGCCTGTGCCACGGCCCCCCACAGACACCTGGGCATCAGCAGCGCAGACATGCAAACAGCTCCCCTCACCCCCACTCCATTTGCTCCAAGGTTGTCAAGAGTCTTTTTTTCATGCTGTAGGGGAGGGAGTTGAGACAGTCCAATGTCCTGGGGAGCAAGAACTGCAAACAGTCCATCTACATTGTAACATTTGGGTCTCCTGCCGCCCAATCCCTAGTGTGCTGTGCAGACCTTTGACTGGCAAAAACACCCCATCTGAGCGTGAGATATGGCTGGGCTAGTGGCTCTTTCTGTGGACTAAGAGACAGACAGACAGAGTTTTCAGGTTCAAAACCTATACTTTCCAGAAGATGGTCATTCACTTCGGTTTAAAAAAAAAAAAAAAAAAAAAAAAAGGCTTTTTATTTTTTTCGCCCTGCCTGGGTAACCTGTCTGCTGCCAGTTTCAAAGTGAAAAAAGGGAAAAATCTTTTTTGGAGGGAAAAGGACCAAAATGCAGGCAGGTGGACTCCGTGGAGGGTGGATGAGGAGTTGCTCCTGCCCTGGCACTAGAGCCCCAGCTGCTGTTCCAGGTGCTCTCTGATACCAGAGATCTCCGTGTGTCGTGTCATGACACTGTCTCCAGCACTGACCCTCAGGATAATGAGGATTCAAAACGAGGCAGGTCATATTGCCTTCAAAAGTAAATCCAGGGAGGTTTGGCGGTATGTCAGAGGGTTAAGGGCTTGTGGCGCTCACGAAAAGGGGACAGGTGGAAGGATCTGGGGTCTGGCCCCCAGACCGCCACCTGCCGGGGAGTCGCTTTACAGGGGGTGAAGCAGGTCTTTAGGAGTTCTATCTTTCTCTCCCACCCTGTATTTCCTCTGCTCTCTCCTTTTGTGTCTGTCAGATGCAAGGTCAGTAACAACAACAACAACAACAACAACAACAACAATAACCACCACAGTGACCAAGCAACAAGGGCAGCGAAAGGGGAACAAATGGAGTGCAGGAGCTGTGGATTATTCGTGGTGCAGGCACTCAGCTGTGGCAATAACCCCTTGAGGCAATCAATCCATAAATGAAGAAGTAATACAGGTAACAGAGACTTATATGTCCCAGTGTGTTTCCACTGAGTTAATGTAAATGCACTTTTAATTACTTCTTCATTTATTTATTACCTTGCCACGAGAATTTCTTTTCATTGCTAAAAAAAAGTGCCCCTTCAAGGGTACCAGGTGGTGCCACACCCAGTTAAGCACTCATGTTACAATGCAGGAGGACTGGGCTTCAACACCCTGGTCCCCACCTGCCAGGGGAAATCTTTACAAGTGGTGCAGAAGTGCTGCAGGTGTTTCTCTCTGTGTCTCAAACTCTCTCTCCCTCCCTTCCCTCTCAATTCCTATCTATTTATTCCAGTGAATAATCAAGAAAATAGAAAGTAATAAAAGAAAAAGGAAAAGGAAATATGCCACGACTTCAAATGGGCTACTCAGGAAAATGCTTTCCTTGTTAAGATCCTCACAGCATTCCATATGCAGAAAGGCAAAGACACCATGTATTTTTTAACACAGATTTTATATTTATTTATTTGTTTATTTATTTAGGTGCTTACTCACTTTTGTTATTGTTGAATTAATGTTTTACATTTGACATTGACTAAGGATCTGACACCAGGGGTCTCCAGTACCCCTAGATGGTACTCTCCCTCTACAAAACCGATCCATTGACCTGTCCATCCATCCATCCACCCATCCATCTATCCATCCATCCATCCATCCATCCATCCAGCAGTCAACCAAGCTAAGTACAAAAGGAGATCTCTCCTTGAATGGTGAAGAGAATCAACGATGCACAGGTAGGTTGCAAAGGGGCCAGTTTGGCTGAATAGGGCAGAGAGGCTGAACCAGGGAATGTGTTGGGGCGTGTGGGTTTGGGTGGAGTGAGCCGGAGACCCTGTGAGCTGGGTCACATTAGGGGCAGGCAGGGGGTGGAAGGGGATGCGAACAGCTGTCACTGGAGAACCATCACAAGTGCTGGAGCTGGTGAGCAGGGCACCTGGAAGAGAGGACAGACAAAGGAGAGAAGCAAAGTGCAGAGGAGAGGAGAGGGGAGAGGATGGTGAGGACAGGAGAGGACAGGAGAGGACAGGAGTGGAGGGGACCTGAGAAACCTACCTGGACAAAGGCAGCATACAGACATCCAGGAAGGCAGGCAGGCATGCAGGCAGCTCTGGCCTGGGCTCCTTGGATCCCGGGCACACCTCCACCTGTCTTCTCTTGGCTGCCAGCCCTGAGGTCCCTCTTCGGTCAGCACTGTCTTCCCATCCTTCCGTCCCTCTGTGCCAGGGCCCAGGCGTCTGGGCGCTGTTGCCTCACCTAGTGGCAGGGCAGTTGGGCTACCCAGTGCCAGTGTGGCCAGCACAGATTGCCAGGGGCTAGGACATCACAGAGGGCTCCTGTGGTTGCTAGGCTACGGGGACCCTGCCCATCCAGTTGACCAGCAGCCATGACCCCCACGCTGAACTTGACCTGAGGGGTGGTGGCCAGCCACCAGAGCCAGAGCCCCAGGGCAAAGCAGGTGCTGGTCGGCCGGGCCAAGGGGCTATGGGCAGATTGGTGTGTGTCTGGGCATGGGGCTGGCATCTGCCAGCCCAGGGCTGGGGACCAAGGTCCGCCAGGCCCCTGTCCCACCATGTGCACTGACACACAGTCTTGCTGACTGACTGACAGTTCCCGCCCCAGAGATACCCACACCAGGTCCCTGGGTGCCCTGAGCTGCCCCTGAGGGTTGGTGGGTGCCTGCCTGGACACCTGCCTCCGTAATGGAGGCCTCTATTAATCCCGTTGCCTACTGACAGCTGCCCTCCTGCCCCTCCTACTCCTCCTCCTCTTCTTCCTCCTCCTCTTGCTCCTCCTCCTCCTCCTCCTCCTCCTCCTCCTCCTTCTCCTCCTCCTCCTCTACCTCCTCCTCTTCTTCCTCATCCTCAGAGGGACTCAATCAGGGCCCTTGGCCTAGGCAAGCCAGGGCTGCTGCTCTGGCTGCTGCAGCTTCTATCCAGTGGGTGGGTGCAGGAATCTGTTCCTGTCAGTCCCTGATTCCTGGGACCTTCCATGCCTCCAGCTCCCCCCACTCTCTAGTCCATACCCCTCCTCAAGGATGCCCCCTTTCCCCTTGCCCTCTGTCCCCCAGCTCCCCAACTAACATCTACTGTGTGCTTCCCTGTGCTACTTTACTGCCACCCTGCTTCTGCCCTTCAGCCCTGAGGGCCCAGGGCCAGCCCAGCTGCCATCTCACCATCCAGAGGGGGACCTGCCCTTACCCCCTGCCACCACACCCACACACACAGCCCTGCACACACTCACGGGCTCCCCTGCCTGTAGCCTGCCTCTCAAACAGTCTCCTTCTGCCCCCTAGCCCCCTTACAGCCTGTGCCACGGCCCCCCACAGACACCTGGGCATCAGCAGCGCAGACATGCAAACAGCTCCCCTCACCCCCACTCCATTTGCTCCAAGGTTGTCAAGAGTCTTTTTTTCATGCTGTAGGGGAGGGAGTTGAGACAGTCCAATGTCCTGGGGAGCAAGAACTGCAAACAGTCCATCTACATTGTAACATTTGGGTCTCCTGCCGCCCAATCCCTAGTGTGCTGTGCAGACCTTTGACTGGCAAAAACACCCCATCTGAGCGTGAGATATGGCTGGGCTAGTGGCTCTTTCTGTGGACTAAGAGACAGACAGACAGAGTTTTCAGGTTCAAAACCTATACTTTCCAGAAGATGGTCATTCACTTCGGTTTAAAAAAAAAAAAAAAAAAAAAAAAAGGCTTTTTATTTTTTTCGCCCTGCCTGGGTAACCTGTCTGCTGCCAGTTTCAAAGTGAAAAAAGGGAAAAATCTTTTTTGGAGGGAAAAGGACCAAAATGCAGGCAGGTGGACTCCGTGGAGGGTGGATGAGGAGTTGCTCCTGCCCTGGCACTAGAGCCCCAGCTGCTGTTCCAGGTGCTCTCTGATACCAGAGATCTCCGTGTGTCCTGTCATGACACTGTCTCCAGCACTGACCCTCAGGATAATGAGGATTCAAAACGAGGCAGGTCATATTGCCTTCAAAAGTAAATCCAGGGAGGTTTGGCGGTATGTCAGAGGGTTAAGGGCTTGTGGCGCTCACGAAAAGGGGACAGGTGGAAGGATCTGGGGTCTGGCCCCCAGACCGCCACCTGCCGGGGAGTCGCTTTACAGGGGGTGAAGCAGGTCTTTAGGAGTTCTATCTTTCTCTCCCACCCTGTATTTCCTCTGCTCTCTCCTTTTGTGTCTGTCAGATGCAAGGTCAGTAACAACAACAACAACAACAACAACAACAACAACAACAATAACCACCACAGTGACCAAGCAACAAGGGCAGCGAAAGGGGAACAAATGGAGTGCAGGAGCTGTGGATTATTCGTGGTGCAGGCACTCAGCTGTGGCAATAACCCCTTGAGGCAATCAATCCATAAATGAAGAAGTAATACAGGTAACAGAGACTTATATGTCCCAGTGTGTTTCCACTGAGTTAATGTAAATGCACTTTTAATTACTTCTTCATTTATTTATTACCTTGCCACGAGAATTTCTTTTCATTGCTAAAAAAAAGTGCCCCTTCAAGGGTACCAGGTGGTGCCACACCCAGTTAAGCACTCATGTTACAATGCAGGAGGACTGGGCTTCAACACCCTGGTCCCCACCTGCCAGGGGAAATCTTTACAAGTGGTGCAGAAGTGCTGCAGGTGTTTCTCTCTGTGTCTCAAACTCTCTCTCCCTCCCTTCCCTCTCAATTCCTATCTATTTATTCCAGTGAATAATCAAGAAAATAGAAAGTAATAAAAGAAAAAGGAAAAGGAAATATGCCACGACTTCAAATGGGCTACTCAGGAAAATGCTTTCCTTGTTAAGATCCTCACAGCATTCCATATGCAGAAAGGCAAAGACACCATGTATTTTTTAACACAGATTTTATATTTATTTATTTGTTTATTTATTTAGGTGCTTACTCACTTTTGTTATTGTTGAATTAATGTTTTACATTTGACATTGACTAAGGATCTGACACCAGGGGTCTCCAGTACCCCTAGATGGTACTCTCCCTCTACAAAACCGATCCATTGACCTGTCCATCCATCCATCCACCCATCCATCTATCCATCCATCCATCCATCCATCCATCCATCCATCCATCCATCCATCCATCCATCCAGCAGTCAACCAAGCTAAGTACAAAAGGAGATCTCTCCTTGAATGGTGAAGAGAATCAACGATGCACAGGTAGGTTGCAAAGGGGCCAGTTTGGCTGAATAGGGCAGAGAGGCTGAACCAGGGAATGTGTTGGGGCGTGTGGGTTTGGGTGGAGTGAGCCGGAGACCCTGTGAGCTGGGTCACATTAGGGGCAGGCAGGGGGTGGAAGGGGATGCGAACAGCTGTCACTGGAGAACCATCACAAGTGCTGGAGCTGGTGAGCAGGGCACCTGGAAGAGAGGACAGACAAAGGAGAGAAGCAAAGTGCAGAGGAGAGGAGAGGGGAGAGGATGGTGAGGACAGGAGAGGACAGGAGAGGAAAGGAGTGGAGGGGACCTGAGAAACCTACCTGGACAAAGGCAGCATACAGACATCCAGGAAGGCAGGCAGGCATGCAGGCAGCTCTGGCCTGGGCTCCTTGGATCCCGGGCACACCTCCACCTGTCTTCTCTTGGCTGCCAGCCCTGAGGTCCCTCTTCGGTCAGCACTGTCTTCCCATCCTTCCGTCCCTCTGTGCCAGGGCCCAGGCGTCTGGGCGCTGTTGCCTCACCTAGTGGCAGGGCAGTTGGGCTACCCAGTGCCAGTGTGGCCAGCACAGATTGCCAGGGGCTAGGACATCACAGAGGGCTCCTGTGGTTGCTAGGCTACGGGGACCCTGCCCATCCAGTTGACCAGCAGCCATGACCCCCACGCTGAACTTGACCAGAGGGGTGGTGGCCAGCCACCAGAGCCAGAGCCCCAGGGCAAAGCAGGTGCTGGTCGGCCGGGCCAAGGGGCTATGGGCAGATTGGTGTGTTTCTGGGCATGGGGCTGGCATCTGACAGCCCAGGGCTGGGGACCAAGGTCCGCCAGGCCCAGTCCCACCATGTGCACTGACACACAGTCTTGCTGACTGACTGACAGTTCCCGCCCCAGAGATACCCACACCAGGTCCCTGGGTGCCCTGAGCTGCCCCTGAGGGTTGGTGGGTGCCTGCCTGGACACCTGCCTCCGTAATGGAGGCCTATATTAATCCCGTTGCCTACTGACAGCTGCCCTCCTGTCCCTCCTACTCCTCCTCCTCTTCTTCCTCCTCCTCTTGCTCCTCCTCCTCCTCCTCCTCCTCCTCCTTCTCCTCCTCCTCCTCTACCTCCTCCTCTTCTTCCTCATCCTCAGAGGGACTCAATCAGGGCCCTTGGCCTAGGCAAGCCAGGGCTGCTGCTCTGGCTGCTGCAGCTTCTATCCAGTGGGTGGGTGCAGGAATCTGTTCCTGTCAGTCCCTGATTCCTGGGACCTTCCATGCCTCCAGCTCCCCCCACTCTCTAGTCCATACCCCTCCTCAAGGATGCCCCCTTTCCCCTTGCCCTCTGTCCCCCAGCTCCCCAACTAACATCTACTGTGTGCTTCCCTGTGCTACTTTACTGCCACCCTGCTTCTGCCCTTCAGCCCTGAGGGCCCAGGGCCAGCCCAGCTGCCATCTCACCATCCAGAGGGGGACCTGCCCTTACCCCCTGCCACCACACCCACACACACAGCCCTGCACACACTCACGGGCTCCCCTGCCTGTAGCCTGCCTCTCAAACAGTCTCCTTCTGCCCCCTAGCCCCCTTACAGCCTGTGCCACGGCCCCCCACAGACACCTGGGCATCAGCAGCGCAGACATGCAAACAGCTCCCCTCACCCCCACTCCATTTGCTCCAAGGTTGTCAAGAGTCTTTTTTTCATGCTGTAGGGGAGGGAGTTGAGACAGTCCAATGTCCTGGGGAGCAAGAACTGCAAACAGTCCATCTACATTGTAACATTTGGGTCTCCTGCCGCCCAATCCCTAGTGTGCTGTGCAGACCTTTGACTGGCAAAAACACCCCATCTGAGCGTGAGATATGGCTGGGCTAGTGGCTCTTTCTGTGGACTAAGAGACAGACAGACAGAGTTTTCAGGTTCAAAACCTATACTTTCCAGAAGATGGTCATTCACTTCGGTTTAAAAAAAAAAAAAAAAAAAAAAAAAGGCTTTTTATTTTTTTCGCCCTGCCTGGGTAACCTGTCTGCTGCCAGTTTCAAAGTGAAAAAAGGGAAAAATCTTTTTTGGAGGGAAAAGGACCAAAATGCAGGCAGGTGGACTCCGTGGAGGGTGGATGAGGAGTTGCTCCTGCCCTGGCACTAGAGCCCCAGCTGCTGTTCCAGGTGCTCTCTGATACCAGAGATCTCCGTGTGTCCTGTCATGACACTGTCTCCAGCACTGACCCTCAGGATAATGAGGATTCAAAACGAGGCAGGTCATATTGCCTTCAAAAGTAAATCCAGGGAGGTTTGGCGGTATGTCAGAGGGTTAAGGGCTTGTGGCGCTCACGAAAAGGGGACAGGTGGAAGGATCTGGGGTCTGGCCCCCAGACCGCCACCTGCCGGGGAGTCGCTTTACAGGGGGTGAAGCAGGTCTTTAGGAGTTCTATCTTTCTCTCCCACCCTGTATTTCCTCTGCTCTCTCCTTTTGTGTCTGTCAGATGCAAGGTCAGTAACAACAACAACAACAACAACAACAACAACAACAACAATAACCACCACAGTGACCAAGCAACAAGGGCAGCGAAAGGGGAACAAATGGAGTGCAGGAGCTGTGGATTATTCGTGGTGCAGGCACTCAGCTGTGGCAATAACCCCTTGAGGCAATCAATCCATAAATGAAGAAGTAATACAGGTAACAGAGACTTATATGTCCCAGTGTGTTTCCACTGAGTTAATGTAAATGCACTTTTAATTACTTCTTCATTTATTTATTACCTTGCCACGAGAATTTCTTTTCATTGCTAAAAAAAAGTGCCCCTTCAAGGGTACCAGGTGGTGCCACACCCAGTTAAGCACTCATGTTACAATGCAGGAGGACTGGGCTTCAACACCCTGGTCCCCACCTGCCAGGGGAAATCTTTACAAGTGGTGCAGAAGTGCTGCAGGTGTTTCTCTCTGTGTCTCAAACTCTCTCTCCCTCCCTTCCCTCTCAATTCCTATCTATTTATTCCAGTGAATAATCAAGAAAATAGAAAGTAATAAAAGAAAAAGGAAAAGGAAATATGCCACGACTTCAAATGGGCTACTCAGGAAAATGCTTTCCTTGTTAAGATCCTCACAGCATTCCATATGCAGAAAGGCAAAGACACCATGTATTTTTTAACACAGATTTTATATTTATTTATTTGTTTATTTATTTAGGTGCTTACTCACTTTTGTTATTGTTGAATTAATGTTTTACATTTGACATTGACTAAGGATCTGACACCAGGGGTCTCCAGTACCCCTAGATGGTACTCTCCCTCTACAAAACCGATCCATTGACCTGTCCATCCATCCATCCACCCATCCATCTATCCATCCATCCATCCATCCATCCATCCATCCATCCATCCAGCAGTCAACCAAGCTAAGTACAAAAGGAGATCTCTCCTTGAATGGTGAAGAGAATCAACGATGCACAGGTAGGTTGCAAAGGGGCCAGTTTGGCTGAATAGGGCAGAGAGGCTGAACCAGGGAATGTGTTGGGGCGTGTGGGTTTGGGTGGAGTGAGCCGGAGACCCTGTGAGCTGGGTCACATTAGGGGCAGGCAGGGGGTGGAAGGGGATGCGAACAGCTGTCACTGGAGAACCATCACAAGTGCTGGAGCTGGTGAGCAGGGCACCTGGAAGAGAGGACAGACAAAGGAGAGAAGCAAAGTGCAGAGGAGAGGAGAGGGGAGAGGATGGTGAGGACAGGAGAGGACAGGAGAGGACAGGAGTGGAGGGGACCTGAGAAACCTACCTGGACAAAGGCAGCATACAGACATCCAGGAAGGCAGGCAGGCATGCAGGCAGCTCTGGCCTGGGCTCCCTGGATTCCGGGCACACCTCCACCTGTCTTCTCTTGGCTGCCAGCCCTGAGGTCCCTCTTCGGTCAGCACTGTCTTCCCATCCTTCCGTCCCTCTGTGCCAGGGCCCAGGCGTCTGGGCGCTGTTGCCTCACCTAGTGGCAGGGCAGTTGGGCTACCCAGTGCCAGTGTGGCCAGCACAGATTGCCAGGGGCTAGGACATCACAGAGGGCTCCTGTGGTTGCTAGGCTACGGGGACCCTGCCCATCCAGTTGACCAGCAGCCATGACCCCCACGCTGAACTTGACCTGAGGGGTGGTGGCCAGCCACCAGAGCCAGAGCCCCAGGGCAAAGCAGGTGCTGGTCGGCCGGGCCAAGGGGCTATGGGCAGATTGGTGTGTGTCTGGGCATGGGGCTGGCATCTGACAGCCCAGGGCTGGGGACCAAGGTCTGCCAGGCCCCTGTCCCACCATGTGCACTGACACACAGTCTTGCTGACTGACTGACAGTTCCCGCCCCAGAGATACCCACACCAGGTCCCTGGGTGCCCTGAGCTGCCCCTGAGGGTTGCTGGGTGCCTGCCTGGACACCTGCCTCCGTAATGGAGGCCTCTATTAATCCCGTTGCCTACTGACAGCTGCCCTCCTGTCCCTCCTACTCCTCCTCCTCTTCTTCCTCCTCCTCTTCCTCCTCCTCCTCCTCCTCCTCCTCCTTCTCGTCCTCCTCCTCTACCTCCTCCTCTTCTTCCTCATCCTCAGAGGGACTCAATCAGGGCCCTTGGCCTAGGCAAGCCAGGGCTGCTGCTCTGGCTGCTGCAGCTTCTATCCAGTGGGTGGGTGCAGGAATCTGTTCCTGTCAGTCCCTGATTCCTGGGACCTTCCATGCCTCCAGCTCCCCCCACTCTCTAGTCCATACCCCTCCTCAAGGATGCCCCCTTTCCCCTTGCCCTCTGTCCCCCAGCTCCCCAACTAACATCTACTGTGTGCTTCCCTGTGCTACTTTACTGCCACCCTGCTTCTGCCCTTCAGCCCTGAGGGCCCAGGGCCAGCCCAGCTGCCATCTCACCATCCAGAGGGGGACCTGCCCTTACCCCCTGCCACCACACCGACACACACAGCCCTGCACACACTCACGGGCTCCCCTGCCTGTAGCCTGCCTCTCAAACAGTCTCCTTCTGCCCCCTAGCCCCCTTACAGCCTGTGCCACGGCCCCCCACAGACACCTGTGCATCAGCAGCGCAGACATGCAAACAGCTCCCCTCACCCCCACTCCATTTGCTCCAAGGTTGTCAAGAGTCTTTTTTTCATGCTGTAGGGGAGGGAGTTGAGACAGTCCAATGTCCTGGGGAGCAAGAACTGCAAACAGTCCATCTACATTGTAACATTTGGGTCTCCTGCCGCCCTAACCGTAGTGTACTGTGCAGACCTTTGACTGGCAAAAACACCCCATCTGAGCGTGAGATATGGCTGGGCTAGTGGCTCTTTCTGTGGACTAAGAGACAGACAGACAGAGTTTTCAGGTTCAAAACCTATACTTTCCAGAAGATGGTCATTCACTTCGGTTTAAAAAAAAAAAAAAAAAAAAAGGCTTTTTATTTTTTTCGCCCTGCCTGGGTAACCTGTCTGCTGCCAGTTTCAAAGTGAAAAAAGGGAAAAATCTTTTTTGGAGGGAAAAGGACCAAAATGCAGGCAGGTGGACTCCGTGGAGGGTGGATGAGGAGTTGCTCCTGCCCTGGCACTAGAGCCCCAGCTGCTGTTCCAGGTGCTCTCTGATACCAGAGATCTCCTTGTGTCGTGTCATGACACTGTCTCCAGCACTGACCCTCAGGATAATGAGGATTCAAAACGAGGCAGGTCATATTGCCTTCAAAAGTAAATCCAGGGAGGTTTGGCGGTATGTCAGAGGGTTAAGGGCTTGTGGCGCTCACGAAAAGGGGACAGGTGGAAGGATCTGGGGTCTGGCCCCCAGACCGCCACCTGCCGGGGAGTCGCTTTACAGGGGGTGAAGCAGGTCTTTAGGAGTTCTATCTTTCTCTCCCACCCTGTATTTCCTCTGCTCTCTCCTTTTGTGTCTGTCAGATGCAAGGTCAGTAACAACAACAACAACAACAACAACAACAACAACAACAACAACAATAACCACCACAGTGACCAAGCAACAAGGGCAGCGAAAGGGGAACAAATGGAGTGCAGGAGCTGTGGATTATTCGTGGTGCAGGCACTCAGCTGTGGCAATAACCCCTTGAGGCAATCAATCCATAAATGAAGAAGTAATACAGGTAACAGAGACTTATATGTCCCAGTGTGTTTCCACTGAGTTAATGTAAATGCACTTTTAATTACTTCTTCATTTATTTATTACCTTGCCACGAGAATTTCTTTTCATTGCTAAAAAAAAGTGCCCCTTCAAGGGTACCAGGTGGTGCCACACCCAGTTAAGCACTCATGTTACAATGCAGGAGGACTGGGCTTCAACACCCTGGTCCCCACCTGCCAGGGGAAATCTTTACAAGTGGTGCAGAAGTGCTGCAGGTGTTTCTCTCTGTGTCTCAAACTCTCTCTCCCTCCCTTCCCTCTCAATTCCTATCTATTTATTCCAGTGAATAATCAAGAAAATAGAAAGTAATAAAAGAAAAACGAAAAGGAAATATGCCACGACTTCAAATGGGCTACTCAGGAAAATGCTTTCCTTGTTAAGATCCTCACAGCATTCCATATGCAGAAAGGCAAAGACACCATGTATTTTTTAACACAGATTTTATATTTATTTATTTGTTTATTTATTTAGGTGCTTACTCACTTTTGTTATTGTTGAATTAATGTTTTACATTTGACATTGACTAAGGATCTGACACCAGGGGTCTCCAGTACCCCTAGATGGTACTCTCCCTCTACAAAACCGATCCATTGACCTGTCCATCCATCCATCCACCCATCCATCTATCCATCCATCCATCCATCCATCCATCCATCCAGCAGTCAACCAAGCTAAGTACAAAAGGAGATCTCTCCTTGAATGGTGAAGAGAATCAACGATGCACAGGTAGGTTGCAAAGGGGCCAGTTTGGCTGAATAGGGCAGAGAGGCTGAACCAGGGAATGTGTTGGGGCGTGTGGGTTTGGGTGGAGTGAGCCGGAGACCCTGTGAGCTGGGTCACATTAGGGGCAGGCAGGGGGTGGAAGGGGATGCGAACAGCTGTCACTGGAGAACCATCACAAGTGCTGGAGCTGGTGAGCAGGGCACCTGGAAGAGAGGACAGACAAAGGAGAGAAGCAAAGTGCAGAGGAGAGGAGAGGGGAGAGGATGGTGAGGACAGGAGAGGACAGGAGAGGACAGGAGTGGAGGGGACCTGAGAAACCTACCTGGACAAAGGCAGCATACAGACATCCAGGAAGGCAGGCAGGCATGCAGGCAGCTCTGGCCTGGGCTCCCTGGATCCCGGGCACACCTCCACCTGTCTTCTCTTGGCTGCCAGCCCTGAGGTCCCTCTTCGGTCAGCACTGTCTTCCCATCCTTCTGTCCCTCTGTGCCAGGGCCCAGGCGTCTGGGCGCTGTTGCCTCACCTAGTGGCAGGGCAGTTGGGCTACCCAGTGCCAGTGTGGCCAGCACAGATTGCCAGGGGCTAGGACATCACAGAGGGCTCCTGTGGTTGCTAGGCTACGGGGACCCTGCCCATCCAGTTGACCAGCAGCCATGACCCCCACGCTGAACTTGACCTGAGGGGTGGTGGCCAGCCACCAGAGCCAGAGCCCCAGGGCAAAGCAGGTGCTGGTCGGCCGGGCCAAGGGGCTATGGGCAGATTGGTGTGTGTCTGGGCATGGGGCTGGCATCTGACAGCCCAGGGCTGGGGACCAAGGTCCGCCAGGCCCCTGTCCCACCATGTGCACTGACACACAGTCTTGCTGACTGACTGACAGTTCCCGCCCCAGAGATACCCACACCAGGTCCCTGGGTGCCCTGAGCTGCCCCTGAGGGTTGGTGGGTGCCTGCCTGGACACCTGCCTCCGTAATGGAGGCCTCTATTAATCCCATTGCCGACTGACAGCTGCCCTCCTGTCCCTCCTACTCCTCCTCCTCTTCTTCCTCCTCCTCTTCCTCCTCCTCCTCCTCCTCCTCCTCCTCCTCCTCCTCCTTCTCCTCCTCCTCCTCTACCTCCTCCTCTTCTTCCTCATCCTCAGAGGGACTCAATCAGGGCCCTTGGCCTAGGCAAGCCAGGGCTGCTGCTCTGGCTGCTGCAGCTTCTATCCAGTGGGTGGGTGCAGGAATCTGTTCCTGTCAGTCCCTGATTCCTGGGACCTTCCATGCCTCCAGCTCCCCCCACTCTCTAGTCCATACCCCTCCTCAAGGATGCCCCCTTTCCCCTTGCCCTCTGTCCCCCAGCTCCCCAACTAACATCTACTGTGTGCTTCCCTGTGCTACTTTACTGCCACCCTGCTTCTGCCCTTCAGCCCTGAGGGCCCAGGGCCAGCCCAGCTGCCATCTCACCATCCAGAGGGGGACCTGCCCTTACCCCCTGCCACCACACCCACACACACAGCCCTGCACACACTCACGGGCTCCCCTGCCTGTAGCCTGCCTCTCAAACAGTCTCCTTCTGCCCCCTAGCCCCCTTACAGCCTGTGCCACGGCCCCCCACAGACACCTGGGCATCAGCAGCGCAGACATGCAAACAGCTCCCCTCACCCCCACTCCATTTGCTCCAAGGTTGTCAAGAGTCTTTTTTTCATGCTGTAGGGGAGGGAGTTGAGACAGTCCAATGTCCTGGGGAGCAAGAACTGCAAACAGTCCATCTACATTGTAACATTTGGGTCTCCTGCCGCCCAATCCCTAGTGTGCTGTGTAGACATTTGACTGGCAAAAACACCCCATCTGAGCGTGAGATATGGCTGGGCTAGTGGCTCTTTCTGTGGACTAAGAGACAGACAGACAGAGTTTTCAGGTTCAAAACCTATACTTTCCAGAAGATGGTCATTCACTTCGGTTTAAAAAAAAAAAAAAAAAAAAGGCTTTTTATTTTTTTCGCCCTGCCTGGGTAACCTGTCTGCTGCCAGTTTCAAACTGAAAAAAGGGAAAAATCTTTTTTGGAGGGAAAAGGACCAAAATGCAGGCAGGTGGACTCCGTGGAGGGTGGATGAGGAGTTGCTCCTGCCCTGGCACTAGAGCCCCAGCTGCTGTTCCAGGTGCTCTCTGATACCAGAGATCTCCGTGTGTCGTGTCATGACACTGTCTCCAGCACTGACCCTCAGGATAATGAGGATTCAAAACGAGGCAGGTCATATTGCCTTCAAAAGTAAATCCAGGGAGGTTTGGCGGTATGTCAGAGGGTTAAGGGCTTGTGGCGCTCACGAAAAGGGGACAGGTGGAAGGATCTGGGGTCTGGCCTCCTCCTCCTCCTCCTCCTCCTTCTCCTCCTCCTCCTCTACCTCCTCCTCTTCTTCCTCATCCTCAGAGGGACTCAATCAGGGCCCTTGGCCTAGGCAAGCCAGGGCTGCTGCTCTGGCTGCTGCAGCTTCTATCCAGTGGGTGGGTGCAGGAATCTGTTCCTGTCAGTCCCTGATTCCTGGGACCTTCCATGCCTCCAGCTCCCCCCACTCTCTAGTCCATACCCCTCCTCAAGGATGCCCCCTTTCCCTTTGCCCTCTGTCCCCCAGCTCCCCAACTAACATCTACTGTGTGCTTCCCTGTGCTACTTTACTGCCACCCTGCTTCTGCCCTTCAGCCCTGAGGGCCCAGGGCCAGCCCAGCTGCCATCTCACCATCCAGAGGGGGACCTGCCCTTACCCCCTGCCACCACACCCACACACACAGCCCTGCACACACTCACGGGCTCCCCTGCCTGTAGCCTGCCTCTCAAACAGTCTCCTTCTGCCCCCTAGCCCCCTTACAGCCTGTGCCACGGCCCCCCACAGACACCTGGGCATCAGCAGCGCAGACATGCAAACAGCTCCCCTCACCCCCACTCCATTTGCTCCAAGGTTGTCAAGAGTCTTTTTTTCATGCTGTAGGGGAGGGAGTTGAGACAGTCCAATGTCCTGGGGAGCAAGAACTGCAAACAGTCCATCTACATTGTAACATTTGGGTCTCCTGCCGCCCAATCCCTAGTGTGCTGTGCAGACCTTTGACTGGCAAAAACACCCCATCTGAGCGTGAGATATGGCTGGGCTAGTGGCTCTTTCTGTGGACTAAGAGACAGACAGACAGAGTTTTCAGGTTCAAAACCTATACTTTCCAGAAGATGGTCATTCACTTCGGTTTAAAAAAAAAAAAAAAAAAAAAAAAGGCTTTTTATTTTTTTCGCCCTGCCTGGGTAACCTGTCTGCTGCCAGTTTCAAAGTGAAAAAAGGGAAAAATCTTTTTTGGAGGGAAAAGGACCAAAATGCAGGCAGGTGGACTCCGTGGAGGGTGGATGAGGAGTTGCTCCTGCCCTGGCACTAGAGCCCCAGCTGCTGTTCCAGGTGCTCTCTGATACCAGAGATCTCCGTGTGTCGTGTCATGACACTGTCTCCAGCACTGACCATCAGGATAATGAGGATTCAAAACGAGGCAGGTCATATTGCCTTCAAAAGTAAATCCAGGGAGGTTTGGCGGTATGTCAGAGGGTTAAGG
Organism: Erinaceus europaeus; assembly: GCF_950295315.1. Lineage (NCBI taxonomy): Eukaryota > Metazoa > Chordata > Mammalia > Eulipotyphla > Erinaceidae > Erinaceus > Erinaceus europaeus. The sequence continues at coordinate 412,483 of NW_026647137.1, read as the reverse complement.
GCTTGTGGCGCTCACGAAAAGGGGACAGGTGGAAGGATCTGGGGTCTGGCCCCCAGACCGCCACCTGCCGGGGAGTCGCTTTACAGGGGGTGAAGCAGGTCTTTAGGAGTTCTATCTTTCTCTCCCACCCTGTATTTCCTCTGCTCTCTCCTTTTGTGTCTGTCAGATGCAAGGTCAGTAACAACAACAACAACAACAACAACAATAACCACCACAGTGACCAAGCAACAAGGGCAGCGAAAGGGGAACAAATGGAGTGCAGGAGCTGTGGATTATTCGTGGTGCAGGCACTCAGCTGTGGCAATAACCCCTTGAGGCAATCAATCCATAAATGAAGAAGTAATACAGGTAACAGAGACTTATATGTCCCAGTGTGTTTCCACTGAGTTAATGTAAATGCACTTTTAATTACTTCTTCATTTATTTATTACCTTGCCACGAGAATTTCTTTTCATTGCTAAAAAAAAGTGCCCCTTCAAGGGTACCAGGTGGTGCCACACCCAGTTAAGCACTCATGTTACAATGCAGGAGGACTGGGCTTCAACACCCTGGTCCCCACCTGCCAGGGGAAATCTTTACAAGTGGTGCAGAAGTGCTGCAGGTGTTTCTCTCTGTGTCTCAAACTCTCTCTCCCTCCCTTCCCTCTCAATTCCTATCTATTTATTCCAGTGAATAATCAAGAAAATAGAAAGTAATAAAAGAAAAAGGAAAAGGAAATATGCCACGACTTCAAATGGGCTACTCAGGAAAATGCTTTCCTTGTTAAGATCCTCACAGCATTCCATATGCAGAAAGGCAAAGACACCATGTATTTTTTAACACAGATTTTATATTTATTTATTTGTTTATTTATTTAGGTGCTTACTCACTTTTGTTATTGTTGAATTAATGTTTTACATTTGACATTGACTAAGGATCTGACACCAGGGGTCTCCAGTACCCCTAGATGGTACTCTCCCTCTACAAAACCGATCCATTGACCTGTCCATCCATCCATCCACCCATCCATCTATCCATCCATCCATCCATCCATCCATCCATCCATCCATCCAGCAGTCAACCAAGCTAAGTACAAAAGGAGATCTCTCCTTGAATGGTGAAGAGAATCAACGATGCACAGGTAGGTTGCAAAGGGGCCAGTTTGGCTGAATAGGGCAGAGAGGCTGAACCAGGGAATGTGTTGGGGCGTGTGGGTTTGGGTGGAGTGAGCCGGAGACCCTGTGAGCTGGGTCACATTAGGGGCAGGCAGGGGGTGGAAGGGGATGCGAACAGCTGTCACTGGAGAACCATCACAAGTGCTGGAGCTGGTGAGCAGGGCACCTGGAAGAGAGGACAGACAAAGGAGAGAAGCAAAGTGCAGAGGAGAGGAGAGGGGAGAGGATGGTGAGGACAGGAGAGGACAGGAGAGGACAGGAGTGGAGGGGACCTGAGAAACCTACCTGGACAAAGGCAGCATACAGACATCCAGGAAGGCAGGCAGGCATGCAGGCAGCTCTGGCCTGGGCTCCCTGGATCCCGGGCACACCTCCACCTGTCTTCTCTTGGCTGCCAGCCCTGAGGTCCCTCTTCGGTCAGCACTGTCTTCCCATCCTTCCGTCCCTCTGTGCCAGGGCCCAGGCGTCTGGGCGCTGTTGCCTCACCTAGTGGCAGGGCAGTTGGGCTACCCAGTGCCAGTGTGGCCAGCACAGATTGCCAGGGGCTAGGACATCACAGAGGGCTCCTGTGGTTGCTAGGCTACGGGGACCCTGCCCATCCAGTTGACCAGCAGCCATGACCCCCATGCTGAACTTGACCTGAGGGGTGGTGGCCAGCCACCAGAGCCAGAGCCCCAGGGCAAAGCAGGTGCTGGTCGGCCGGGCCAAGGGGCTATGGGCAGATTGGTGTGTGTCTGGGCATGGGGCTGGCATCTGACAGCCCAGGGCTGGGGACCAAGGTCTGCCAGGCCCCTGTCCCACCATGTGCACTGACACACAGTCTTGCTGACTGACTGACAGTTCCCGCCCCAGAGATACCCACACCAGGTCCCTGGGTGCCCTGAGCTGCCCCTGAGGGTTGCTGGGTGCCTGCCTGGACACCTGCCTCCGTAATGGAGGCCTCTATTAATCCCGTTGCCTACTGACAGCTGCCCTCCTGTCCCTCCTACTCCTCCTCCTCTTCTTCCTCCTCCTCTTCCTCCTCCTCCTCCTCCTCCTCCTCCTCCTCCTTCTCCTCCTCCTCCTCTACCTCCTCCTCTTCTTCCTCATCCTCAGAGGGACTCAATCAGGGCCCTTGGCCTAGGCAAGCCAGGGCTGCTGCTCTGGCTGCTGCAGCTTCTATCCAGTGGGTGGGTGCAGGAATCTGTTCCTGTCAGTCCCTGATTCCTGGGACCTTCCATGCCTCCAGCTCCCCCCACTCTCTAGTCCATACCCCTCCTCAAGGATGCCCCCTTTCCCCTTGCCCTCTGTCCCCCAGCTCCCCAACTAACATCTACTGTGTGCTTCCCTGTGCTACTTTACTGCCACCCTGCTTCTGCCCTTCAGCCCTGAGGGCCCAGGGCCAGCCCAGCTGCCATCTCACCATCCAGAGGGGGACCTGCCCTTACCCCCTGCCACCACACCCACACACACAGCCCTGCACACACTCACGGGCTCCCCTGCCTGTAGCCTGCCTCTCAAACAGTCTCCTTCTGCCCCCTAGCCCCATTACAGCCTGTGCCACGGCCCCCCACAGACACCTGGGCATCAGCAGCGCAGACATGCAAACAGCTCCCCTCACCCCCACTCCATTTGCTCCAAGGTTGTCAAGAGTCTTTTTTTCATGCTGTAGGGGAGGGAGTTGAGACAGTCCAATGTCCTGGGGAGCAAGAACTGCAAACAGTCCATCTACATTGTAACATTTGGGTCTCCTGCCGCCCTAACCCTAGTGAACTGTGCAGACCTTTGACTGGCAAAAACACCCCATCTGAGCGTGAGATATGGCTGGGCTAGTGGCTCTTTCTGTGGACTAAGAGACAGACAGACAGAGTTTTCAGGTTCAAAACCTATACTTTCCAGAAGATGGTCATTCACTTCGGTTTAAAAAAAAAAAAAAAAAAAAGGCTTTTTATTTTTTTCGCCCTGCCTGGGTAACCTGTCTGCTGCCAGTTTCAAAGTGAAAAAAGGGAAAAATCTTTTTTGGAGGGAAAAGGACCAAAATGCAGGCAGGTGGACTCCGTGGAGGGTGGATGAGGAGTTGCTCCTGCCCTGGCACTAGAGCCCCAGCTGCTGTTCCAGGTGCTCTCTGATACCAGAGATCTCCTTGTGTCGTGTCATGACACTGTCTCCAGCACTGACCCTCAGGATAATGAGGATTCAAAACGAGGCAGGTCATATTGCCTTCAAAAGTAAATCCAGGGAGGTTTGGCGGTATGTCAGAGGGTTAAGGGCTTGTGGCGCTCACGAAAAGGGGACAGGTGGAAGGATCTGGGGTCTGGCCCCCAGACCGCCACCTGCCGGGGAGTCGCTTTACAGGGGGTGAAGCAGGTCTTTAGGAGTTCTATCTTTCTCTCCCACCCTGTATTTCCTCTGCTCTCTCCTTTTGTGTCTGTCAGATGCAAGGTCAGTAACAACAACAACAACAACAACAACAACAACAACAATAACCACCACAGTGACCAAGCAACAAGGGCAGCGAAAGGGGAACAAATGGAGTGCAGGAGCTGTGGATTATTCGTGGTGCAGGCACTCAGCTGTGGCAATAACCCCTTGAGGCAATCAATCCATAAATGAAGAAGTAATACAGGTAACAGAGACTTATATGTCCCAGTGTGTTTCCACTGAGTTAATGTAAATGCACTTTTAATTACTTCTTCATTTATTTATTACCTTGCCACGAGAATTTCTTTTCATTGCTAAAAAAAAGTGCCCCTTCAAGGGTACCAGGTGGTGCCACACCCAGTTAAGCACTCATGTTACAATGCAGGAGGACTGGGCTTCAACACCCTGGTCCCCACCTGCCAGGGGAAATCTTTACAAGTGGTGCAGAAGTGCTGCAGGTGTTTCTCTCTGTGTCTCAAACTCTCTCTCCCTCCCTTCCCTCTCAATTCCTATCTATTTATTCCAGTGAATAATCAAGAAAATAGAAAGTAATAAAAGAAAAAGGAAAAGGAAATATGCCCCGACTTCAAATGGGCTACTCAGGAAAATGCTTTCCTTGTTAAGATCCTCACAGCATTCCATATGCAGAAAGGCAAAGACACCATGTATTTTTTAACACAGATTTTATATTTATTTATTTGTTTATTTATTTAGGTGCTTACTCACTTTTGTTATTGTTGAATTAATGTTTTACATTTGACATTGACTAAGGATCTGACACCAGGGGTCTCCAGTACCCCTAGATGGTACTCTCCCTCTACAAAACCGATCCATTGACCTGTCCATCCATCCATCCACCCATCCATCTATCCATCCATCCATCCATCCATCCATCCATCCATCCAGCAGTCAACCAAGCTAAGTACAAAAGGAGATCTCTCCTTGAATGGTGAAGAGAATCAACGATGCACAGGTAGGTTGCAAAGGGGCCAGTTTGGCTGAATAGGGCAGAGAGGCTGAACCAGGGAATGTGTTGGGGCGTGTGGGTTTGGGTGGAGAGAGCCGGAGACCCTGTGAGCTGGGTCACATTAGGGGCAGGCAGGGGGTGGAAGGGGATGCGAACAGCTGTCACTGGAGAACCATCACAAGTGCTGGAGCTGGTGAGCAGGGCACCTGGAAGAGAGGACAGACAAAGGAGAGAAGCAAAGTGCAGAGGAGAGGAGAGGGGAGAGGATGGTGAGGACAGGAGAGGACAGGAGAGGACAGGAGTGGAGGGGACCTGAGAAACCTACCTGGACAAAGGCAGCATACAGACATCCAGGAAGGCAGGCAGGCATGCAGGCAGCTCTGGCCTGGGCTCCCTGGATCCCGGGCACACCTCCACCTGTCTTCTCTTGGCTGCCAGCCCTGAGGTCCCTCTTCGGTCAGCACTGTCTTCCCATCCTTCCGTCCCTCTGTGCCAGGGCCCAGGCGTCTGGGCGCTGTTGCCTCACCTAGTGGCAGGGCAGTTGGGCTACCCAGTGCCAGTGTGGCCAGCACAGATTGCCAGGGGCTAGGACATCACAGAGGGCTCCTGTGGTTGCTAGGCTACGGGGACCCTGCCCATCCAGTTGACCAGCAGCCATGACCCCCACGCTGAACTTGACCTGAGGGGTGGTGGCCAGCCACCAGAGCCAGAGCCCCAGGGCAAAGCAGGTGCTGGTCGGCCGGGCCAAGGGGCTATGGGCAGATTGGTGTGTGTCTGGGCATGGGGCTGGCATCTGACAGCCCAGGGCTGGGGACCAAGGTCCGCCAGGCCCCTGTCCCACCATGTGCACTGACACACAGTCTTGCTGACTGACTGACAGTTCCCGCCCCAGAGATACCCACACCAGGTCCCTGGGTGCCCTGAGCTGCCCCTGAGGGTTGGTGGGTGCCTGCCTGGACACCTGCCTCCGTAATGGAGGCCTCTATTAATCCCGTTGCCTACTGACAGCTGCCCTCCTGCCCCTCCTACTCCTCCTCCTCTTCTTCCTCCTCCTCTTCCTCCTCCTCCTCCTCCTCCTCCTCCTCCTTCTCCTCCTCCTCCTCTACCTCCTCCTCTTCTTCCTCATCCTCAGAGGGACTCAATCAGGGCCCTTGGCCTAGGCAAGCCAGGGCTGCTGCTCTGGCTGCTGCAGCTTCTATCCAGTGGGTGGGTGCAGGAATCTGTTCCTGTCAGTCCCTGATTCCTGGGACCTTCCATGCCTCCAGCTCCCCCCACTCTCTAGTCCATACCCCTCCTCAAGGATGCCCCCTTTCCCCTTGCCCTCTGTCCCCCAGCTCCCCAACTAACATCTACTGTGTGCTTCCCTGTGCTACTTTACTGCCACCCTGCTTCTGCCCTTCAGCCCTGAGGGCCCAGGGCCAGCCCAGCTGCCATCTCACCATCCAGAGGGGGACCTGCCCTTACCCCCTGCCACCACACCCACACACACAGCCCTGCACACACTCACGGGCTCCCCTGCCTGTAGCCTGCCTCTCAAACAGTCTCCTTCTGCCCCCTAGCCCCCTTACAGCCTGTGCCACGGCCCCCCACAGACACCTGGGCATCAGCAGCGCAGACATGCAAACAGCTCCCCTCACCCCCACTCCATTTGCTCCAAGGTTGTCAAGAGTCTTTTTTTCATGCTGTAGGGGAGGGAGTTGAGACAGTCCAATGTCCTGGGGAGCAAGAACTGCAAACAGTCCATCTACATTGTAACATTTGGGTCTCCTGCCGCCCTAACCGTAGTGTACTGTGCAGACCTTTGACTGGCAAAAACACCCCATCTGAGCGTGAGATATGGCTGGGCTAGTGGCTCTTTCTGTGGACTAAGAGACAGACAGACAGAGTTTTCAGGTTCAAAACCTATACTTTCCAGAAGATGGTCATTCACTTCGGTTTAAAAAAAAAAAAAAAAAAAAAGGCTTTTTATTTTTTTCGCCCTGCCTGGGTAACCTGTCTGCTGCCAGTTTCAAAGTGAAAAAAGGGAAAAATCTTTTTTGGAGGGAAAAGGACCAAAATGCAGGCAGGTGGACTCCGTGGAGGGTGGATGAGGAGTTGCTCCTGCCCTGGCACTAGAGCCCCAGCTGCTGTTCCAGGTGCTCTCTGATACCAGAGATCTCCTTGTGTCGTGTCATGACACTGTCTCCAGCACTGACCCTCAGGATAATGAGGATTCAAAACGAGGCAGGTCATATTGCCTTCAAAAGTAAATCCAGGGAGGTTTGGCGGTATGTCAGAGGGTTAAGGGCTTGTGGCGCTCACGAAAAGGGGACAGGTGGAAGGATCTGGGGTCTGGCCCCCAGACCGCCACCTGCCGGGGAGTCGCTTTACAGGGGGTGAAGCAGGTCTTTAGGAGTTCTATCTTTCTCTCCCACCCTGTATTTCCTCTGCTCTCTCCTTTTGTGTCTGTCAGATGCAAGGTCAGTAACAACAACAACAACAACAACAACAACAACAACAACAATAACCACCACAGTGACCAAGCAACAAGGGCAGCGAAAGGGGAACAAATGGAGTGCAGGAGCTGTGGATTATTCGTGGTGCAGGCACTCAGCTGTGGCAATAACCCCTTGAGGCAATCAATCCATAAATGAAGAAGTAATACAGGTAACAGAGACTTATATGTCCCAGTGTGTTTCCACTGAGTTAATGTAAATGCACTTTTAATTACTTCTTCATTTATTTATTACCTTGCCACGAGAATTTCTTTTCATTGCTAAAAAAAAGTGCCCCTTCAAGGGTACCAGGTGGTGCCACACCCAGTTAAGCACTCATGTTACAATGCAGGAGGACTGGGCTTCAACACCCTGGTCCCCACCTGCCAGGGGAAATCTTTACAAGTGGTGCAGAAGTGCTGCAGGTGTTTCTCTCTGTGTCTCAAACTCTCTCTCCCTCCCTTCCCTCTCAATTCCTATCTATTTATTCCAGTGAATAATCAAGAAAATAGAAAGTAATAAAAGAAAAAGGAAAAGGAAATATGCCCCGACTTCAAATGGGCTACTCAGGAAAATGCTTTCCTTGTTAAGATCCTCACAGCATTCCATATGCAGAAAGGCAAAGACACCATGTATTTTTTAACACAGATTTTATATTTATTTATTTGTTTATTTATTTAGGTGCTTACTCACTTTTGTTATTGTTGAATTAATGTTTTACATTTGACATTGACTAAGGATCTGACACCAGGGGTCTCCAGTACCCCTAGATGGTACTCTCCCTCTACAAAACCGATCCATTGACCTGTCCATCCATCCATCCACCCATCCATCTATCCATCCATCCATCCATCCATCCATCCATCCATCCATCCATCCATCCAGCAGTCAACCAAGCTTAATACAAAAGGAGATCTCTCCTTGAATGGAGAAGAGAATCAACGATGCACAGGTAGGTTGCAAAGGGGCCAGTTTGGCTGAATAGGGCAGAGAGGCTGAACCAGGGAATGTGTTGGGGCGTGTGGGTTTGGGTGGAGTGAGCCGGAGACCCTGTGAGCTGGGTCACATTAGGGGCAGGCAGGGGGTGGAAGGGGATGCGAACAGCTGTCACTGGAGAACCATCACAAGTGCTGGAGCTGGTGAGCAGGGCACCTGGAAGAGAGGACAGACAAAGGAGAGAAGCAAAGTGCAGAGGAGAGGAGAGGGGAGAGGATGGTGAGGACAGGAGAGGACAGGAGAGGACAGGAGTGGAGGGGACCTGAGAAACCTACCTGGACAAAGGCAGCATACAGACATCCAGGAAGGCAGGCAGGCATGCAGGCAGCTCTGGCCTGGGCTCCCTGGATCCCGGGCACACCTCCACCTGTCTTCTCTTGGCTGCCAGCCCTGAGGTCCCTCTTCGGTCAGCACTGTCTTCCCATCCTTCCGTCCCTCTGTGCCAGGGCCCAGGCGTCTGGGCGCTGTTGCCTCACCTAGTGGCAGGGCAGTTGGGCTACCCAGTGCCAGTGTGGCCAGCACAGATTGCCAGGGGCTAGGACATCACAGAGGGCTCCTGTGGTTGCTAGGCTACGGGGACCCTGCCCATCCAGTTGACCAGCAGCCATGACCCCCACGCTGAACTTGACCTGAGGGGTGGTGGCCAGCCACCAGAGCCAGAGCCCCAGGGCAAAGCAGGTGCTGGTCGGCCGGGCCAAGGGGCTATGGGCAGATTGGTGTGTGTCTGGGCATGGGGCTGGCATCTGACAGCCCAGGGCTGGGGACCAAGGTCCGCCAGGCCCCTGTCCCACCATGTGCACTGACACACAGTCTTGCTGACTGACTGACAGTTCCCGCCCCAGAGATACCCACACCAGGTCCCTGGGTGCCCTGAGCTGCCCCTGAGGGTTGCTGGGTGCCTGCCTGGACACCTGCCTCCGTAATGGAGGCCTCTATTAATCCCGTTGCCTACTGACAGCTGCCCTCCTGCCCCTCCTATTCCTCCTCCTCTTCTTCCTCCTCCTCTTCCTCCTCCTCCTCCTCCTCCTCCTCCTCCTTCTCCTCCTCCTCCTCTACCTCCTCCTCTTCTTCCTCATCCTCAGAGGGACTCAATCAGGGCCCTTGGCCTAGGCAAGCCAGGGCTGCTGCTCTGGCTGCTGCAGCTTCTATCCAGTGGGTGGGTGCAGGAATCTGTTCCTGTCAGTCCCTGATTCCTGGGACCTTCCATGCCTCCAGCTCCCCCCACTCTCTAGTCCATACCCCTCCTCAAGGATGCCCCCTTTCCCCTTGCCCTCTGTCCCCCAGCTCCCCAACTAACATCTACTGTGTGCTTCCCTGTGCTACTTTACTGCCACCCTGCTTCTGCCCTTCAGCCCTGAGGGCCCAGGGCCAGCCCAGCTGCCATCTCACCATCCAGAGGGGGACCTGCCCTTACCCCCTGCCACCACACCCACACACACAGCCCTGCACACACTCACGGGCTCCCCTGCCTGTAGCCTGCCTCTCAAACAGTCTCCTTCTGCCCCCTAGCCCCCTTACAGCCTGTGCCACGGCCCCCCACAGACACCTGGGCATCAGCAGCGCAGACATGCAAACAGCTCCCCTCACCCCCACTCCATTTGCTCCAAGGTTGTCAAGAGTCTTTTTTTCATGCTGTAGGGGAGGGAGTTGAGACAGTCCAATGTCCTGGGGAGCAAGAACTGCAAACAGTCCATCTACATTGTAACATTTGGGTCTCCTGCCGCCCAATCCCTAGTGTGCTGTGCAGACCTTTGACTGGCAAAAACACCCCATCTGAGCGTGAGATATGGCTGGGCTAGTGGCTCTTTCTGTGGACTAAGAGACAGACAGACAGAGTTTTCAGGTTCAAAACCTATACTTTCCAGAAGATGGTCATTCACTTCGGTTTAAAAAAAAAAAAAAAAAAAAAAAAGGCTTTTTATTTTTTTCGCCCTGCCTGGGTAACCTGTCTGCTGCCAGTTTCAAAGTGAAAAAAGGGAAAAATCTTTTTTGGAGGGAAAAGGACCAAAATGCAGGCAGGTGGACTCCGTGGAGGGTGGATGAGGAGTTGCTCCTGCCCTGGCACTAGAGCCCCAGCTGCTGTTCCAGGTGCTCTCTGATACCAGAGATCTCCGTGTGTCGTGTCATGACACTGTCTCCAGCACTGACCCTCAGGATAATGAGGATTCAAAACGAGGCAGGTCATATTGCCTTCAAAAGTAAATCCAGGGAGGTTTGGCGGTATGTCAGAGGGTTAAGGGCTTGTGGCGCTCACGAAAAGGGGACAGGTGGAAGGATCTGGGGTCTGGCCCCCAGACCGCCACCTGCCGGGGAGTCGCTTTACAGGGGGTGAAGCAGGTCTTTAGGAGTTCTATCTTTCTCTCCCACCCTGTATTTCCTCTGCTCTCTCCTTTTGTGTCTGTCAGATGCAAGGTCAGTAACAACAACAACAACAACAACAACAACAACAACAACAACAATAACCACCACAGTGACCAAGCAACAAGGGCAGCGAAAGGGGAACAAATGGAGTGCAGGAGCTGTGGATTATTCGTGGTGCAGGCACTCAGCTGTGGCAATAACCCCTTGAGGCAATCAATCCATAAATGAAGAAGTAATACAGGTAACAGAGACTTATATGTCCCAGTGTGTTTCCACTGAGTTAATGTAAATGCACTTTTAATTACTTCTTCATTTATGTATTACCTTGCCACGAGAATTTCTTTTCATTGCTAAAAAAAAGTGCCCCTTCAAGGGTACCAGGTGGTGCCACACCCAGTTAAGCACTCATGTTACAATGCAGGAGGACTGGGCTTCAACACCCTGGTCCCCACCTGCCAGGGGAAATCTTTACAAGTGGTGCAGAAGTGCTGCAGGTGTTTCTCTCTGTGTCTCAAACTCTCTCTCCCTCCCTTCCCTCTCAATTCCTATCTATTTATTCCAGTGAATAATCAAGAAAATAGAAAGTAATAAAAGAAAAAGGAAAAGGAAATATGCCACGACTTCAAATGGGCTACTCAGGAAAATGCTTTCCTTGTTAAGATCCTCACAGCATTCCATATGCAGAAAGGCAAAGACACCATGTATTTTTTAACACAGATTTTATATTTATTTATTTGTTTATTTATTTAGGTGCTTACTCACTTTTGTTATTGTTGAATTAATGTTTTACATTTGACATTGACTAAGGATCTGACACCAGGGGTCTCCAGTAACCCTAGATGGTACTCTCCCTCTACAAAACCGATCCATTGACCTGTCCATCCATCCATCCACCCATCCATCTATCCATCCATCCATCCATCCATCCATCCATCCATCCATCCATCCATCCATCCATCCAGCAGTCAACCAAGCTAAGTACAAAAGGAGATCTCTCCTTGAATGGTGAAGAGAATCAACGATGCACAGGTAGGTTGCAAAGGGGCCAGTTTGGCTGAATAGGGCAGAGAGGCTGAACCAGGGAATGTGTTGGGGCGTGTGGGTTTGGGTGGAGTGAGCCGGAGACCCTGTGAGCTGGGTCACATTAGGGGCAGGCAGGGGGTGGAAGGGGATGCGAACAGCTGTCACTGGAGAACCATCACAAGTGCTGGAGCTGGTGAGCAGGGCACCTGGAAGAGAGGACAGACAAAGGAGAGAAGCAAAGTGCAGAGGAGAGGAGAGGGGAGAGGATGGTGAGGACAGGAGAGGACAGGAGAGGACAGGAGTGGAGGGGACCTGAGAAACCTACCTGGACAAAGGCAGCATACAGACATCCAGGAAGGCAGGCAGGCATGCAGGCAGCTCTGGCCTGGGCTCCCTGGATCCCGGGCACACCTCCACCTGTCTTCTCTTGGCTGCCAGCCCTGAGGTCCCTCTTCGGTCAGCACTGTCTTCCCATCCTTCCGTCCCTCTGTGCCAGGGCCCAGGCGTCTGGGCGCTGTTGCCTCACCTAGTGGCAGGGCAGTTGGGCTACCCAGTGCCAGTGTGGCCAGCACAGATTGCCAGGGGCTAGGACATCACAGAGGGCTCCTGTGGTTGCTAGGCTACGGGGACCCTGCCCATCCAGTTGACCAGCAGCCATGACCCCCACGCTGAACTTGACCTGAGGGGTGGTGGCCAGCCACCAGAGCCAGAGCCCCAGGGCAAAGCAGGTGCTGGTCGGCCGGGCCAAGGGGCTATGGGCAGATTGGTGTGTGTCTGGGCATGGGGCTGGCATCTGACAGCCCAGGGCTGGGGACCAAGGTCCGCCAGGCCCCTGTCCCACCATGTGCACTGACACACAGTCTTGCTGACTGACTGACAGTTCCCGCCCCAGAGATACCCACACCAGGTCCCTGGGTGCCCTGAGCTGCCCCTGAGGGTTGCTGGGTGCCTGCCTGGACACCTGCCTCCGTAATGGAGGCCTCTATTAATCCCGTTGCCTACTGACAGCTGCCCTCCTGCCCCTCCTACTCCTCCTCCTCTTCTTCCTCCTCCTCTTCCTCCTCCTCCTCCTCCTCCTCCTCCTCCTCCTCCTCCTTCTCCTCCTCCTCCTCTACCTCCTCCTCTTCTTCCTCATCCTCAGAGGGACTCAATCAGGGCCCTTGGCCTAGGCAAGCCAGGGCTGCTGCTCTGGCTGCTGCAGCTTCTATCCAGTGGGTGGGTGCAGGAATCTGTTCCTGTCAGTCCCTGATTCCTGGGACCTTCCATGCCTCCAGCTCCCCCCACTCTCTAGTCCATACCCCTCCTCAAGGATGCCCCCTTTCCCCTTGCCCTCTGTCCCCCAGCTCCCCAACTAACATCTACTGTGTGCTTCCCTGTGCTACTTTACTGCCACCTTGCTTCTGCCCTTCAGCCCTGAGGGCCCAGGGCCAGCCCAGCTGCCATCTCACCATCCAGAGGGGGACCTGCCCTTACCCCCTGCCACCACACCCACACACACAGCCCTGCACACACTCACGGGCTCCCCTGCCTGTAGCCTGCCTCTCAAACAGTCTCCTTCTGCCCCCTAGCCCCCTTACAGCCTGTGCCACGGCCCCCCACAGACACCTGGGCATCAGCAGCGCAGACATGCAAACAGCTCCCCTCACCCCCACTCCATTTGCTCCAAGGTTGTCAAGAGTCTTTTTTTCATGCTGTAGGGGAGGGAGTTGAGACAGTCCAATGTCCTGGGGAGCAAGAACTGCAAACAGTCCATCTACATTGTAACATTTGGGTCTCCTGCCGCCCAATCCCTAGTGTGCTGTGCAGACCTTTGACTGGCAAAAACACCCCATCTGAGCGTGAGATATGGCTGGGCTAGTGGCTCTTTCTGTGGACTAAGAGACAGACAGACAGAGTTTTCAGGTTCAAAACCTATACTTTCCAGAAGATGGTCATTCACTTCGGTTTAAAAAAAAAAAAAAAAGGCTTTTTATTTTTTTCGCCCTGCCTGGGTAACCTGTCTGCTGCCAGTTTCAAAGTGAAAAAAGGGAAAAATCTTTTTTGGAGGGAAAAGGACCAAAATGCAGGCAGGTGGACTCCGTGGAGGGTGGATGAGGAGTTGCTCCTGCCCTGGCACTAGAGCCCCAGCTGCTGTTCCAGGTGCTCTCTGATACCAGAGATCTCCGTGTGTCGTGTCATGACACTGTCTCCAGCACTGACCCTCAGGATAATGAGGATTCAAAACGAGGCAGGTCATATTGCCTTCAAAAGTAAATCCAGGGAGGTTTGGCGGTATGTCAGAGGGTTAAGGGCTTGTGGCGCTCACGAAAAGGGGACAGGTGGAAGGATCTGGGGTCTGGCCCCCAGACCGCCACCTGCCGGGGAGTCACTTTACAGGGGGTGAAGCAGGTCTTTAGGAGTTCTATCTTTCTCTCCCACCCTGTATTTCCTCTGCTCTCTCCTTTTGTGTCTGTCAGATGCAAGGTCAGTAACAACAACAACAACAACAACAACAACAACAATAACCACCACAGTGACCAAGCAACAAGGGCAGCGAAAGGGGAACAAATGGAGTGCAGGAGCTGTGGATTATTCGTGGTGCAGGCACTCAGCTGTGGCAATAACCCCTTGAGGCAATCAATCCATAAATGAAGAAGTAATACAGGTAACAGAGACTTATATGTCCCAGTGTGTTTCCACTGAGTTAATGTAAATGCACTTTTAATTACTTCTTCATTTATTTATTACCTTGCCACGAGAATTTCTTTTCATTGCTAAAAAAAAGTGCCCCTTCAAGGGTACCAGGTGGTGCCACACCCAGTTAAGCACTCATGTTACAATGCAGGAGGACTGGGCTTCAACACCCTGGTCCCCACCTGCCAGGGGAAATCTTTACAAGTGGTGCAGAAGTGCTGCAGGTGTTTCTCTCTGTGTCTCAAACTCTCTCTCCCTCCCTTCCCTCTCAATTCCTATCTATTTATTCCAGTGAATAATCAAGAAAATAGAAAGTAATAAAAGAAAAAGGAAAAGGAAATATGCCACGACTTCAAATGGGCTACTCAGGAAAATGCTTTCCTTGTTAAGATCCTCACAGCATTCCATATGCAGAAAGGCAAAGACACCATGTATTTTTTAACACAGATTTTATATTTATTTATTTGTTTATTTATTTAGGTGCTTACTCACTTTTGTTATTGTTGAATTAATGTTTTACATTTGACATTGACTAAGGATCTGACACCAGGGGTCTCCAGTAACCCTAGATGGTACTCTCCCTCTACAAAACCGATCCATTGACCTGTCCATCCATCCATCCACCCATCCATCTATCCATCCATCCATCCATCCATCCATCCATCCATCCATCCATCCATCCATCCAGCAGTCAACCAAGCTAAGTACAAAAGGAGATCTCTCCTTGAATGGTGAAGAGAATCAACGATGCACAGGTAGGTTGCAAAGGGGCCAGTTTGGCTGAATAGGGCAGAGAGGCTGAACCAGGGAATGTGTTGGGGCGTGTGGGTTTGGGTGGAGTGAGCCGGAGACCCTGTGAGCTGGGTCACATTAGGGGCAGGCAGGGGGTGGAAGGGGATGCGAACAGCTGTCACTGGAGAACCATCACAAGTGCTGGAGCTGGTGAGCAGGGCACCTGGAAGAGAGGACAGACAAAGGAGAGAAGCAAAGTGCAGAGGAGAGGAGAGGGGAGAGGATGGTGAGGACAGGAGAGGACAGGAGAGGACAGGAGTGGAGGGGACCTGAGAAACCTACCTGGACAAAGGCAGCATACAGACATCCAGGAAGGCAGGCAGGCATGCAGGCAGCTCTGGCCTGGGCTCCCTGGATCCCGGGCACACCTCCACCTGTCTTCTCTTGGCTGCCAGCCCTGAGGTCCCTCTTCGGTCAGCACTGTCTTCCCATCCTTCCGTCCCTCTGTGCCAGGGCCCAGGCGTCTGGGCGCTGTTGCCTCACCTAGTGGCAGGGCAGTTGGGCTACCCAGTGCCAGTGTGGCCAGCACAGATTGCCAGGGGCTAGGACATCACAGAGGGCTCCTGTGGTTGCTAGGCTACGGGGACCCTGCCCATCCAGTTGACCAGCAGCCATGACCCCCACGCTGAACTTGACCTGAGGGGTGGTGGCCAGCCACCAGAGCCAGAGCCCCAGGGCAAAGCAGGTGCTGGTCGGCCGGGCCAAGGGGCTATGGGCAGATTGGTGTGTGTCTGGGCATGGGGCTGGCATCTGACAGCCCAGGGCTGGGGACCAAGGTCCGCCAGGCCCCTGTCCCACCATGTGCACTGACACACAGTCTTGCTGACTGACTGACAGTTCCCGCCCCAGAGATACCCACACCAGGTCCCTGGGTGCCCTGAGCTGCCCCTGAGGGTTGCTGGGTGCCTGCCTGGACACCTGCCTCCGTAATGGAGGCCTCTATTAATCCCGTTGCCTACTGACAGCTGCCCTCCTGCCCCTCCTACTCCTCCTCCTCTTCTTCCTCCTCCTCTTCCTCCTCCTCCTCCTCCTCCTCCTCCTCCTCTTTCTCCTCCTCCTCCTCTACCTCCTCCTCTTCTTCCTCATCCTCAGAGGGACTCAATCAGGGCCCTTGGCCTAGGCAAGCCAGGGCTGCTGCTCTGGCTGCTGCAGCTTCTATCCAGTGGGTGGGTGCAGGAATCTGTTCCTGTCAGTCCCTGATTCCTGGGACCTTCCATGCCTCCAGCTCCCCCCACTCTCTAGTCCATACCCCTCCTCAAGGATGCCCCCTTTCCCCTTGCCCTCTGTCCCCCAGCTCCCCAACTAACATCTACTGTGTGCTTCCCTGTGCTACTTTACTGCCACCCTGCTTCTGCCCTTCAGCCCTGAGGGCCCAGGGCCAGCCCAGCTGCCATCTCACCATCCAGAGGGGGACCTGCCCTTACCCCCTGCCACCACACCCACACACACAGCCCTGCACACACTCACGGGCTCCCCTGCCTGTAGCCTGCCTCTCAAACAGTCTCCTTCTGCCCCCTAGCCCCCTTACAGCCTGTGCCACGGCCCCCCACAGACACCTGGGCATCAGCAGCGCAGACATGCAAACAGCTCCCCTCACCCCCACTCCATTTGCTCCAAGGTTGTCAAGAGTCTTTTATTCATGCTGTAGGGGAGGGAGTTGAGACAGTCCAATGTCCTGGGGAGCAAGAACTGCAAACAGTCCATCTACATTGTAACATTTGGGTCTCCTGCCGCCCAATCCCTAGTGTGCTGTGCAGACCTTTGACTGGCAAAAACACCCCATCTGAGCGTGAGATATGGCTGGGCTAGTGGCTCTTTCTGTGGACTAAGAGACAGACAGACAGAGTTTTCAGGTTCAAAACCTATACTTTCCAGAAGATGGTCATTCACTTCGGTTTAAAAAAAAAAAAAAAAAAAAGGCTTTTTATTTTTTTCGCCCTGCCTGGGTAACCTGTCTGCTGCCAGTTTCAAAGTGAAAAAAGGGAAAAATCTTTTTTGGAGGGAAAAGGACCAAAATGCAGGCAGGTGGACTCCGTGGAGGGTGGATGAGGAGTTGCTCCTGCCCTGGCACTAGAGCCCCAGCTGCTGTTCCAGGTGCTCTCTGATACCAGAGATCTCCGTGTGTCGTGTCATGACACTGTCTCCAGCACTGACCCTCAGGATAATGAGGATTCAAAACGAGGCAGGTCATATTGCCTTCAAAAGTAAATCCAGGGAGGTTTGGCGGTATGTCAGAGGGTTAAGGGCTTGTGGCGCTCACGAAAAGGGGACAGGTGGAAGGATCTGGGGTCTGGCCCCCAGACCGCCACCTGCCGGGGAGTCACTTTACAGGGGGTGAAGCAGGTCTTTAGGAGTTCTATCTTTCTCTCCCACCCTGTATTTCCTCTGCTCTCTCCTTTTGTGTCTGTCAGATGCAAGGTCAGTAACAACAACAACAACAACAACAACAACAACAACAACAATAACCACCACAGTGACCAAGCAACAAGGGCAGCGAAAGGGGAACAAATGGAGTGCAGGAGCTGTGGATTATTCGTGGTGCAGGCACTCAGCTGTGGCAATAACCCCTTGAGGCAATCAATCCATAAATGAAGAAGTAATACAGGTAACAGAGACTTATATGTCCCAGTGTGTTTCCACTGAGTTAATGTAAATGCACTTTTAATTACTTCTTCATTTATTTATTACCTTGCCATGAGAATTTCTTTTCATTGCTAAAAAAAAGTGCCCCTTCAAGGGTACCAGGTGGTGCCACACCCAGTTAAGCACTCATGTTACAATGCAGGAGGACTGGGCTTCAACACCCTGGTCCCCACCTGCCAGGGGAAATCTTTACAAGTGGTGCAGAAGTGCTGCAGGTGTTTCTCTCTGTGTCTCAAACTCTCTCTCCCTCCCTTCCCTCTCAATTCCTATCTATTTATTCCAGTGAATAATCAAGAAAATAGAAAGTAATAAAAGAAAAACGAAAAGGAAATATGCCACGACTTCAAATGGGCTACTCAGGAAAATGCTTTCCTTGTTAAGATCCTCACAGCTTTCCATATGCAGAAAGGCAAAGACACCATGTATTTTTTAACACAGATTTTATATTTATTTATTTGTTTATTTATTTAGGTGCTTACTCACTTTTGTTATTGTTGAATTAATGTTTTACATTTGACATTGACTAAGGATCTGACACCAGGGGTCTCCAGTACCCCTAGATGGTACTCTCCCTCTACAAAACCGATCCATTGACCTGTCCATCCATCCATCCACCCATCCATCTATCCATCCATCCATCCATCCATCCATCCATCCATCCATCCATCCATCCAGCAGTCAACCAAGCTAAGTACAAAAGGAGATCTCTCCTTGAATGGTGAAGAGAATCAACGATGCACAGGTAGGTTGCAAAGGGGCCAGTTTGGCTGAATAGGGCAGAGAGGCTGAACCAGGGAATGTGTTGGGGCGTGTGGGTTTGGGTGGAGTGAGCCGGAGACCCTGTGAGCTGGGTCACATTAGGGGCAGGCAGGGGGTGGAAGGGGATGCGAACAGCTGTCACTGGAGAACCATCACAAGTGCTGGAGCTGGTGAGCAGGGCACCTGGAAGAGAGGACAGACAAAGGAGAGAAGCAAAGTGCAGAGGAGAGGAGAGGGGAGAGGATGGTGAGGACAGGAGAGGACAGGAGAGGACAGGAGTGGAGGGGACCTGAGAAACCTACCTGGACAAAGGCAGCATACAGACATCCAGGAAGGCAGGCAGGCATGCAGGCAGCTCTGGCCTGGGCTCCCTGGATCCCGGGCACACCTCCACCTGTCTTCTCTTGGCTGCCAGCCCTGAGGTCCCTCTTCGGTCAGCACTGTCTTCCCATCCTTCCGTCCCTCTGTGCCAGGGCCCAGGCGTCTGGGCGCTGTTGCCTCACCTAGTGGCAGGGCAGTTGGGCTACCCAGTGCCAGTGTGGCCAGCACAGATTGCCAGGGGCTAGGACATCACAGAGGGCTCCTGTGGTTGCTAGGCTACGGGGACCCTGCCCATCCAGTTGACCAGCAGCCATGACCCCCACGCTGAACTTGACCTGAGGGGTGGTGGCCAGCCACCAGAGCCAGAGCCCCAGGGCAAAGCAGGTGCTGGTCGGCCGGGCCAAGGGGCTATGGGCAGATTGGTGTGTGTCTGGGCATGGGGCTGGCATCTGACAGCCCAGGGCTGGGGACCAAGGTCCGCCAGGCCCCTGTCCCACCATGTGCACTGACACACAGTCTTGCTGACTGACTGACAGTTCCCGCCCCAGAGATACCCACACCAGGTCCCTGGGTGCCCTGAGCTGCCCCTGAGGGTTGCTGGGTGCCTGCCTGGACACCTGCCTCCGTAATGGAGGCCTCTATTAATCCCGTTGCCTACTGACAGCTGCCCTCCTGCCCCTCCTACTCCTCCTCCTCTTCTTCCTCCTCCTCTTCCTCCTCCTCCTCCTCCTCCTCCTCCTCCTCCTCTTTCTCCTCCTCCTCCTCTACCTCCTCCTCTTCTTCCTCATCCTCAGAGGGACTCAATCAGGGCCCTTGGCCTAGGCAAGCCAGGGCTGCTGCTCTGGCTGCTGCAGCTTCTATCCAGTGGGTGGGTGCAGGAATCTGTTCCTGTCAGTCCCTGATTCCTGGGACCTTCCATGCCTCCAGCTCCCCCCACTCTCTAGTCCATACCCCTCCTCAAGGATGCCCCCTTTCCCCTTGCCCTCTGTCCCCCAGCTCCCCAACTAACATCTACTGTGTGCTTCCCTGTGCTACTTTACTGCCACCCTGCTTCTGCCCTTCAGCCCTGAGGGCCCAGGGCCAGCCCAGCTGCCATCTCACCATCCAGAGGGGGACCTGCCCTTACCCCCTGCCACCACACCCACACACACAGCCCTGCACACACTCACGGGCTCCCCTGCCTGTAGCCTGCCTCTCAAACAGTCTCCTTCTGCCCCCTAGCCCCCTTACAGCCTGTGCCACGGCCCCCCACAGACACCTGGGCATCAGCAGCGCAGACATGCAAACAGCTCCCCTCACCCCCACTCCATTTGCTCCAAGGTTGTCAAGAGTCTTTTATTCATGCTGTAGGGGAGGGAGTTGAGACAGTCCAATGTCCTGGGGAGCAAGAACTGCAAACAGTCCATCTACATTGTAACATTTGGGTCTCCTGCCGCCCAATCCCTAGTGTGCTGTGCAGACCTTTGACTGGCAAAAACACCCCATCTGAGCGTGAGATATGGCTGGGCTAGTGGCTCTTTCTGTGGACTAAGAGACAGACAGACAGAGTTTTCAGGTTCAAAACCTATACTTTCCAGAAGATGGTCATTCACTTCGGTTTAAAAAAAAAAAAAAAAAAAAGGCTTTTTATTTTTTTCGCCCTGCCTGGGTAACCTGTCTGCTGCCAGTTTCAAAGTGAAAAAAGGGAAAAATCTTTTTTGGAGGGAAAAGGACCAAAATGCAGGCAGGTGGACTCCGTGGAGGGTGGATGAGGAGTTGCTCCTGCCCTGGCACTAGAGCCCCAGCTGCTGTTCCAGGTGCTCTCTGATACCAGAGATCTCCGTGTGTCGTGTCATGACACTGTCTCCAGCACTGACCCTCAGGATAATGAGGATTCAAAACGAGGCAGGTCATATTGCCTTCAAAAGTAAATCCAGGGAGGTTTGGCGGTATGTCAGAGGGTTAAGGGCTTGTGGCGCTCACGAAAAGGGGACAGGTGGAAGGATCTGGGGTCTGGCCCCCAGACCGCCACCTGCCGGGGAGTCACTTTACAGGGGGTGAAGCAGGTCTTTAGGAGTTCTATCTTTCTCTCCCACCCTGTATTTCCTCTGCTCTCTCCTTTTGTGTCTGTCAGATGCAAGGTCAGTAACAACAACAACAACAACAACAACAACAACAACAATAACCACCACAGTGACCAAGCAACAAGGGCAGCGAAAGGGGAACAAATGGAGTGCAGGAGCTGTGGATTATTCGTGGTGCAGGCACTCAGCTGTGGCAATAACCCCTTGAGGCAATCAATCCATAAATGAAGAAGTAATACAGGTAACAGAGACTTATATGTCCCAGTGTGTTTCCACTGAGTTAATGTAAATGCACTTTTAATTACTTCTTCATTTATTTATTACCTTGCCACGAGAATTTCTTTTCATTGCTAAAAAAAAGTGCCCCTTCAAGGGTACCAGGTGGTGCCACACCCAGTTAAGCACTCATGTTACAATGCAGGAGGACTGGGCTTCAACACCCTGGTCCCCACCTGCCAGGGGAAATCTTTACAAGTGGTGCAGAAGTGCTGCAGGTGTTTCTCTCTGTGTCTCAAACTCTCTCTCCCTCCCTTCCCTCTCAATTCCTATCTATTTATTCCAGTGAATAATCAAGAAAATAGAAAGTAATAAAAGAAAAACGAAAAGGAAATATGCCACGACTTCAAATGGGCTACTCAGGAAAATGCTTTCCTTGTTAAGATCCTCACAGCTTTCCATATGCAGAAAGGCAAAGACACCATGTATTTTTTAACACAGATTTTATATTTATTTATTTGTTTATTTATTTAGGTGCTTACTCACTTTTGTTATTGTTGAATTAATGTTTTACATTAGACATTGACTAAGGATCTGACACCAGGGGTCTCCAGTACCCCTAGATGGTACTCTCCCTCTACAAAACCGATCCATTGACCTGTCCATCCATCCATCCACCCATCCATCTATCCATCCATCCATCCATCCATCCATCCATCCATCCATCCATCCATCCATCCAGCAGTCAACCAAGCTAAGTACAAAAGGAGATCTCTCCTTGAATGGTGAAGAGAATCAACGATGCACAGGTAGGTTGCAAAGGGGCCAGTTTGGCTGAATAGGGCAGAGAGGCTGAACCAGGGAATGTGTTGGGGCGTGTGGGTTTGGGTGGAGTGAGCCGGAGACCCTGTGAGCTGGGTCACATTAGGGGCAGGCAGGGGGTGGAAGGGGATGCGAACAGCTGTCACTGGAGAACCATCACAAGTGCTGGAGCTGGTGAGCAGGGCACCTGGAAGAGAGGACAGACAAAGGAGAGAAGCAAAGTGCAGAGGAGAGGAGAGGGGAGAGGATGGTGAGGACAGGAGAGGACAGGAGAGGACAGGAGTGGAGGGGACCTGAGAAACCTACCTGGACAAAGGCAGCATACAGACATCCAGGAAGGCAGGCAGGCATGCAGGCAGCTCTGGCCTGGGCTCCCTGGATCCCGGGCACACCTCCACCTGTCTTCTCTTGGCTGCCAGCCCTGAGGTCCCTCTTCGGTCAGCACTGTCTTCCCATCCTTCCGTCCCGCTGTGCCAGGGCCCAGGCGTCTGGGCGCTGTTGCCTCACCTAGTGGCAGGGCAGTTGGGCTACCCAGTGCCAGTGTGGCCAGCACAGATTGCCAGGGGCTAGGACATCACAGAGGGCTCCTGTGGTTGCTAGGCTACGGGGACCCTGCCCATCCAGTTGACCAGCAGCCATGACCCCCACGCTGAACTTGACCTGAGGGGTGGTGGCCAGCCACCAGAGCCAGAGCCCCAGGGCAAAGCAGGTGCTGGTCGGCCGGGCCAAGGGGCTATGGGCAGATTGGTGTGTGTCTGGGCATGGGGCTGGCATCTGACAGCCCAGGGCTGGGGACCAAGGTCCGCCAGGCCCCTGTCCCACCATGTGCACTGACACACAGTCTTGCTGACTGACTGACAGTTCCCGCCCCAGAGATACCCACACCAGGTCCCTGGGTGCCCTGAGCTGCCCCTGAGGGTTGCTGGGTGCCTGCCTGGACACCTGCCTCCGTAATGGAGGCCTCTATTAATCCCGTTGCCTACTGACAGCTGCCCTCCTGCCCCTCCTACTCCTCCTCCTCTTCTTCCTCCTCCTCTTCCTCCTCCTCCTCCTCCTCCTCCTCCTCCTCCTTCTTCTCCTCCTCCTCTACCTCCTCCTCTTCTTCCTCATCCTCAGAGGGACTCAATCAGGGCCCTTGGCCTAGGCAAGCCAGGGCTGCTGCTCTGGCTGCTGCAGCTTCTATCCAGTGGGTGGGTGCAGGAATCTGTTCCTGTCAGTCCCTGATTCCTGGGACCTTCCATGCCTCCAGCTCCCCCCACTCTCTAGTCCATACCCCTCCTCAAGGATGCCCCCTTTCCCCTTGCCCTCTGTCCCCCAGCTCCCCAACTAACATCTACTGTGTGCTTCCCTGTGCTACTTTACTGCCACCCTGCTTCTGCCCTTCAGCCCTGAGGGCCCAGGGCCAGCCCAGCTGCCATCTCACCATCCAGAGGGGGACCTGCCCTTACCCCCTGCCACCACACCCACACACACAGCCCTGCACACACTCACGGGCTCCCCTGCCTGTAGCCTGCCTCTCAAACAGTCTCCTTCAGCCCCCTAGCCCCCTTACAGCCTGTGCCACGGCCCCCCACAGACACCTGGGCATCAGCAGCGCAGACATGCAAACAGCTCCCCTCACCCCCACTCCATTTGCTCCAAGGTTGTCAAGAGTCTTTTTTTCATGCTGTAGGGGAGGGAGTTGAGACAGTCCAATGTCCTGGGGAGCAAGAACTGCAAACAGTCCATCTACATTGTAACATTTGGGTCTCCTGCCGCCCAATCCCTAGTGTGCTGTGCAGACCTTTGACTGGCAAAAACACCCCATCTGAGCGTGAGATATGGCTGGGCTAGTGGCTCTTTCTGTGGACTAAGAGACAGACAGACAGAGTTTTCAGGTTCAAAACCTATACTTTCCAGAAGATGGTCATTCACTTCGGTTTAAAAAAAAAAAAAAAAAAAGGCTTTTTATTTTTTTCGCCCTGCCTGGGTAACCTGTCTGCTGCCAGTTTCAAAGTGAAAAAAGGGAAAAATCTTTTTTGGAGGGAAAAGGACCAAAATGCAGGCAGGTGGACTCCGTGGAGGGTGGATGAGGAGTTGCTCCTGCCCTGGAACTAGAGCCCCAGCTGCTGTTCCAGGTGCTCTCTGATACCAGAGATCTCCGTGTGTCGTGTCATGACACTGTCTCCAGCACTGACCCTCAGGATAATGAGGATTCAAAACGAGGCAGGTCATATTGCCTTCAAAAGTAAATCCAGGGAGGTTTGGCGGTATGTCAGAGGGTTAAGGGCTTGTGGCGCTCACGAAAAGGGGACAGGTGGAAGGATCTGGGGTCTGGCCCCCAGACCGCCACCTGCCGGGGAGTCACTTTACAGGGGGTGAAGCAGGTCTTTAGGAGTTCTATCTTTCTCTCCCACCCTGTATTTCCTCTGCTCTCTCCTTTTGTGTCTGTCAGATGCAAGGTCAGTAACAACAACAACAACAACAACAATAACCACCACAGTGACCAAGCAACAAGGGCAGCGAAAGGGGAACAAATGGAGTGCAGGAGCTGTGGATTATTCGTGGTGCAGGCACTCAGCTGTGGCAATAACCCCTTGAGGCAATCAATCCATAAATGAAGAAGTAATACAGGTAACAGAGACTTATATGTCCCAGTGTGTTTCCACTGAGTTAATGTAAATGCACTTTTAATTACTTCTTCATTTATGTATTACCTTGCCACGAGAATTTCTTTTCATTGCTAAAAAAAAGTGCCCCTTCAAGGGTACCAGGTGGTGCCACACCCAGTTAAGCACTCATGTTACAATGCAGGAGGACTGGGCTTCAACACCCTGGTCCCCACCTGCCAGGGGAAATCTTTACAAGTGGTGCAGAAGTGCTGCAGGTGTTTCTCTCTGTGTCTCAAACTCTCTCTCCCTCCCTTCCCTCTCAATTCCTATCTATTTATTCCAGTGAATAATCAAGAAAATAGAAAGTAATAAAAGAAAAAGGAAAAGGAAATATGCCACGACTTCAAATGGGCTACTCAGGAAAATGCTTTCCTTGTTAAGATCCTCACAGCATTCCATATGCAGAAAGGCAAAGACACCATGTATTTTTTAACACAGATTTTATATTTATTTATTTGTTTATTTATTTAGGTGCTTACTCACTTTTGTTATTGTTGAATTAATGTTTTACATTTGACATTGACTAAGGATCTGACACCAGGGGTCTCCAGTAACCCTAGATGGTACTCTCCCTCTACAAAACCGATCCATTGACCTGTCCATCCATCCATCCACCCATCCATCTATCCATCCATCCATCCATCCATCCATCCATCCATCCAGCAGTCAACCAAGCTAAGTACAAAAGGAGATCTCTCCTTGAATGGTGAAGAGAATCAACGATGCACAGGTAGGTTGCAAAGGGGCCAGTTTGGCTGAATAGGGCAGAGAGGCTGAACCAGGGAATGTGTTGGGGCGTGTGGGTTTGGGTGGAGTGAGCCGGAGACCCTGTGAGCTGGGTCACATTAGGGGCAGGCAGGGGGTGGAAGGGGATGCGAACAGCTGTCACTGGAGAACCATCACAAGTGCTGGAGCTGGTGAGCAGGGCACCTGGAAGAGAGGACAGACAAAGGAGAGAAGCAAAGTGCAGAGGAGAGGAGAGGGGAGAGGATGGTGAGGACAGGAGAGGACAGGAGAGGACAGGAGTGGAGGGGACCTGAGAAACCTACCTGGACAAAGGCAGCATACAGACATCCAGGAAGGCAGGCAGGCATGCAGGCAGCTCTGGCCTGGGCTCCCTGGATCCCGGGCACACCTCCACCTGTCTTCTCTTGGCTGCCAGCCCTGAGGTCCCTCTTCGGTCAGCACTGTCTTCCCATCCTTCCGTCCCTCTGTGCCAGGGCCCAGGCGTCTGGGCGCTGTTGCCTCACCTAGTGGCAGGGCAGTTGGGCTACCCAGTGCCAGTGTGGCCAGCACAGATTGCCAGGGGCTAGGACATCACAGAGGGCTCCTGTGGTTGCTAGGCTACGGGGACCCTGCCCATCCAGTTGACCAGCAGCCATGACCCCCACGCTGAACTTGACCTGAGGGGTGGTGGCCAGCCACCAGAGCCAGAGCCCCAGGGCAAAGCAGGTGCTGGTCGGCCGGGCCAAGGGGCTATGGGCAGATTGGTGTGTGTCTGGGCATGGGGCTGGCATCTGACAGCCCAGGGCTGGGGACCAAGGTCCGCCAGGCCCCTGTCCCACCATGTGCACTGACACACAGTCTTGCTGACTGACTGACAGTTCCCGCCCCAGAGATACCCACACCAGGTCCCTGGGTGCCCTGAGCTGCCCCTGAGGGTTGCTGGGTGCCTGCCTGGACACCTGCCTCCGTAATGGAGGCCTCTATTAATCCCGTTGCCTACTGACAGCTGCCCTCCTGCCCCTCCTACTCCTCCTCCTCTTCTTCCTCCTCCTCTTCCTCCTCCTCCTCCTCCTCCTCCTCCTCCTCCTTCTCCTCCTCCTCCTCTACCTCCTCCTCTTCTTCCTCATCCTCAGAGGGACTCAATCAGGGCCCTTGGCCTAGGCAAGCCAGGGCTGCTGCTCTGGCTGCTGCAGCTTCTATCCAGTGGGTGGGTGCAGGAATCTGTTCCTGTCAGTCCCTGATTCCTGGGACCTTCCATGCCTCCTGCTCCCCCCACTCTCTAGTCCATACCCCTCCTCAAGGATGCCCCCTTTCCCCTTGCCCTCTGTCCCCCAGCTCCCCAACTAACATCTACTGTGTGCTTCCCTGTGCTACTTTACTGCCACCCTGCTTCTGCCCTTCAGCCCTGAGGGCCCAGGGCCAGCCCAGCTGCCATCTCACCATCCAGAGGGGGACCTGCCCTTACCCCCTGCCACCACACCCACACACACAGCCCTGCACACACTCACGGGCTCCCCTGCCTGTAGCCTGCCTCTCAAACAGTCTCCTTCTGCCCCCTAGCCCCCTTACAGCCTGTGCCACGGCCCCCCACAGACACCTGGGCATCAGCAGCGCAGACATGCAAACAGCTCCCCTCACCCCCACTCCATTTGCTCCAAGGTTGTCAAGAGTCTTTTTTTCATGCTGTAGGGGAGGGAGTTGAGACAGTCCAATGTCCTGGGGAGCAAGAACTGCAAACAGTCCATCTACATTGTAACATTTGGGTCTCCTGCCGCCCAATCCCTAGTGTGCTGTGCAGACCTTTGACTGGCAAAAACACCCCATCTGAGCGTGAGATATGGCTGGGCTAGTGGCTCTTTCTGTGGACTAAGAGACAGACAGACAGAGTTTTCAGGTTCAAAACCTGTACTTTCCAGAAGATGGTCATTCACTTCGGTTTAAAAAAAAAAAAAAAAGGCTTTTTATTTTTTTCGCCCTGCCTGGGTAACCTGTCTGCTGCCAGTTTCAAAGTGAAAAAAGGGAAAAATCTTTTTTGGAGGGAAAAGGACCAAAATGCAGGCAGGTGGACTCCGTGGAGGGTGGATGAGGAGTTGCTCCTGCCCTGGCACTAGAGCCCCAGCTGCTGTTCCAGGTGCTCTCTGATACCAGAGATCTCCGTGTGTCGTATCATGACACTGTCTCCAGCACTGACCCTCAGGATAATGAGGATTCAAAACGAGGCAGGTCATATTGCCTTCAAAAGTAAATCCAGGGAGGTTTGGCGGTATGTCAGAGGGTTAAGGGCTTGTGGCGCTCACGAAAAGGGGACAGGTGGAAGGATCTGGGGTCTGGCCCCCAGACCGCCACCTGCCGGGGAGTCGCTTTACAGGGGGTGAAGCAGGTCTTTAGGAGTTCTATCTTTCTCTCCCACCCTGTATTTCCTCTGCTCTCTCCTTTTGTGTCTGTCAGATGCAAGGTCAGTAACAACAACAACAACAACAACAACAACAATAACCACCACAGTGACCAAGCAACAAGGGCAGCGAAAGGGGAACAAATGGAGTGCAGGAGCTGTGGATTATTCGTGGTGCAGGCACTCAGCTGTGGCAATAACCCCTTGAGGCAATCAATCCATAAATGAAGAAGTAATACAGGTAACAGAGACTTATATGTCCCAGTGTGTTTCCACTGAGTTAATGTAAATGCACTTTTAATTACTTCTTCATTTATGTATTACCTTGCCACGAGAATTTCTTTTCATTGCTAAAAAAAAGTGCCCCTTCAAGGGTACCAGGTGGTGCCACACCCAGTTAAGCACTCATGTTACAATGCAGGAGGACTGGGCTTCAACACCCTGGTCCCCACCTGCCAGGGGAAATCTTTACAAGTGGTGCAGAAGTGCTGCAGGTGTTTCTCTCTGTGTCTCAAACTCTCTCTCCCTCCCTTCCCTCTCAATTCCTATCTATTTATTCCAGTGAATAATCAAGAAAATAGAAAGTAATAAAAGAAAAAGGAAAAGGAAATATGCCACGACTTCAAATGGGCTACTCAGGAAAATGCTTTCCTTGTTAAGATCCTCACAGCATTCCATATGCAGAAAGGCAAAGACACCATGTATTTTTTAACACAGATTTTATATTTATTTATTTGTTTATTTATTTAGGTGCTTACTCACTTTTGTTATTGTTGAATTAATGTTTTACATTTGACATTGACTAAGGATCTGACACCAGGGGTCTCCAGTAACCCTAGATGGTACTCTCCCTCTACAAAACCGATCCATTGACCTGTCCATCCATCCATCCACCCATCCATCTATCCATCCATCCATCCATCCATCCATCCATCCATCCATCCAGCAGTCAACCAAGCTAAGTACAAAAGGAGATCTCTCCTTGAATGGTGAAGAGAATCAACGATGCACAGGTAGGTTGCAAAGGGGCCAGTTTGGCTGAATAGGGCAGAGAGGCTGAACCAGGGAATGTGTTGGGGCGTGTGGGTTTGGGTGGAGTGAGCCGGAGACCCTGTGAGCTGGGTCACATTAGGGGCAGGCAGGGGGTGGAAGGGGATGCGAACAGCTGTCACTGGAGAACCATCACAAGTGCTGGAGCTGGTGAGCAGGGCACCTGGAAGAGAGGACAGACAAAGGAGAGAAGCAAAGTGCAGAGGAGAGGAGAGGGGAGAGGATGGTGAGGACAGGAGAGGACAGGAGAGGACAGGAGTGGAGGGGACCTGAGAAACCTACCTGGACAAAGGCAGCATACAGACATCCAGGAAGGCAGGCAGGCATGCAGGCAGCTCTGGCCTGGGCTCCCTGGATCCCGGGCACACCTCCACCTGTCTTCTCTTGGCTGCCAGCCCTGAGGTCCCTCTTCGGTCAGCACTGTCTTCCCATCCTTCCGTCCCTCTGTGCCAGGGCCCAGGCGTCTGGGCGCTGTTGCCTCACCTAGTGGCAGGGCAGTTGGGCTACCCAGTGCCAGTGTGGCCAGCACAGATTGCCAGGGGCTAGGACATCACAGAGGGCTCCTGTGGTTGCTAGGCTACGGGGACCCTGCCCATCCAGTTGACCAGCAGCCATGACCCCCACGCTGAACTTGACCTGAGGGGTGGTGGCCAGCCACCAGAGCCAGAGCCCCAGGGCAAAGCAGGTGCTAGTCGGCCGGGCCAAGGGGCTATGGGCAGATTGGTGTGTGTCTGGGCATGGGGCTGGCATCTGACAGCCCAGGGCTGGGGACCAAGGTCCGCCAGGCCCCTGTCCCACCATGTGCTCTGACACACAGTCTTGCTGACTGACTGACAGTTCCCGCCCCAGAGATACCCACACCAGGTCCCTGGGTGCCCTGAGCTGCCCCTGAGGGTTGCTGGGTGCCTGCCTGGACACCTGCCTCCGTAATGGAGGCCTCTATTAATCCCGTTGCCTACTGACAGCTGCCCTCCTGCCCCTCCTACTCCTCCTCCTCTTCTTCCTCCTCCTCTTCCTCCTCCTCCTCCTCCTCCTCCTTCTCCTCCTCCTCCTCTACCTCCTCCTCTTCTTCCTCATCCTCAGAGGGACTCAATCAGGGCCCTTGGCCTAGGCAAGCCAGGGCTGCTGCTCTGGCTGCTGCAGCTTCTATCCAGTGGGTGGGTGCAGGAATCTGTTCCTGTCAGTCCCTGATTCCTGGGACCTTCCATGCCTCCAGCTCCCCCCACTCTCTAGTCCATACCCCTCCTCAAGGATGCCCCCTTTCCCCTTGCCCTCTGTCCCCCAGCTCCCCAACTAACATCTACTGTGTGCTTCCCTGTGCTACTTTACTGCCACCCTGCTTCTGCCCTTCAGCCCTGAGGGCCCAGGGCCAGCCCAGCTGTCATCTCACCATCCAGAGGGGGACCTGCCCTTAGCCCCTGCCACCACACCCACACACACAGCCCTGCACACACTCACGGGCTCCCCTGCCTGTAGCCTGCCTCTCAAACAGTCTCCTTCTGCCCCCTAGCCCCCTTACAGCCTGTGCCACGGCCCCCCACAGACACCTGGGCATCAGCAGCGCAGACATGCAAACAGCTCCCCTCACCCCCACTCCATTTGCTCCAAGGTTGTCAAGAGTCTTTTTTTCATGCTGTAGGGAAGGGAGTTGAGACAGTCCAATGTCCTGGGGAGCAAGAACTGCAAACAGTCCATCTACATTGTAACATTTGGGTCTCCTGCCGCCCAATCCCTAGTGTGCTGTGCAGACCTTTGACTGGCAAAAACACCCCATCTGAGCGTGAGATATGGCTGGGCTAGTGGCTCTTTCTTTGGACTAAGAGACAGACAGACAGAGTTTTCAGGTTCAAAACCTATACTTTCCAGAAGATGGTCATTCACTTCGGTTTAAAAAAAAAAAAAAAAAAAAAAAAAAAAGGCTTTTTATTTTTTTCGCCCTGCCTGGGTAACCTGTCTGCTGCCAGTTTCAAAGTGAAAAAAGGGAAAAATCTTTTTTGGAGGGAAAAGGACCAAAATGCAGGCAGGTGGACTCCGTGGAGGGAGGATGAGGAGTTGCTCCTGCCCTGGCACTAGAGCCCCAGCTGCTGTTCCAGGTGCTCTCTGATACCAGAGATCTCCGTGTGTCGTGTCATGACACTGTCTCCAGCACTGACCCTCAGGATAATGAGGATTCAAAACGAGGCAGGTCATATTGCCTTCAAAAGTAAATCCAGGGAGGTTTGGCGGTATGTCAGAGGGTTAAGGGCTTGTGGCGCTCACGAAAAGGGGACAGGTGGAAGGATCTGGGGTCTGGCCCCCAGACCGCCACCTGCCGGGGAGTCGCTTTACAGGGGGTGAAGCAGGTCTTTAGGAGTTCTATCTTTCTCTCCCACCCTGTATTTCCTCTGCTCTCTCCTTTTGTGTCTGTCAGATGCAAGGTCAGTAACAACAACAACAACAACAACAACAACAACAATAACCACCACAGTGACCAAGCAACAAGGGCAGCGAAAGGGGAACAAATGGAGTGCAGGAGCTGTGGATTATTCGTGGTGCAGGCACTCAGCTGTGGCAATAACCCCTTGAGGCAATCAATCCATAAATGAAGAAGTAATACAGGTAACAGAGACTTATATGTCCCAGTGTGTTTCCACTGAGTTAATGTAAATGCACTTTTAATTACTTCTTCATTTATGTATTACCTTGCCACGAGAATTTCTTTTCATTGCTAAAAAAAAGTGCCCCTTCAAGGGTACCAGGTGGTGCCACACCCAGTTAAGCACTCATGTTACAATGCAGGAGGACTGGGCTTCAACACCCTGGTCCCCACCTGCCAGGGGAAATCTTTACAAGTGGTGCAGAAGTGCTGCAGGTGTTTCTCTCTGTGTCTCAAACTCTCTCTCCCTCCCTTCCCTCTCAATTCCTATCTATTTATTCCAGTGAATAATCAAGAAAATAGAAAGTAATAAAAGAAAAAGGAAAAGGAAATATGCCACGACTTCAAATGGGCTACTCAGGAAAATGCTTTCCTTGTTAAGATCCTCACAGCATTCCATATGCAGAAAGGCAAAGACACCATGTATTTTTTAACACAGATTTTATATTTATTTATTTGTTTATTTATTTAGGTGCTTACTCACTTTTGTTATTGTTGAATTAATGTTTTACATTTGACATTGACTAAGGATCTGACACCAGGGGTCTCCAGTACCCCTAGATGGTACTCTCCCTCTACAAAACCGATCCATTGACCTGTCCATCCATCCATCCACCCATCCATCTATCCATCCATCCATCCATCCATCCATCCATCCATCCATCCATCCATCCATCCATCCAGCAGTCAACCAAGCTAAGTACAAAAGGAGATCTCTCCTTGAATGGTGAAGAGAATCAACGATGCACAGGTAGGTTGCAAAGGGGCCAGTTTGGCTGAATAGGGCAGAGAGGCTGAACCAGGGAATGTGTTGGGGCGTGTGGGTTTGGGTGGAGTGAGCCGGAGACCCTGTGAGCTGGGTCACATTAGGGGCAGGCAGGGGGTGGAAGGGGATGCGAACAGCTGTCACTGGAGAACCATCACAAGTGCTGGAGCTGGTGAGCAGGGCACCTGGAAGAGAGGACAGACAAAGGAGAGAAGCAAAGTGCAGAGGAGAGGAGAGGGGAGAGGATGGTGAGGACAGGAGAGGACAGGAGAGGACAGGAGTGGAGGGGACCTGAGAAACCTACCTGGACAAAGGCAGCATACAGACATCCAGGAAGGCAGGCAGGCATGCAGGCAGCTCTGGCCTGGGCTCCCTGGATCCCGGGCACACCTCCACCTGTCTTCTCTTGGCTGCCAGCCCTGAGGTCCCTCTTCGGTCAGCACTGTCTTCCCATCCTTCCGTCCCTCTGTGCCAGGGCCCAGGCGTCTGGGCACTGTTGCCTAACCTAGTGGCAGGGCAGTTGGGCTACCCAGTGCCAGTGTGGCCAGCACAGATTGCCAGGGGCTAGGACATCACAGAGGGCTCCTGTGGTTGCTAGGCTACGGGGACCCTGCCCATCCAGTTGACCAGCAGCCATGACCCCCACGCTGAACTTGACCTGAGGGGTGGTGGCCAGCCACCAGAGCCAGAGCCCCAGGGCAAAGCAGGTGCTGGTCGGCCGGGCCAAGGGGCTATGGGCAGATTGGTGTGTGTCTGGGCATGGGGCTGGCATCTGACAGCCCAGGGCTGGGGACCAAGGTCCGCCAGGCCCCTGTCCCACCATGTGCACTGACACACAGTCTTGCTGACTGACTGACAGTTCCCGCCCCAGAGATACCCACACCAGGTCCCTGGGTGCCCTGAGCTGCCCCTGAGGGTTGCTGGGTGCCTGCCTGGACACCTGCCTCCGTAATGGAGGCCTCTATTAATCCCGTTGCCTACTGACAGCTGCCCTCCTGCCCCTCCTACTCCTCCTCCTCTTCTTCCTCCTCCTCTTCCTCCTCCTCCTCCTCCTCCTCCTCCTTCTCCTCCTCCTCCTCTACCTCCTCCTCTTCTTCCTCATCCTCAGAGGGACTCAATCAGGGCGCTTGGCCTAGGCAAGCCAGGGCTGCTGCTCTGGCTGCTGCAGCTTCTATCCAGTGGGTGGGTGCAGGAATCTGTTCCTGTCAGTCCCTGATTCCTGGGACCTTCCATGCCTCCAGCTCCCCCCACTCTCTAGTCCATACCCCTCCTCAAGGATGCCCCCTTTCCCCTTGCCCTCTGTCCCCCAGCTCCCCAACTAACATCTACTGTGTGCTTCCCTGTGCTACTTTACTGCCACCCTGCTTCTGCCCTTCAGCCCTGAGGGCCCAGGGCCAGCCCAGCTGCCATCTCACCATCCAGAGGGGGACCTGCCCTTACCCCCTGCCACCACACCCACACACACAGCCCTGCACACACTCACGGGCTCCCCTGCCTGTAGCCTGCCTCTCAAACAGTCTCCTTCTGCCCCCTAGCCCCCTTACAGCCTGTGCCACGGCCCCCCACAGACACCTGGGCATCAGCAGCGCAGACATGCAAACAGCTCCCCTCACCCCCACTCCATTTGCTCCAATGTTGTCAAGAGTCTTTTTTTCATGCTTTAGGGGAGGGAGTTGAGACAGTCCAATGTCCTGGGGAGCAAGAACTGCAAACAGTCCATCTACATTGTAACATTTGGGTCTCCTGCCGCCCAATCCCTAGTGTGCTGTGCAGACCTTTGACTGGCAAAAACACCCCATCTGAGCGTGAGATATGGCTGGGCTAGTGGCTCTTTCTGTGGACTAAGAGACAGACAGACAGAGTTTTCAGGTTCAAAACCTATACTTTCCAGAAGATGGTCATTCACTTCGGTTTAAAAAAAAAAAAAAAAAAAAAAAGGCTTTTTATTTTTTTCGCCCTGCCTGGGTAACCTGTCTGCTGCCAGTTTCAAAGTGAAAAAAGGGAAAAATCTTTTTTGGAGGGAAAAGGACCAAAATGCAGGCAGGTGGACTCCGTGGAGGGTGGATGAGGAGTTGCTCC
Organism: Erinaceus europaeus; assembly: GCF_950295315.1. NCBI lineage: Eukaryota > Metazoa > Chordata > Mammalia > Eulipotyphla > Erinaceidae > Erinaceus > Erinaceus europaeus. Next base: position 378,520 of record NW_026647137.1, on the reverse strand, counting down.
TGCCCTGGAACTAGAGCCCCAGCTGCTGTTCCAGGTGCTCTCTGATACCAGAGATCTCCGTGTGTCGTGTCATGACACTGTCTCCAGCACTGACCCTCAGGATAATGAGGATTCAAAACGAGGCAGGTCATATTGCCTTCAAAAGTAAATCCAGGGAGGTTTGGCGGTATGTCAGTGGGTTAAGGGCTTGTGGCGCTCACGAAAAGGGGACAGGTGGAAGGATCTGGGGTCTGGCCCCCAGACCGCCACCTGCCGTGGAGTCGCTTTACAGGGGGTGAAGCAGGTCTTTAGGAGTTCTATCTTTCTCTCCCACCCTGTATTTCCTCTGCTCTCTCCTTTTGTGTCTGTCAGATGCAAGGTCAGTAACAACAACAACAACAACAATAACCACCACAGTGACCAAGCAACAAGGGCAGCGAAAGGGGAACAAATGGAGTGCAGGAGCTGTGGATTATTCGTGGTGCAGGCACTCAGCTGTGGCAATAACCCCTTGAGGCAATCAATCCATAAATGAAGAAGTAATACAGGTAACAGAGACTTATATGTCCCAGTGTGTTTCCACTGAGTTAATGTAAATGCACTTTTAATTACTTCTTCATTTATTTATTACCTTGCCACGAGAATTTCTTTTCATTGCTAAAAAAAAGTGCCCCTTCAAGGGTACCAGGTGGTGCCACACCCAGTTAAGCACTCATGTTACAATGCAGGAGGACTGGGCTTCAACACCCTGGTCCCCACCTGCCAGGGGAAATCTTTACAAGTGGTGCAGAAGTGCTGCAGGTGTTTCTCTCTGTGTCTCAAACTCTCTCTCCCTCCCTTCCCTCTCAATTCCTATCTATTTATTCCAGTGAATAATCAAGAAAATAGAAAGTAATAAAAGAAAAAGGAAAAGGAAATATGCCACGACTTCAAATGGGCTACTCAGGAAAATGCTTTCCTTGTTAAGATCCTCACAGCATTCCATATGCAGAAAGGCAAAGACACCATGTATTTTTTAACACAGATTTTATATTTATTTATTTGTTTATTTATTTAGGTGCTTACTCACTTTTGTTATTGTTGAATTAATGTTTTACATTTGACATTGACTAAGGATCTGACACCAGGGGTCTCCAGTAACCCTAGATGGTACTCTCCCTCTACAAAACCGATCCATTGACCTGTCCATCCATCCATCCACCCATCCATCTATCCATCCATCCATCCATCCATCCATCCATCCATCCATCCATCCATCCATCCATCCATCCAGCAGTCAACCAAGCTAAGTACAAAAGGAGATCTCTCCTTGAATGGTGAAGAGAATCAACGATGCACAGGTAGGTTGCAAAGGGGCCAGTTTGGCTGAATAGGGCAGAGAGGCTGAACCAGGGAATGTGTTGGGGCGTGTGGGTTTGGGTGGAGTGAGCCGGAGACCCTGTGAGCTGGGTCACATTAGGGGCAGGCAGGGGGTGGAAGGGGATGCGAACAGCTGTCACTGGAGAACCATCAAAAGTGCTGGAGCTGGTGAGCAGGGCACCTGGAAGAGAGGACAGACAAAGGAGAGAAGCAAAGTGCAGAGGAGAGGAGAGGGGAGAGGATGGTGAGGACAGTAGAGGACAGGAGAGGACAGGAGTGGAGGGGACCTGAGAAACCTACCTGGACAAAGGCAGCATACAGACATCCAGGAAGGCAGGCAGGCATGCAGGCAGCTCTGGCCTGGGCTCCCTGGATCCCGGGCACACCTCCACCTGTCTTCTCTTGGCTGCCAGCCCTGAGGTCCCTCTTCGGTCAGCACTGTCTTCCCATCCTTCCATCCCTCTGTGCCAGGGCCCAGGCGTCTGGGCGCTGTTGCCTCTCCTAGTGGCAGGGCAGTTGGGCTACCCAGTGCCAGTGTGGCCAGCACAGATTGCCAGGGGCTAGGACATCACAGAGGGCTCCTGTGGTTGCTAGGCTACGGGGACCCTGCCCATCCAGTTGACCAGCAGCCATGACCCCCACGCTGAACTTGACCTGAGGGGTGGTGGCCAGCCACCAGAGCCAGAGCCCCAGGGCAAAGCAGGTGCTAGTCGGCCGGGCCAAGGGGCTATGGGCAGATTGGTGTGTGTCTGGGCATGGGGCTGGCATCTGACAGCCCAGGGCTGGGGACCAAGGTCCGCCAGGCCCCTCTCCCACCATGTGCACTGACACACAGTCTTGCTGACTGACTGACAGTTCCCGCCCCAGAGATACCCACACCAGGTCCCTGGGTGCCCTGAGCTGCCCCTGAGGGTTGCTGGGTGCCTGCCTGGACACCTGCCTCCGTAATGGAGGCCTCTATTAATCCCGTTGCCTACTGACAGCTGCCCTCCTGCCCCTCCTACTCCTCCTCCTCTTCTTCCTCCTCCTCTTCCTCCTCCTCCTCCTCCTCCTCCTCCTTCTCCTCCTCCTCCTCTACCTCCTCCTCTTCTTCCTCATCCTCAGAGGGACTCAATCAGGGCCCTTGGCCTAGGCAAGCCAGGGCTGCTGCTCTGGCTGCTGCAGCTTCTATCCAGTGGGTGGGTGCAGGAATCTGTTCCTGTCAGTCCCTGATTCCTGGGACCTTCCATGCCTCCAGCTCCCCCCACTCTCTAGTCCATACCCCTCCTCAAGGATGCCCCCTTTCCCCTTGCCCTCTGTCCCCCAGCTCACCAACTAACATCTACTGTGTGCTTCCCTGTGCTACTTTACTGCCACCCTGCTTCTGCCCTTCAGCCCTGAGGGCCCAGGGCCAGCCCAGCTGCCATCTCACCATCCAGAGGGGGACCTGCCCTTACCCCCTGCCACCACACCCACACACACAGCCCTGCACACACTCACGGGCTCCCCTGCCTGTAGCCTGCCTCTCAAACAGTCTCCTTCTGCCCCCTAGCCCCCTTACAGCCTGTGCCACGGCCCCCCACAGACACCTGGGCATCAGCAGCGCAGACATGCAAACAGCTCCCCTCACCCCCACTCCATTTGCTCCAAGGTTGTCAAGAGTCTTTTTTTCATGCTGTAGGGAAGGGAGTTGAGACAGTCCAATGTCCTGGGGAGCAAGAACTGCAAACAGTCCATCTACATTGTAACATTTGGGTCTCCTGCCGCCCAATCCCTAGTGTGCTGTGCAGACCTTTGACTGGCAAAAACACCCCATCTGAGCGTGAGATATGGCTGGGCTAGTGGCTCTTTCTGTGGACTAAGAGACAGACAGACAGAGTTTTCAGGTTCAAAACCTATACTTTCCAGAAGATGGTCATTCACTTCGGTTTAAAAAAAAAAAAAAAAAAAAAAAAAAAAAGGCTTTTTATTTTTTTCGCCCTGCCTGGGTAACCTGTCTGCTGCCAGTTTCAAAGTGAAAAAAGGGAAAAATCTTTTTTGGAGGGAAAAGGACCAAAATGCAGGCAGGTGGACTCCGTGGAGGGTGGATGAGGAGTTGCTCCTGCCCTGGCACTAGAGCCCCAGCTGCTGTTCCAGGTGCTCTCTGATACCAGAGATCTCCGTGTGTCGTGTCATGACACTGTCTCCAGCACTGACCCTCAGGATAATGAGGATTCAAAACGAGGCAGGTCATATTGCCTTCAAAAGTAAATCCAGGGAGGTTTGGCGGTATGTCAGAGGGTTAAGGGCTTGTGGCGCTCACGAAAAGGGGACAGGTGGAAGGATCTGGGGTCTGGCCCCCAGACCGCCACCTGCCGGGGAGTCGCTTTACAGGGGGTGAAGCAGGTCTTTAGGAGTTCTATCTTTCTCTCCCACCCTGTATTTCCTCTGCTCTCTCCTTTTGTGTCTGTCAGATGCAAGGTCAGTAACAACAACAACAACAACAACAACAATAACCACCACAGTGACCAAGCAACAAGGGCAGCGAAAGGGGAAAAAATGGAGTGCAGGAGCTGTGGATTATTCGTGGTGCAGGCACTCAGCTGTGGCAATAACCCCTTGAGGCAATCAATCCATAAATGAAGAAGTAATACAGGTAACAGAGACTTATATGTCCCAGTGTGTTTCCACTGAGTTAATGTAAATGCACTTTTAATTACTTCTTCATTTATGTATTACCTTGCCACGAGAATTTCTTTTCATTGCTAAAAAAAAGTGCCCCTTCAAGGGTACCAGGTGGTGCCACACCCAGTTAAGCACTCATGTTACAATGCAGGAGGACTGGGCTTCAACACCCTGGTCCCCACCTGCCAGGGGAAATCTTTACAAGTGGTGCAGAAGTGCTGCAGGTGTTTCTCTCTGTGTCTCAAACTCTCTCTCCCTCCCTTCCCTCTCAATTCCTATCTATTTATTCCAGTGAATAATCAAGAAAATAGAAAGTAATAAAAGAAAAAGGAAAAGGAAATATGCCACGACTTCAAATGGGCTACTCAGGAAAATGCTTTCCTTGTTAAGATCCTCACAGCATTCCATATGCAGAAAGGCAAAGACACCATGTATTTTTTAACACAGATTTTATATTTATTTATTTGTTTATTTATTTAGGTGCTTACTCACTTTTGTTATTGTTGAATTAATGTTTTACATTTGACATTGACTAAGGATCTGACACCAGGGGTCTCCAGTAACCCTAGATGGTACTCTCCCTCTACAAAACCGATCCATTGACCTGTCCATCCATCCATCCACCCATCCATCTATCCATCCATCCATCCATCCATCCATCCATCCATCCATCCATCCAGCAGTCAACCAAGCTAAGTACAAAAGGAGATCTCTCCTTGAATGGTGAAGAGAATCAACGATGCACAGGTAGGTTGCAAAGGGGCCAGTTTGGCTGAATAGGGCAGAGAGGCTGAACCAGGGAATGTGTTGGGGCGTGTGGGTTTGGGTGGAGTGAGCCGGAGACCCTGTGAGCTGGGTCACATTAGGGGCAGGCAGGGGGTGGAAGGGGATGCGAACAGCTGTCACTGGAGAACCATCACAAGTGCTGGAGCTGGTGAGCAGGGCACCTGGAAGAGAGGACAGACAAAGGAGAGAAGCAAAGTGCAGAGGAGAGGAGAGGGGAGAGGATGGTGAGGACAGGAGAGGACAGGAGAGGACAGGAGTGGAGGGGACCTGAGAAACCTACCTGGACAAAGGCAGCATACAGACATCCAGGAAGGCAGGCAGGCATGCAGGCAGCTCTGGCCTGGGCTCCCTGGATCCCGGGCACACCTCCACCTGTCTTCTCTTGGCTGCCAGCCCTGAGGTCCCTCTTCGGTCAGCACTGTCTTCCCATCCTTCCGTCCCTCTGTGCCAGGGCCCAGGCGTCTGGGCGCTGTTGCCTCACCTAGTGGCAGGGCAGTTGGGCTACCCAGTGCCAGTGTGGCCAGCACAGATTGCCAGGGGCTAGGACATCACAGAGGGCTCCTGTGGTTGCTAGGCTACGGGGACCCTGCCCATCCAGTTGACCAGCAGCCATGACCCCCACGCTGAACTTGACCTGAGGGGTGGTGGCCAGCCACCAGAGCCAGAGCCCCAGGGCAAAGCAGGTGCTGGTCGGCCGGGCCAAGGGGCTATGGGCAGATTGGTGTGTGTCTGGGCATGGGGCTGGCATCTGACAGCCCAGGGCTGGGGACCAAGGTCCGCCAGGCCCCTGTCCCACCATGTGCACTGACACACAGTCTTGCTGACTGACTGACAGTTCCCGCCCCAGAGATACCCACACCAGGTCCCTGGGTGCCCTGAGCTGCCCCTGAGGGTTGCTGGGTGCCTGCCTGGACACCTGCCTCCGTAATGGAGGCCTCTATTAATCCCGTTGCCTACTGACAGCTGCCCTCCTGCCCCTCCTACTCCTCCTCCTCTTCTTCCTCCTCCTCTTCCTCCTCCTCCTCCTCCTCCTCCTCCTTCTCCTCCTCCTCCTCTACCTCCTCCTCTTCTTCCTCATCCTCAGAGGGACTCAATCAGGGCGCTTGGCCTAGGCAAGCCAGGGCTGCTGCTCTGGCTGCTGCAGCTTCTATCCAGTGGGTGGGTGCAGGAATCTGTTCCTGTCAGTCCCTGATTCCTGGGACCTTCCATGCCTCCAGCTCCCCCCACTCTCTAGTCCATACCCCTCCTCAAGGATGCCCCCTTTCCCCTTGCCCTCTGTCCCCCAGCTCCCCAACTAACATCTACTGTGTGCTTCCCTGTGCTACTTTACTGCCACCCTGCTTCTGCCCTTCAGCCCTGAGGGCCCAGGGCCAGCCCAGCTGCCATCTCACCATCCAGAGGGGGACCTGCCCTTACCCCCTGCCACCACACCCACACACACAGCCCTGCACACACTCACGGGCTCCCCTGCCTGTAGCCTGCCTCTCAAACAGTCTCCTTCTGCCCCCTAGCCCCCTTACAGCCTGTGCCACGGCCCCCCACAGACACCTGGGCATCAGCAGCGCAGACATGCAAACAGCTCCCCTCACCCCCACTCCATTTGCTCCAATGTTGTCAAGAGTCTTTTTTTCATGCTTTAGGGGAGGGAGTTGAGACAGTCCAATGTCCTGGGGAGCAAGAACTGCAAACAGTCCATCTACATTGTAACATTTGGGTCTCCTGCCGCCCAATCCCTAGTGTGCTGTGCAGACCTTTGACTGGCAAAAACACCCCATCTGAGCGTGAGATATGGCTGGGCTAGTGGCTCTTTCTGTGGACTAAGAGACAGACAGACAGAGTTTTCAGGTTCAAAACCTATACTTTCCAGAAGATGGTCATTCACTTCGGTTTAAAAAAAAAAAAAAAAAAAAAAAGGCTTTTTATTTTTTTCGCCCTGCCTGGGTAACCTGTCTGCTGCCAGTTTCAAAGTGAAAAAAGGGAAAAATCTTTTTTGGAGGGAAAAGGACCAAAATGCAGGCAGGTGGACTCCGTGGAGGGTGGATGAGGAGTTGCTCCTGCCCTGGAACTAGAGCCCCAGCTGCTGTTCCAGGTGCTCTCTGATACCAGAGATCTCCGTGTGTCGTGTCATGACACTGTCTCCAGCACTGACCCTCAGGATAATGAGGATTCAAAACGAGGCAGGTCATATTGCCTTCAAAAGTAAATCCAGGGAGGTTTGGCGGTATGTCAGTGGGTTAAGGGCTTGTGGCGCTCACGAAAAGGGGACAGGTGGAAGGATCTGGGGTCTGGCCCCCAGACCGCCACCTGCCGTGGAGTCGCTTTACAGGGGGTGAAGCAGGTCTTTAGGAGTTCTATCTTTCTCTCCCACCCTGTATTTCCTCTGCTCTCTCCTTTTGTGTCTGTCAGATGCAAGGTCAGTAACAACAACAACAACAACAATAACCACCACAGTGACCAAGCAACAAGGGCAGCGAAAGGGGAACAAATGGAGTGCAGGAGCTGTGGATTATTCGTGGTGCAGGCACTCAGCTGTGGCAATAACCCCTTGAGGCAATCAATCCATAAATGAAGAAGTAATACAGGTAACAGAGACTTATATGTCCCAGTGTGTTTCCACTGAGTTAATGTAAATGCACTTTTAATTACTTCTTCATTTATTTATTACCTTGCCACGAGAATTTCTTTTCATTGCTAAAAAAAAGTGCCCCTTCAAGGGTACCAGGTGGTGCCACACCCAGTTAAGCACTCATGTTACAATGCAGGAGGACTGGGCTTCAACACCCTGGTCCCCACCTGCCAGGGGAAATCT